>NC_058116.1:600000-1200000 GCF_914725855.1 Thunnus albacares | reverse complement strand
CAGAGTGATGACCCAGCAGAGGACACTGATGACTCTAATGTGGAGAAAGGATCATCTGCAGGTGCAGTCAATTTCAACAGTCATTACAACTTCATTCATTATTACACTGGAGGTGATTACGGGTCGACATGCAGTTCAAATGATCTCACTTACTTTGGGTAGTGACATGTGTGCTGGCTGCCACAGTGTCTTTTTTCCATCATCTTATAATTGTGATAATTGATTGTGAAAGCCGGACCAGCCTGTATGAGCAATATTCCTCTTATAATTATAATATCTTATAATTGTGAAACTAATGTAGTAAACAGGTGAGTGTGGAGCTGCTTTTAAGAATTTGGGACATAAAATCATTTAGTGGGCATATCATTAATAAAACAGTAAGTGTGACTACAACTTCCTCTTAATCCAATTTAATGCTGAATTCTCACGACACACTTAAAAACCATTATATTTAACACTGATATCATATTGCTGCTAAATAACTAATGTTGTAATAGCTTTGTTTATATGAAATATATAGTCAATTACAGTAATTGAGATGATTAATGAAGACTGAGAAAATCACTGTCCAACAGATGCACCAGAGTCTGTCCTCACTGTGTCTCCATCATGGCTGAGTCCTGGAGACTCAGTAACTCTGAACTGTGAGGTCAAACATCCATCTGCAGGATGGAGGTTCTACTGGTATAAGACTGTTCCCAAACTATCAGACTACTCCTACAGCTATGAGCTGCTACGTGGTAGCACCAATGGGACTGAACAGGATTCCTACATCATTCATGGGCCAACACACACCAGTCACACACAGTCTTATTATGATGCTTGTATACTGTGAGTTTGTCACATAAACGTATATGAAAATGGAGTGGAAACTATTACTGACACGGTTTATTCGTGCTGCAGTGGAAAAATAAAACAACCTTTCTGCTTCTTGCAAGGAGTCAGGACACATGCTGACGGCTGTTTTATGTGAATTTATGGTCTAAGGCATCACATGGAGACTATCGGTAGACGGTACAGATCTTCCCTAAACGCCGGTAGATGCTTGCTCTTCAGCTGCGCACAGAGAAGTGTCTAATTTTCCTTCAGTTACTGCAGGTCACGCTACTCTGACAGGTGTGTGACAAAAAGAAAGTAAATTTGGAAAGATTAAAATAAGGCGTTTTAATGTAAGATTTATATATATGACGAGTAGAGCTGGCGTGTTGCCAGACAGAGAAAAAACTGCGTAGCTGCAGAGTGGAAAAACATCTTCTGGACTTCTGGGCGTTTTTCCCCCAAATTAATGGATTATCCTGGTGAGTTAGCCACTTGAGGTTAGCTGGTTAGCATCAAGGTTCTGTTCCAAAATAATTTAATCATGTGTTAGTTTATCTTGAAAGGTATGATGAAGCAAAAAGTCAGTCAGGATATAATGTTTGTGTGACGCATTAGAATATAGCTGATGGTGCTAAACCTTTTGGCCGCTAACCACTTCGGCTTAACTGCAGCATAGAAGCTAGGCTAAGTGCAACATGCTAAGCTGCTGATGTAGCCCTGGAAAAGCACGTAAGGCAGTTTGTGCATATTTGAAATGGACTTAAAAGCTAATGTGTATGTACTATAAAAGAGGCCAGAAATGTGCATTTATTTTAAATGTATATGTACAAAAAAGGGGGGGAGACTTAGTTCAGAAATGTTTATGGTAACACTTTCTAGGAAGCCCATGTCCATAATGCATTATAAACATTCTTAATTGTGTTATAATCTGCGTAAAGCACTGTATAATTATAGTTATAAGCACTCATAAATGTTCATATCTTTGTATAACAATGATCATAACACACTATAAAGCATTTTATAATGACATAAGGTATATAATCACAATATAATTATAATATTTGCAGGTCACTCACTGACATTTATTTGCAAGGATCACAGTGTATTATAATTCTCATAGTTGTAATACATTATAATAATACATTATAATAATTTTATAATAAATCAATAATCACTGTCATAATGCATGAAAATGTGATTATAAGTTACTTCAACATCAGGATCCTACCAGGTGTGTGTGTGTGCTGTGTTGCGGGCATGACCCAACTCATGCACACAAAGTCTGCCCGAAACTTGGGTGTCATGATTGATGACCAACTAACCTTTAAGGTTCACCTGGCCTCAGTCGCTCGATCATGTCGATTCGCCCTGTACAACATCAGGAGGATCAGACCCTACCTGTTTGAGCATGTAGCACAACTCCTGGTACAGGTTCTCGTAATATCACACATCAACTACTGCAACTCCTTACTGGCAGGCCTCCCTGCATGTACACTTAAACCTCTGCAGATGATCCAGAACGTGGCAGCACATCTGGTCTTTAATCTGTTTTGGGCTGTTGATATCCCTCCACTGGCTCCCAGTTGCTGCCCGCATCAGATTTAAAACCCTGACACTTGCTTACAAAATAGCAACTAAAATGGCTCCTGCCTACCTGAACTCCCTCATTCAGGTCTACACTCCCTCCCGCCCACTATGCTCTGCCAATGAAAGGTGCCTGGTACCATCACCATAACAGGGCCCTAAGTCACTAGCTAGACCCTTCTCTGCTGTAGTTCCTCGGTGATGGAACGAGTTACCAAACTCTGTTTGATCTGCAGAGTCCCTCTCAATCTTTAAGAAAAGACTAAAGACCAAGCTCTTTCGCAAACACCTCTGGACTTGATGAACTGTAGGGAGAGAAAAAACAAAAAACAAAATTTAAAAAAAAAAATTTAAAACATGCTTTTATGCACTCTACGTACTCTAATCATTGCCTTGTTGCACTGCCTGTTGGCATCTACGTCCTATCGGGCCCAAACTTAAGCTTTATGGCACTTACTCGTGTTGTTCTCTCCTTACTAGATCCCTGCTTGTGTTGTATCAGTCTCATATGTACGTCGCTTTGGATAAAAGCGTCTGCTAAATGAAAAATGTAATGTAAATGTTTCAGCTCCGACGCAGTTTTGCTCCGTCCTCTGCATGGTGTCCTATCCCACCAGGAGCGTTTCAGAAGCAGAGCGTTTTGTCTACAGGGAAGCCATGCACCTTTTAAATTCAATTGCACTCCTACTTAAGGAATTACTGCAGCCTAGACAAAGGAGCGTCTTTGGGCTACCGTAATTACTATAGTAGAAGGGCAACTAAACTGCTCGATTTTGTTAACTTGTCATTTTCCTTGATTTTTGTACTATTGGTAAATAGGCCATGTAGTTAAATGGTTTCTTAATTTGTCTGTTTTAATTGTGTTCATTATTGATATACAATAGGGAGTCTGCACTTGGTGTTTTATTTTGAAAACTGACTGGATGCTCTATGTTACTGTCTGACTGACCTGAAGAAATCATTAAGAAGAAATTCATTATAATTAAACTTTAGAATATATTTCATGAACATATAAAATAGAATAACATAACAAGGCTGTACAGTGTGACAGTTTTGATCGCATATGCTATTAAAAATAATTCTGTGTGAAGAGAAATATGTATCCACTCATACGTGTTACTTGTATTAAATTACTCATTTTACTCGCAAAACTTTGAATGCACTTAGAGTAACTAGTGTTTCCCTTATGTTGGGGGGGAGGTTGGGGGTGTGCTGAGTAAAAGTCGGGAGACTAAGCAGCCAGACATTTCTCTGTTTTCTATTTCTCTGTTTACTGTCTTCAGGTTAGGCTAACCTATTGTTGCTAACTGTGGAGCTAACCCCCTTCACTTTTCCAGCGGTTGGGGAAACAACAGACGTGACTTTTCTTGGTCTTGACAAGCTGCGGCATTTCTTAACTTACACACTGTAGTCTGTACTGTACATCTACTATCAGACTGACCACTTATTGCAAACCTTTTCCTCTGCCGCTCGCATTCACATCACTTCTCTGCCGCTCGCTCTCTCATTCAACTACTCACTCACCCACTACACACATGTATTACGTGCTGCCCTATTCCTTAAAAGGAGCTACACTCCCAAGAGTTTCCAAGGCAACAACACAGAGGTTAACTCACGTTTTGGAACAGCGCTGCACAGAGGCTCCCAAACTCTATTGATTTCTGAATGAATGGATATTTGGTGTTATTTTTGGCATTAAAAAATACTCTTTTGTCCTGGTGGGGGATCTCGTTTCCTGATGAGTGAAAAGCACTGATAATGTATTATAAAATGATAGATATGATACTTTTATAAGTCATTATATAATGCCTCATAATGTATTATAATCATTGTTATAAAGCTTTATGAATACTTTTAAGCAGATTATAACTCACTATAAATATATCTATAATGCATTATAGACATGGGCATCATAGAAACTGTTACCATGTTTATTTTAGTCATTGTAAGGGTTTAATCCTGTGTGTGTGCAGATTTAATTCTTGTAATTCTAATTTGATGGACACTGAAAGGAAATTCAGATTGTGCGATAACTGCTCTGCACACTTGTGTTTGGGCTGTTTTGTGTATTTTTGAGGTACGATTCTATCTGTGAGTGGAGCTGCTTCGTCTGCCATCCAGATCGTCATCACTGCTCATGGATACCTTCATCTTGGCGGGATGCTGACATGTGGATGTTGCGCCGTTCCAAGGAGGCAATAGGAACCAAATCAAAGGGAACCGAACTAAGGAGCATTCTATTTTATTTTAATTTTTCCTGAGATCTCAGATTATTTTGTTCTTCTTTGGCCCAAAACAGACTTAAAAACTGATCACAACTGATGTCATAAAGAAACTGAAAGTTGACAAACAACGTTAAAGGAACATTTGAGGTGAAGGAACCCAAGACCAAATAAGACTAATAACCTTAAGGTAACTTAAGGGAAAACAAAGACTATCAAGAACTGATAACTGATAATAAGTGCTTTTTGGTCCAACAGAGGAGACATTTAATTTGTGTATCAAACACTGAGAGTTGAATACTTCTTAATTTCTAATTTACAGTAGTTTTGGTTGTACATTCATTTGTTTTTGTTTGTTTGTTTGTTTGTTTTTTGGTATAATTGAGTTATATTTATAACTTAATTTATAAATATATTTTCTATTATTTTTCCTGAGTCAGCGGTTGTGTGTGTTTTGTGTGGCCTGGAGGTCTTTTCTCTTTGTAGAGGTATTATATTTTTCTCTTTTGAATTAGCCTGTTATTTCTATACTATTTTTGAATTTCAAGTGTCAGTTTAATTTTCAGTAGTTTGTTTTTATTAGTTTTGTTTTTATCAGATTGTTGGAGAGCTTATCAAAGACTGTCACAAGATGGTTCCATCCATTATTATGCCAACCATAGGCGACACTTTGTGTATCTACAGACAGGGTCTCATACACAACATATCGAGAGAGCCTGGTGTTCTTATAAGAACATCTACTGCTTCAGGGGCAAGTGAACGGCCACAGCTCTTAAGATGAACCTCAGATTCATCGAGTGGAACGACTGGTTGGCCAAAAAACATGATGGAGTGGTTGGACGCCTTTTTAAAGAGGTCAGAGTGTTATTTAATGTGTAAAAATAGCTGTGTTTTCATGTCAGAAACCATGTATAAATTTAATATCTTTGTAAATGTATTATCTCAAAATATAAAAGTGACATTTGTTGAATGGTGTGAAGAAATTATTATCAGGCCTTAATAAGGAAGCAAGGACTTTTAAAATGGGCAATTTGTATCTTGATCTGAAATTGAAGTGATCTGAAATTATACAGAAATTGGTGAGAATGAAAATGGGTAAAAATCATACTTCAATTTACTGGCCTGCAGAAGTTAGGCAGAAACTACTTGGAAATTAAGCTGCAACAACTCACTTCAATTTAGGGGTCTGCTAAGTAGAAATTAGACAGAAACTAGTTGGAAGTTAAGCTGATATGATCCCCAGAAGTTAAGCAGAAATTACTTGGAAATTAGGCTGCAACAAGCCACTTCAATTTATGGTTCCACTCAGTAGAAATTAGACAGAAACTACTCGGAAATTAAGCAGCAACAACTCACTTATTTGTGGTGAAATTTGAGGTAAATGCTGGGGTAATTTGGAGGTAATTTCAACAAAATTTCAAATAACTTACTTGCTTATTATATCTACTTACCATGAAAGTTGAGACAGATTTTGAGGTAATTTTGGAGTAATTTCAAAGAAGTTACTTGCTAATTACCACCTAATTACCATGAAATTTGCAGACAAACCACATACACTCGCCTGACTCAATCGTGATTTGCGAGCACACGTGAAATAAGAACTTTTGACTGCTTTCCCGCTACTACAACTGAAGGTTTGTTAAAATAAGGTAAATCCAACAACTGACCATGTAGACACATTTAAAAAGTCACACATCTTAACATACTATATTTCTAAAAATACAGGTAACGTAATTTTCATTATTATAACTATCTCATGTAGAGTCAATGTATTTGAATGGAGAGTTAGTCATTGTTTTATTTTTGTTATCCTCATTTTAGACAAAAAAAATATGCCATCATTGACCGATTTAACATCTTCCACAGAGGCCAAGAGTGAGTATAAATATACTGGAAATACCTGGAAATCACATCTTGCCTGTTGTGATTTCAGCATAGAGGTAGTTTTTCATTTGAGAATGATATAAACGAGTAGTGGCAGTGTTATCACTGGTAGTGATACGAAAATTATTTTTATTTGAAAAAGTAAAGGAAACATGAAAATAAGATTTTGTGATGCCATGGTTATCTTAAAAGAAGAAAATGTGCAACATATCCATATTTGAAGCTAAAAAGAGACAAGGCAGATAAATGGTAGTACAAAAACACAATTTTTAGCCTGGGACTCAAAGCAGGTGTAAGAACAGGTGGTAATGGAGCTGAGCAGAAGTAAGTTGACAATACTGAACATTTTCATGTTGATGGGTGGATACTTTCATAACCAGAGGTTTGCAGAATGATACTACAATAGTAAAGGAAGATACCAGTGAAATGAAGCGATTCAGTGTGCTTCAGGTCTGAAAGAGGTCTAGCAGAGGTCTGGCAAGTTTCTTTCAATGGCCTGTTAGGAGTAGGGGGAGGAATAGGCGGCACTGGAGTGGGGGTGCGTCTCCTCTTGTTCCCCTCCTCTGGCTCACTGTCAGAGTCAGTATCACCAAATATGTGTCTAACAAACAAAGCAAAACACACAAGAGCCTAGTTAATGATGCAGCATGTGCAACACAAAAATCAAAAATTGCACCTGCAAGCAGCTTTAAAAGATGAAAAATGTTTTAATAAAAATCAACCGGACACTCAAAATACTCAATTGGTCAAGACTATGAGTCTGCACTAGGAATCCCTTTGTGACTTATAAAGTACTGCAGTACAAAATATTTTTAATGCTTAACGCTTACTTTACCATTTCATATTTAGTGCATCTTGCTGCCTACAACAGCAAGACAAAATGTTTAGTCTTTTGATACCTGTTATGTGAGACATCTGATTAAATGTATCTGCCTACAGTAAATGGTCTTCTAATCTTGTATGTGTCATATGTCTGCAAATACCAAACCTTGGCTTAATTTTTCTCTTCCTAATGACTTCTTCCTCATCATCTGTTTGTAATTCCGAAGTATTACAGGTCAGTGAGGCCCTCAGCCTTTCTCTTGCCTTTAGGTAATCACCTGATCAGAATTGAGATAAGATGAATTATTAGTCTACCTCTGCAAACTCTCAGAAACAAATATCTTAAAAATGCCAAAATACACTGAAGGGGGGGCTTAACTTAATAGTCCAATAGTTATGGAATCAGTACATTTCAGTGCATAATTTGGTTAAATTATGTCTCTAAACATATCCTTACCAGCTCTTGAGAGGACTCGAACATCGTACTGTTTCCAGTCTGGTCCTGGCTCCTCCCGTCTTTGGACAGCTCTATTGATGCGTTCATCACTCTTATAGTTTGGCCACCAAGTTACACCATCTTCAAACCATGACTCTGATATAATATTTACAGTCTTGGCCTCAGGAAACTCCACAACTATGTACATCTGAAAAAGAAAATGTTCAGATTATTATTATTATTATTTGAAACCCCTGTTTTAATACTCTGCATGGTCATCATTTTTCTGCAATAGCAATTCAGTGTGTTTACAATCAGTAATTATCTCTCTATATAGTAGTTTTATAGTCAGACTGCCTTTCACTGAGATTCACAGGAAATAATGCATTCATGTGCTCAAGAAATACAGTTTGTAATTTCATCTCATTGATAGAAGCCTCCCTGTTTGCTGATAGCTCTCAGACAACAGTATCAGAGTAGTGTTACTTTATTGCTAAGGCAAACTTAACATTTGCTAATGCTGAAGCTTCATATTAAAAGCATTCAACAGGGGAACCACGGGTTGGCTTTTATTGTGAAGCAGTCACAATAAATGCAATGTATTTGTCACCGAGTTAAACGCTGACTGCTACTGATCACAAAAAATGGATTTACAAAATAAGACAACAGTCATTTTCAACACTTTTGTCAGCAGGTCTTGTTTAATTTTTGAAAAGGGAGTAGGGGAACCAGCAGAAACAGCCACAGTAAACTGTTAGATGAAGAGTTGCAGGCAACATGCTCTTACTGTAGTTTGTGAGAACTAACACACCTCCAACACATCAAAATAAACAACTCACTATGCCCTGCTATTGTGTGGAAAACTACTCGTGCCATGTGTGCAGCATGAGATAACACTGTGGTTGCTAACAGCACGATGAAAATAGTTGACTTTCTTATGATGCAATGAATCCTCTCGGCCTACGGTTTGCTCGACTTCAAACATATCACACACCTGTAACTCCATCTCAACAAACAGAAAGGTGTGATGCAACCAGTTACTACAACAAAAAACACAGCACATTTTCTGGCTGCCTCACCAACCATTTCTTATCTCCTACTTGTTGGTTACCTACTCTATGTTTGATCAATCAAGTTATCAATGTCAATTAATTGATTGTTGATTCATCAGTGACATTCATTTTTTTTAAAACCAAGTGTTTTGGTGGTTTTTTGGATATTCATTAAGGATACTTACTTCATTAAAAACCAGAAGTATCCAGAACACTTTGTGGAGTAAAGCTGCTCTTCTTCATTTCTGTTGGTCTCATCAGCGTTAAGTCAGTCTTCAGTCTTTTTGAGTCTTTTTGTCCGTCCGTCCCTACACAGGTCCCCACCCTCACTTCCTATGCGCACCACCACAACTATGCCCTATCACTATGTAAGAAGGGCATGACAACAAACCTATCCTTATAAGGTAGGAGCACACACTTATGAGAGATCTCTGATGTTTTAGCCACCTTAAATGGCCCTGTTGGTTGAGAGACAATAAATGTTTGGAGAAAATCAGAGCTCATGGGATAGTTGAAGAACTTTTCCCTTTTTGTGAAAACTTTAAATACTACATAAATTCCCTCCACAGATTGAGTGATGTTATATACAACACCGATTTCTCTGCCTATAGCAAAAACATTATCACCTGTGGAAACTTTCATTGCCCATTTTTCTGTATGTAGCTCTCTGTACTGTGCCTCAGCTTGAAGGCCATCAGGAACAGGTCCAACATAATGTTGCCCTCTTAAACTCTTACAAGACAACTCAATGCTGCAAATCTTTTGAACCTCTGATAATCTTCTTATTATCTGAGCAAGGGAGAATTCTGGCTTTCTCACAAACCTCTTCAGTTTATGGAGGTAATTTTCATATGGAAAAGCCGAGAAAGAGTCCAAACAACCATGTAATTGTGCATCTGCAGATAGGTGGACCAAAGAATGCACATTATACACTAAAGCATCTTTGCCGTACAGCTCCCCAAAATGACATACAAATGTGGTCAGCAATGTGTTTGCATAATTACTATACACAGAGCAGAGCTGTGGACTGACAAGGATGCAAATACCTGTAGATAACAACATGAAGTTGTTATATAAATTACTGTCTACATATGGTGCCAGAACAACAGGGCCTGTATACAAGAGAATTTGTCATTTTTAACTCAGTAGCTTTCCAACGATCTAACTCTCTGAGGGATCTTGGTTTCCTTGCAAACTCTACTGGTATATACCTACACATCTGAGTTAGACTTTCTGAAATCCTGTCTACAAGATTAGAGGAGAAACGAAACTTCAAAGGGCCCCTCAGCCAAATGTTTAACAATCGACGCATTACACCTAAACATGCAACGTGTATGTAATCTAGGGGAAACCGAATAACCATACCAATATCTAAATCAGAAAATCCATGAGGTCCTTCATGGTGATGGTCCTCATCAGTTCTCTCTGAAAATGATGAGTCTGTCCGTAACATGTAATCATTTATGGGGAATGTCATTCGTCGGTTAATGTAAACACCTGGCTGGGAACATTTATCACATCCATGGTATGCATTGTGAGCCTTTGTGTTTTTTAAAAATGCCCTCGCAGGTGTATCACACACAACAGAATCCAGTTTGATGAACACTTTTTTCCCTCTGAAATGAAATCCTTCCTGTAGCTGTTGTAACTCGTGTGTGAAGTCTCGCAAAAATTCATCGGCTGGATTTGGTTTTTGTCCACCACAAAAAAGGCCAAGAACAACAGGTTCCTTCATTGGAACACTTAACAGAAGTCCTAAAATAGGCCACAACTGAATATTTTTGCTTTTAAACAATGGTAACCCATCAATATTAACCTGCAGCCTAAATGTAAAGCCATCAGCAACATTGTCAATCAGCCGAGTTAAGGTGTTACGAAGCGCTGTCAAGATACCGCTATAATGATACAATCCACCACATTTTTCTTGGATTTTATAATTCACTTGTGTTTTGAGGATAGTCCTAGCATCTTTGGGGAGTTCTGGGTGGTACACCCTTAACAAACTAAGGAGGGCTGTGAGCGCTACTAAAGAAACACTGAACTGTAGAGCCCAATTGGACAAGCTGTCCAAAAGGCTCACATGCTCATCTGAAAATTCAGCTTCTGCATCAGACTCTGAAACAAGTACTTGTTCTTCCCATGCTATGTCTGTGTGAAGGCCGTCTGAATTGTCATCCTCCACTTGAGGAAAGACTCTAGAATCACAGTCATTGTTGCCATCAGTGTCATTGGTGCTGTGGCAGGGGTCTGTCCTAGGTACTGTCTGCTCTGATGTTAAATGACAGTCTTCAGCAATGTCATGGAGTCGTTTTTCAAGTGATAAGCGGGCCCTCCGCCTGACTCCAGAGCTTGTTAATGGAGGTTGCCTCCTTTTCATCTTGTCTCTAAAAAAGATTATTTATGACAAAAAAGAACCAATAGTGACTAATAGTAAAAATATTTGTTGACATTCACCAACATAATGAATCTGTTATCACCTCCAGAATTACAGTATTGTCTACAGACCAACATGATTATGCTAAAAAAAAAATATTTTACTGTAAGGTCCCCTACAACAAGCTTTTGAAAATGAACTGAAGATTCAAATAAGTGACCAAAAAAAATATGGAAAAAGTAAAAAAGCTCTACAATATACAACCAATATGTAACTTATAGACCTCTAGTTTCACATTGGTCTCATGTGGTCTAATGGTAAGCTAGACAGTTTTCCAAAAATAAAGACATTTAAGGCTGCTTATATTTGACATGTTTTAAAATATTTGTATGAAACAAATATTCGTTAAAAAAACAAAAAACAAACAAAGAAAACACTATTTGTGCTTTGCCGAATAATGTATTTGTATTTGGGCACACCCCTACACCCTATCCCAAGGCTAACTCAGAACTAAGACCCATGGTAACAGACCAGTGTTTCCATGGTAACAATCAGTGACAACTTCTGACCAGTGGCACCACATGACAAAAAAAGAGGAAAATATGTGTCATAAATCTTGGTTTGTTAACATTTTTGTGAAGTGACCAATGAGGAGGGAAAGAGTTTTTAGAGAGTTTAGTAACCTTTTGGAAATATACAGCAGTGTGGACATCATCAGTCATTTTCATTTTGAGTCTGGAGAGTTGGAAGAGGTTCTGATCCCTGCCACATTAAGAAGCCACAGCAGCTCACCTCTGCTACGGATTTACACTGCCTTGAGACTTTATGCTACTGTAAGTTTTTTGTATGGTTGCAATCTTCACTGAATTTTTACAATCAATTGTCTTTGTAACTTTAAATTCTTCCAGAAGACAAATATTTTCTACTGGAGTGAACAGAGCTGAGCGGTTTGACAGGGTTGCTCAATAATCAGTCATGTTATTTAGTTTCAAAAAAGTCTAAATTTACCCAGATTCAATAGCAAATTAGTCCATCTTAAAATAATTAAGAATTAGACAGCTTTGTGCACCAGATGAATTTAGAAATCTATCTGAAGTGTGACTAGAAAGTCTTTGTTTGTGAAACCAACCCCAAATGGCTGTATGTGCAAAGCCGGCAGAAACAAGACAAAAGGTGGGGCAAATTAAAAAGAACAAGCTACCTCTACCAGCCATCTCAGTGTACTAATATCATGAACCTCATCACGGTTTTACATAACTTAATCTGTAAAATTTCACTAACCCCTGACAGACATGTGACAGAAAGCACTTTGTAATAAAAAGCTTAGCCTAAATATGCAATTTGTTATTTGTTACCAACTCCATTCAAATTTCAAAATGCTCAGTATTGCATACTGATCAACTGTACTTATGCTTAAAATGTCATGCACTGTAAGTTTATGAGTAACATAATGCATTTACACCGTGTTCACATCAGAATCGCCACACGCAGGTTACTGCTGTGAAACCAGTGGCTATGAAGTTCAATTTTTGTTCAGTCTGTGCCAGAGCAATTCAACACAACACCATGAACAAACCGACTAACGTTACAAGTACAGAGGTGAATGAACCTCTCTCTTAGCTAGTCACAACAACTAAATTAACAACCAAATACAATATGCTTCTCAATGGTAATACATATTGCAGCGCATTACACAACTTATTACACAGCGATCAGACAATGAATTACAGTTAACTTTAGATGAAATTTTTAACTTCTTTACGTTACTCCTTTACTTACTGTAAAACTTTAACTAACTTATAGCCTGGATTTGAAAATTACTGTAATGATGGGGAAATCAAAGCAGGAAAAAAAAAAAAAACTTACCCTACTGATCCGCGGCACTCTGGGGGAACCTGAACCTGAAATAGAGACCGGTTGTGCTGTCAAATGGTGCTGTTTCAAACTAATGTTAGCAGTTAGCCTTAAGGTTAGCCGTTAGCCTATATGCTACTGGCTATATGAGCAGCTAACGTAACGTTAACAGACAGTAAGATGCGGATGAAAAGCAAGTTGTGGGCGACATTGGTTGTAACATTACTAATAACAAACACAGAGTTGTTTATTCATTATTAATTCTAACTAACTTAGCTAGTTAAGTAAGCTAGCCCGGCTAAAAAGCTAGCCGTTGCCGATATAATATTATTAGCAAGCTTAAATGGGAAGTCAAAACCTTCTGAAATTATGTTAAGAGGCATAAAACCACTTTAAATACTGTTTTGTCACAACATTGTTCGCATTACCGTAATAAAATTTTTTTCCAACGCTGGAAGAAAAGCCGCCAACGGTCTCCTGCTTTTCCTTGGTCTGTTCTGATACAACTGAACAAAAGGAAAAAGAAAAAAAATCGCGCGCTCGTTTCCGCGGATCTGGCCCGTAACTACTTTGACTCTGCTGACTGATTGCGAGTCTAACTGACACACCCACTCGTCAGCCTGTATGCGGTCCGTATCTGGCACAGGGATGTAAAACCGGTGAGACTGTAACACGGATCTGCCGGTTTGGAGGCGGATCCGGTCCAGAGTCAGTTGCTATCTGGGGAAGTAGCATCACATGACATGGTTAAGCTACATTTGAGTCAGAAAAAAGGGTATAAATGCAGTTGCAAGAACAATACTTTCCACTCATATCTTAAGATGTTTGTTTTGAAAGAGAACTTATTTTAACTCTAATTAACTATTAACTATTTTTTTCTGCCTCTTTCCTGGTTGAGAATTATGGAGGCTGCGGTATCTTTTGCAAGATGGCACAAGGGTGCACAGGCTCCTCACCTCACCGATATCCCTGATGCTCGCTAGATGGGTGCTGATGATGTTCTGGGCGAGTTTAATCACCCGTTGCAGAGCCTTCCTGTCTTGGGCCGTGCACATCTCTTGCCAACTTGTGATGTTTCCAGTGAAGGATGCTTTCTATTGCTGGAAACATCACAATGTTGTTGTTCATCATTTGTGATGAGAAAATGTAAAAGAAATAAAAAGCCAGCATCCTGGTATTATATATATGTTTGTTATAAAATCCAAAGCGTCTCTACTACCGGCTGCTGACAACACTGACAGCTGGAGATTCTATCACAGAAATGACGGTAGAGAGGCTGGCACCTGTATGTTTAAACAGGGGTTTAGCCAGGTTCGCTGCAATTAACACTGAAGCTGTTAGTGTCAGAGCTCGGAGCAGGAAACACAGTCACTCTGCGTCACGCTGCTGTCCTCCACCTCCATCATCCGCTCCAATTCAGTTTGAAAGAGCAATGGCCAATGGGGAAACTCTAACAGTCAGCCGGCTCACTAATGCTGTAACTTCATCCCTCACTCATTCACTCATGGACAACTGCAGTTATAGGGCTGGTCCGATTTGGCGGAGTGAGCAAACCAATGATATTGGCAAACGTAACACTATCGCGGGTAAGGACTCCAGCTGGAGAGTAAACTTTCCCACATCCAAAAAGAGCAGGACAGAGCCGCTAACGTTAGCATCCAGAACCAGCTTCTATACAACGGGGAAATACTGCACGGTAGGTGAATGGCTTGGTTTTTTGCTGTTGTTTTTTATTATAACATATATCCCAACAAATGAATGTCGTAGGCAAATGATTCTCTTTGGCCTTGGAAGTGGCAAGTAAATGTAAATGCTTTAGGTAGTTTTGCCAGCATTGCTTGCTAACATTAGCAGCTAATGTTCACACTGCTTAGTTATGGAGGGACAATTCAGGGGAAGAGTTTAGAGAACATCCATCTCATCTAACCACCAGAATACAGTGACACAAATGAAATTTGGGATGTTGCTGTATATAAAAATAAAGGCTACAAAAAGCTCCATTGTTTAAATTCAACTTTTAATTTTTTACTTTTCACTGTTCAACATTCTATACCTGACTGTAAGCCCTTAATAACTAGTAATGAAGCTTAAAAGAAAAGGATTATTTATTCATGTATTTTTGCTGTGAATCAGGGTCATTACAGTCCACTGGAACTGCAGGGAATCCAAACTGCTGCCACCTTCATGATGAAGTGAGATACAAACTTTGGAGGTGAGTATTTGAGAATATTCTATATTTTTTATTGTCAACAAATCCCATGAAATCTAAAGACTTATAAATCTGATTCCTCTGTGCCATAGAAATGTATAGAAAGCTCCATTGTTGCCCAAAAACGATTCAAAATACATCAATGAGCCACACTGTTGCATCATCCACACTCACATACAAGAAAATATATCCATGATGTAGTAAGTGATGTGACTTTGTTGTAGGCTTAAACATTAGCATGTAGGACCTGTATCTTGATCTCAAAACATCAGGCACCAGGGAGAGAGACAAGAGGAAATAACATCATAAAAATAGAAATGTTAGAAGCTGATACTAGTGTGAGAAGCACAATAGGAGCACTGCCACCAACCTGGGTTGGGAGCCAAAGTTTAAGAAACACTGCACCAGTGTAAACAGATGAATGAAAATATATATGAATCCACTGTAGAAAATAGTGACTTTTTATCCGTCTGTCTATCTAAAGACTACAGTGCCCAGCTGATAGGACTTTACTGAACCTTGTTTGAAACTGTCATTTGTGAGCTGTTTTCAAAGACTTGAATCTTCAGTAGGAGACTTTCTGAGACAGAAAGTATGGAGAGATGGATGAACACACTATTGGTTTTGGTCTTTTAATGGGATTTGTTGACAGTAAAGAGAACATAAAACAGTGCCAGCCTTTTAAAGAACACACTAACCAACAGTGACTGATCTCAGCCATCAGCTCAGGATCAGATATTATTAGTGATCTATGATAATAATTGACAGTAAATACATTCTATTAAGTTCATTTACATATATATTCATTTATAAATTCAGGTTTGTCTGCTTGTTGAACATTTGTTGACACTTTGCTTATGCTTTGTGAGGCAGTCAAGACTAAAATACTGTATCTACTGTTAGTAGCAATGACTATATATGATTTGAATCATGTAGACTGTCTGTATTCTATAATGTACAGTATTGGATGGACAGCAGTGTCTGTGTCATAGAGACTGACATTCTAGAACTGTCATGTCATGATGCAACAAAGGACATTCTGATTCAGCTCAGCAGATTTTGACTTAAGATCCTGAAACAGTACAGAGCAGCTGGTTAACATTTTACTCACGTTGTATCTACGGAAAGATCTGCAACCATGTTTAAAATGCCTCGCTGTCTACGAAAGGTTAGTTTTACAAATGTTACACACTTTCTGTACTTTCCACCTTGTTTATGTCAACTTGGAAGTCAGAAATAGTGCTATTTCTCTGACTTTCTTCAACAAGACTTTTATAGATAGCAGGGTCTGTGAACACAGCTTATATCTGCTATGAAGACACATGATTTTTCTTTCAATTAACAATTAATTTGCTACATTTTTCTTTATCCTGAACAGAAAAATAAAGTGTCAGTTGTGGAAGATGAGAGCCAGCCGTGCTCCATCTCTAGTGCGAGGTAAGAAAAGTTCACCTGCACACAGTGAACTGAGTGAGCAGAAAAATAGAAACACCTGTACCATGAGATGCAGACTGTAGTGATGTTGTAGTGGACTACAGTATATTGAAAGGTGTTTCTGATATTTAGTCAACTTCTCTTAAATGTATGGAGTCAGAAACTTCCATCATGATGTACTCCAACACATCAACACTAACTACAGCCTCCAGAGTGAGCACAGAGTTGAATCATCAGGATTTATTACAAGTGTTACAGGGTTTCTACTTTTTCTATATTTGTAATGGTCCCCTGCGTCACACACTAACTTGTCATTTGCTTACAAAGACTTGACTTGCACTTAAAACCAGCTCTGGTTTACACCTGCTACTAACAATTATCTTCATTATGAATGATTTTTTCTATGAATCTATTAATTCTAGTCTACAAGTTCCAAGTTGACATCTACAAATGTCAAAAGATATTCAGTAAACAAGGACATAAACCAGAGAAAGGCAGCAAATCCTCACATTTATGAAGCTGGAACCAGGAAATGTTTGAGATTTTTGCTTCATAAATGACTGAAAGTTGAATAAATGAGTCAAATGACACTATTCTGTTATTTGCTGTATTGACTATGGAGAGTGATCAGTCCATTCAAACAATGCTGTCAAATGATTGTAAACATGAGTTGATGGTGAAAAGTCAAAGTGTGTTTGTGTTTTATCAGCAGTCAGAAGTCCTCTGTGGAGAAGCCACCAGGAAGGACTCCTTGGCTGCACAGACTGTTCGGTCGACCTGTGGTATGTTTGACAGGAAGTGCTTCACATTCACCTGATTTGAGCAGTTTGTAAACTCTCTATTTGGTATTTAGCCACAAAAGATGTCAGACATACTTTATTCTTATGATAGTTTTTGTTGTCACGTCAGAAGAGCGAAAGGGAAAGAGAGGAAAGGGGACAACGCTCCGGCCACCAACAGAGGTAAAAACATCATTCCTCCTCCCACTAGCAGAGCTGACAGTGTCTGTACTAAGAGTCAGGAAATGATTTATCCACAGTTCAAACTAAGTCAGCAGTAGATTAACCAGCTGTGTTTGTCAGCAGAGTCACCTCCTCAGACGCTCCAGCCAACCAACAACCAGAGAAGAAGACTCGCTGGAGGTGCCGAGTCTTCGACTGCTGCAGAGTAAGTTTCACTGCTTCACATCAATCACACAGTCACCAGTCTGGACTAGTAAAGGATTCAAAAGTGTGTCTCTGTGTTACTGAACTGTGAGAGTCTTTGTTTCCTCCAACAGAGAAATCGACGAGTCGCTCCGGCTGCCGACGACCAGGGAGACGACGGAGAGCAGAGAATCCCTCAGAAACCTCAGAGGAGGTAACGAGACTCTTTTCACATCACTGACAGTGTTTGTCAGGAAGAAAGAAAGTCAAGCAAAAACAAAGTCTGCTACAGAATTACAGCCTGTCTCTCCCTCCATGTTGCAGTCCTGTCAAAGCTACAGATGGGACTCTCACTGCTGATGAGGTTGATGAGGTGGTGGAGTTTGATGCTCTCACCGAGGAAGAGGACGAAGCTGTGACGAAGACAGAGAAGAAAGCAGCCAACAGAAAACATGAGCTGCACAGACTCACATCTTTCCTCCTCTCTGGGTATCGGACACTGACCAACCAGGACTCGTCCTCCAACAGGTCACTTTCACATGTTCATAGTTCACATTGAAAAGCACAAAAATATCAAAAGCTGCCATCTGATGTCTGATCAGATTTGTTGACTTATTCTTTGATCAGATAGTTCCTGATTGTAATCAACATTTTCTCACTTTTTCACATGAAAAGCTCTTCAGACAACATCTGGTCTCTTTAGTGTGGCAGTACTGCAGCATCAGCATCAGCTCTGTCAACACATGTGTGATCGTTACATCACTTTTACATGAAAACATTGACTGTATGTTTATGTGTGTGTTTCTCTCTTCTTGTAGTGCCAAAACACATCACGTCCGTCATGGTGATGTCATGACCTCCCAGAGACTCAGAGGTCAGCAGGTCGACTGGTTTGGGTGAGTAAATCTGTTTCAAAACACAAATATTTAACAGAAGGTTTGTTGTTGCTCTGTCACATCTCTAAACTAACAAATGGATCTGTAACAGAACATAAATCCATCAAAGCAAAGTGAAATCTAACTAGTGAGAGAAAAGCAGCTGCAGTTAGTGATGTTGATGTGTGTGCTGACAAGTTGTGTTTGTGTGTCAGGTTTCCCAATCCAGCTCAGATCTGCTATATGAACTCCAGCCTTCAGAGCCTGTTCACGCTGAAGGACTTCATCACAGACATCATGTGCCAGGTGGAGGTGTGGGGTTCAGTGCCTCAGGCTGAACTGATCAGGTACAGCAGCCACACACACACACACACACACACACACACACACACACACACATACACATTGAACTGAAATAACAGCAGAAGCTCTCCTCTCTTATTTTTTCTTCACCCTCTGCAGAAGACTCATGAACATCGCGTTGCTTCACCGCTCCGTCGACATCCGTGACAAACTCCAGGCCCTCTTTATGTTCAAGAGCGCCCTCTCTGTCCAGGCTCAGGAGTTCCAGGACTTCAACCAGAAAGTGAGTCAGCTGCTTTGATTGTTTCTGTTGTTTCACCTCCTCCTGATAGTTCCTCCTCTGTGCATCAAACCCTGTGTGTGTCTCTGTGTGTTCAGGATGCTCATGAGTTGCTGACAACTCTCCTGGATCAGATGAGGAGTTTGTCGCCAGCGCTGCAGGAAGCAGCTGCCCGCGTGGGAAGAAGCTACAGGTGCCCCGTTGAAGACCACTTTGAGTTCCAGATGAAGAACACAAGGATCTGCAAGAGGTAAAAGAAGACAGAGAAACACATCACACACAATCACAGCTCAACACACTTGTCTCTTCATACAGCTTTTTTATGTATATATGCCATATGTCATATCACATATCTTCAGTGAAACAGCAAAACACCTTTCTCCCATTTTCCTTCTTTTCCCCATAAATACAAAACATTGTCAAAAGTTTCCACATTAAGTCTTAATGTTAAATCAGGATGCCACAGAGATTTTGAACCTTCTTTAACCTTCCAGCTGTGCTATTAAATCCCTACAACAGGACGCCTCATCATGACCTCTGCAGCTGTCATTTGATGTTCTGTCCCTTGAATGTGCAGGTGTGGAGCCCGGACTACCAGAGAAGAGGACTTCAACAACCTGTCTCTGGACCTGGTGCCTGGAGCTTCAGTCCAGCAGATGCTCCAGGATTACCTGAAGGTAAGATCCACCTGTCCTCCTTCAGTGACATCATCCTTGCTGTTTTATTATGCAGTATGTCACTGACAGCATGTTGTCTCTGTTGTTCAGGAGACAGACTTGGACTTCAGGTGTGACTGCGGTGCCAACACATCTGGCCAGCAGTCCACCTTTGTGAACCTTCCCAAGTGAGTGACATCACATCCAACTGTGGTCCACTGACCTTAAAGGACCTGCTGAACTACACACACACACACACACACACACACTTTACTTCTCCTTCATCTCCTGGTTCTCATGTCTTTTCTTCTTCTTGTGTTTACTTCCTGTCTACAGGGTGCTGATGCTTCACCTGAAACGTTTCAGCTTCACTCCGTTCCTGCAGCTGGAGAAGCTTCGATACCCAGTGGAGCTGTTCAGAGAGCTGCTGGTGACCTCCAACCAGGTAAGAAACAACTCACCTGAGTCCAAATACAAAGTAAACATGTGGTCTGTGTGTACTGGTGTTTTATATGTGTGTGTTGTTGACTGTGTTCCTCCTCAGGCTGATGGTTGGTACAGTCTGGTGAGCGTCATCAGCCATTTAGGCTCTGGAGGGGAACAAGGTAAGATGATGACACGCTGACATCACACTGTCACCTTCTGTGGTTCATCTATCAGCTTCTCAGACTCATTATTTGAGCATTTTTGTTAAACCATTTTTTGAACTGAAATGAATCATACACAAGTCAGCTGTAGAGATCAGTTGACCTTCATAACCTGTGCAAGTTAAGACACCTGATCTAACAGTGACTCCTCTCCTGTTAGGACACTACATAAGTGACGGAGTGCACCCAGATGTGGAGCTGGATGACCTCGCTGACCGCTGGCTCATTTATAACGATTCAGAGGTCACAGAGACAAAGGGGGCCTCTGTCTGTGAGCGGCGGCAGCGAGATGCCTACATCCTTTTCTACCAAAGACGGGTAAGATGACAAAAGTGTCTCTTCCTGAAGTCAAAGTGACTCTGATGTTGTTTGATTTGAACTGTTTCTCCAGACAGTGAGCCCACACACACGTTGTTGTTCACAGGGATTGTCTAATCCACCCACTCTGTATGACTGCAAGTGTTTTTCTCTGTTCTCAGATGTAGAGCAGTGTGGAGATGGGGGACTGTGTGGCACTCTCCTGAAGATGATGCAGTGGAGGCGAGCGACCACGGGAACTGGACATCACAGGTAAGTGTGTTCTTCTCTTTTGTCTTTCTGCAGGTGGTGAAGGAGAAGACGGAGGTTCAGGTCGGACCAGCAGCTCGTATCATGGTCTGAAGCAGCAGGAGGACCCCCAGCCCTCAGGAGGAGGGGCTTCTTCCAGAGAGCCTGGTTCCTCCCGAGGTTTCTCCACGTTAGAGGGAGTTTTTCCTCGCCACTGTCGCCACACAACTCGTCTCCTACATACATCATTCTAATGCGGCTCTGGATTGGACTGTTACTGTCAGACATGGAGATGAGTTGCTCTGAATCAACGTGGCTTGCTCTCTGGGAACGACCAGCTGTAAATAAAAAGAAATAAATAAATAACTTGAGAATTAAGAAGGATTTGATCCTGCTCTTTATTTGTGTATTTTACTCTCAGTGTTATTGAGTCTTTATGCTTGAAATGGACCTCAGTGATCAAGAAGTCTCATCATTGTCCACAACAGCAAACACTGAGTGTTACGTTCAATAAGTATAGAAACAAAGAAAGAGAAGACAGATCTTAAATAGATTTTCATACTGTTGAATTGTTTTGCCTAATATGTTTTGAAGGAAATGTAATTGCTGGTTTATATTTGTTGACATTTTTTCCTTCCTGTCCACAAAGTGTTAGACTCTTGTAGAGGAGACAGACAACTAACCATCATGTCAAATCAATTCAATTCATATTTATACTGAATTATTGCCCAAAGACAGAGATGCATCACATGTGAGGATGGAGGAGTTTAATTCACCAAAGCAGACGTCCTGGCTCACTGCAGCCTCATTTTGAGGAGACAACAGTTACTCACCAGGTGCATCGTCTCAACTGTCAAACGTGTTAAATAAGTCATAGTTTTAAAAGGATAAATATCTAATCACAGCTAATCACACAATACACTTTGTTTTATTTAAATGCGTCTTAGACCTTCACTTGCTTGTTTGCTGCATAATATTCGCGTTCTGTCTTAAAGTACTCATGACAAAAACAACAGTTCGAAAAAATATATTGACGTGCAAATTAATCTCACAAAAAAAAGGTTGTGTAAAGGTTGCAGTAATAGTAACAGAATTTAATATATAGATTCATATGCATGGACACGAATTTTCCACTTTTTTCCTGACACTCAGCATGACTTTCAAACTAATGTATTTCAATTGGAAGCTGTTTTGTTTTTTCTCATTTGTTATTATTTTTTTTAACTATAACTACTACTTTATTCAACATTTAATCACAAGATATTATCCTTGTTTTTACTTCTTTATTTTAATTCTATCAGTACAGTCATTGGTCTGTGTCAGTCTTGTGGGCGGGTCGTTGTAGGCACCAGATTGGCTCAGCCTGCCAGATAGGCGGGGTCCTGTGTTCACAAATGATGTCACACATGATGATTGGTTGTACGTCGGGATGCCGTGTGTTCGCGCCCAAGACTACTACTTAAATGAGCAAATTTTGATTGTGTGATTGTGTAGAGAAAGAGAAAATAAAATGTAAAGCAAAACTTTACATGTAATTATTTCATATGTTTGTGTGTGTGTGTATATATATATACGTGTGTGTGTGTGTATATGTATATGTGTGTATATATATATATATATATATATATATACATATACGGTAGTGAATGAAACAGCCTCTGTCCACATCATCAAGACTTGATGATAACTTAGAAACATGAACACACGTCTTGTCCTGCAGCTTGTTGAACGAGCCACCAAACAAACATTCACCGCTAACGTCAGTTAGCAGCTAGATGCTAATTAGCTGCTCAGCTGCAGCGCATTAAACAGGTAAACATAACTGCAAATGTCACTTCAACCCGTTAGATGCTGGTTTGATCGTTGCTCTTCAAATTCTCTGTTAGCGACACGCTGTCTGTCCATGACTTGTACTTACAGCAGTTTGTTTACTTTGTCTTAAATGAGACATTAAATTTTGCAATTAATCCGCAGTTCATATGCCTGCCGAAACTAGGGGGCGATCCTACGGATCACAACTACGATCCATTACACCACTAGTTGACACTTGTTGTTCTAGTTACTTTAAGCTTATTACTCAATATACGACTCAGCTTAAAAACGAACTAAAGAAACTGTCAGAAGCAAGCAGCCAGACTTCCTGCACACTAACGTTAATCATGCAACATCAACAGGTGACTGAACAACCACTCAATTAAAAACCAATGAATGAGTGAGTCCAGACACCTCACTGTAACTTCAACAAGCAAACTAACGTTACCCACAACACATTATGATCTCTGCTGCATTCTTTTTAAGGAGATAAATTCACAAAACAGCCACAGAGACATTTAACCATCAGAGATGAAATTAGCGACCAAAGAGACAGAGAGAGAGAAGCTGTATCTGACTCACGTTATCTGACGTCTTCTTTCTTTCATGGAGATGAAGTATTCATGTCATAACGTCCATTTGTGGCTGTTGGTCATCTTGTTTGTTAGTTAACAGAACTTTATGGCTGCTAGTTAACCAGTCTGATATCATTATCAACAATGACAAACAAGCTAACTCTCCTGGTTGTTTCTCCGGTTGCTTCTCTCTCCAGCCTCCCCGGCAGCGTCCTGCTGCTGTGCTGCACAGTCCAGATAATTTCTCCCGTTAGATTAACAACAGTTGTTAACAGTCCTTCCATGGATGTATAAAGAGTCCTTCAGGCTGTTACAACAAGCCAGCCGTTGCATTGGCTAACGCAAGGAGCTATCTACTGCTGCTACTCTGCCTTACAGTGGAGAGAACTGAAGATGAAATCTGGAAACTATCATTGGACCAACTCGATGTCAATATTGCATTCTGGTTGTTGATTGGTTAGGGAG
Organism: Thunnus albacares; assembly: GCF_914725855.1. Classification (NCBI taxonomy): domain Eukaryota; kingdom Metazoa; phylum Chordata; class Actinopteri; order Scombriformes; family Scombridae; genus Thunnus; species Thunnus albacares. The sequence goes on along the minus strand of NC_058116.1, from coordinate 1,176,006 downwards.
GACGTACTCCCTTGGAGCGTCATTTTACGTGTCGAGGCCAATCATAGATTAGCATGAAAAAAAATGAAGTACATTAAATATATGTAGGAAATCCCGCCCTGCGTCCCCCCCAACAAGAGAGAATATATATATACATATATATACATACTATTTATTAGAGCAAATATCAATGCCAATATTTACATACATCTTTCTATAGATACAGATATTCTGATTATACAATATTTTTAATGTTGACTTTTTAATATGTCTAATATATTTCATGTGGCCCCGTTCATTCCTATGAAAGTTGCTCAGTGGCGCATGAAGCCAAGAAAGTTCGACTTCCGTGTATAAAATTACCCGGATCTTCCGGGATCATTGGGCCCATAGAGCAAGAGCACTAGTGGCTTTCGTCGGCCGAGCCGGCTACTTCCGGTTTAGCCCTCCGGCTAACTTGAATGGGGATAAAACATTTCAATCGTGCGGCTCTTTTGGGCTTTCGAAATGTGATCGGACCGAATGAATCAAATTCTGATAATGAGAAGAGTCATTTCGTGGGGGTTGTGATGCTAAAAAAGTTTATCCGCTGATTTATGAACGTCTCTTCACAATGTAAGTCTATGGGAAAAAGTCTTTTTGGGCCCAATAGTGTCACGTGATGTTGTTACACGGTTCGGCCACTATGTCAAATTGGCCTCACAGCCCGGCGCTGTTCCTGGGGGCTTGGTTCTCAAATGTTGAGATTTAAGATTGCTGTCCTTTTCTGAAAGAAAACTTGAAAGTTTGACTGACAGACCCACTGAACGTGATAGTTTAACAACCAAAGCAACAGGATTAAAATCAGAGTTTTTATGAAGATTTTATGAGCTGTTGAGTGTATTCGGCTAGCTAATGTTAGCAGCTTTATTTCCAGCCTGTCTGCGATGATGCATCAACAGGTTTTGTTCCATTTCTAAGAAAGAATCCCTGATTAACTTCCACATAGCTCCGTAGATAAAGATTTAATAAGCTTGCAAGCTGTTTTATGTATTTTTCTCAGTATCATTGGCAGGAGCAGATGCTAACAGGCTAAGCTAACAGTGTGTTAGTGTGTTAGTGGGGGCACTCTCTGGTTCTCTATGAGCACAGTCTTGAATCTTTTTTTCTCCCTCCCCCTGACTCACTCATCTGGCAGCTATGAGTCAGCTGGCCACATGTGAAAGCACCTGGCTAATGGCAACAACAACCCTGCACTGCCTGCAGACACACAGGTCCTTTCAGAGCCGCCCTGCCTCCTTTATGTGCAAAGCCAGGGAGAGAGACACGACAGATTTGAAAACGAGAGAGAACAATGAATTTCACTTAGGTGTTTTCTCATTTTATCTCCTCTGGTTCTCTTGTACAATTCAACCCATCCTGTGTAGTACCAGGTAAAAATGACTTTGGTGTGTTTTCATCAATTTTCTACCTCAATAACATATGAGGTCTGGTTTTTCATTGACAATCTTCTGCTAGCGATCACAGTGGAAGCTTTAAAACAAGCTGTACAAATTAGCAATACAAGACAATGCACTGCTACTACTGTGGCATTGTACAATATGACTGATGACCTTGTATCCAGGGCACCAAAGGACTCACTTGCTGGTGGAAACCAAATACTGCAGGTGCAGCTCATTTCAGGGCTTTGTTACCAACTAGTGCAGTGCCTGTTCAAAACGTACCTGTTCAGAACAGGCCGATTGCTTATTATTATTGCTTATTATTTTTTACAATTGTATCAATTAAAACGACATGGACTTAATAAATGAAATGGTTTAAATCCAGACAGTAACTTCACCGGTGAGATGAAACTGAGGTTGAACCGTAGAAGCAGTTTATGACCTTCCATTGGTTGATTCTGCTGCCAATCAATTCTTTTTCATTTCAATTCGATTCTGCTGTGCTCACTTTGGCTTTTACTACCTCCACCTCTGTTTCTTTCTCCTGTGTGTGCTCATTCTTCTCTCTTGGGCAGTTTAACTGAGCAGGGCGTGTGCCTTTGTCCTGCTCAGCAACACAGAGCCTAGAAGCCCCGCCCAACTGTGTTGTGACGATGTTTATATCAAACAGCCCCCGCTGCACTCAGACACGGAGCTGAGTGGCTTGCTGTTCGCTTGTTTATTCAAAGTTTGTTAATATTAAACGTGTCACGTGTCCAAATTGCACCAAATGAGCATCTGTCTCCACAGTGCATCACTTGCTGAGTGTTTGATGGTTGTTTATTTGTGTTTTAGAACGTAACCGCCGTGAAATAATCAGAAAAAAATGTTTTATTTTTGTCATTCACAGGCTTTCTCTCTATACTTTAAAAAGTAGTACAGTGATCTCAGCATACTGCAGTTAGTAAGTTGTGTGGAACTGGGACACAGCGTATGCTTTGGATTCATTTTGTTGGCTTGAAACATGGTGCACAGTGCAGATGAAATTGATGAAATGGCTTCATCACAAAACTATTTTGATTTGGTTTTATTTCTTTTATCAAATAAATGTAATATCCAAAAATCATGTTCAGGACAAACTGTCTTCTGGCTGCAGTGACTTCTTTGAAGCATTTACCTCAGACATTGGGAGAACTGATGAAATTACTTCATTTCTTCATTTCTCCAGTTCTTCAGCAGTTTAGTTTTGGGAGCCTCTGGAGGTGTAATCCAGCTCTTACTAAGACAAACCTCAGAGACAGATGAACTTCAGAAGATGTTGGGGATAAAATGTGTCCATCTCTGCCTACTTTTGTGGCTTTGATGTCTCTTCACTCAAACTCCAAGTTGTTCTTCAGTGCATCTGGATAACAGAGAGGAGCATATCTGTGTGCAGTGTTTTTCTTCCTCTGTTTCTCTCTAACACTCACCATTTTTCACTAAATGTTGATAACTAGTGGGGGATATTTCATGACACTGATAAAATCACTCTAAGGAGAGTTATAAGGAGATTTATTGTCAGTGCTTTATCTGTGCATTCACACTGAGAGCAGCACAACAACACAAATCACTGACAAACACTCACTTCCTGCAGACCAAAACAGGGAAAACAAAGCAGTCTGTACAAGCATTTTCAAAAAGGTCACTGGATGAGAAGATGGCCATGGGTTGACTTTTTTGCATCAATCAACTGACTAATTGTTCCACAGGTGCCGGCTAAAACACTTTTGCTCAATATTGGACCAAGTCCCAAAAAAATACTGGATTTTCCTTTTGAAGAAAAGACAATGAAAGCTACAAAAATGCACTTTCGCCTATAGGAGCAGTGACGAAGGGTCATTTAGGGCAGCCCCATCTGCTGGCTGCAGAAAAAAGTGGTTTCTGTGGCACTGAGTAATTTAGAAATTGATTACTTATTATTTCATATGAATGAATGACATAAAATAGTTGGTTGTTGCTGTTATTTATTGTTATTCTAATCATTTGAAGTCAGTGGCTTGATGCAAGCTTTAAAAGGGTGATTTTAAGTGCGTTTGTCTCCAGAAACCACTATGTGGAGATAGCCTCACTCTCACAACATCAAATGCTTTGAGTACAGGGAAACAACAATACTCATGCCCAAAGCTTTTGGGAATACAAGCAGATGACATAAATCTGATGCTAAGTGGGGCTGATTACCTGTCGCCCCGCTGCTATTTCTTTGACTGTTTTTGCTGAGTAACTTGTCATCATTCGTGTAGTTAGCAGTTAGCAGAAGTTGCATTTCTCTTGGAAAGTAAGTGCCTTCATGAACAAAGAAGATTATCTTCTACAACACAAATTTGTCTGCCTTTGAAGAAAAGTGTGAGATTGAACACCTCGGTACCCACCAGCTGTGGAACATTGTTATAAACCAAACCGCAGGCAAAAATAATCACATATTTAGTGTGGAGTGATTCTCCAGGAAGAAATGAAATTTTTGCAGCAGCGCTCACAATTTTGCAGCGGTGGTGTGCTGCTACTGAATGAATACGGGAGAAACACTGATGTGTAACAAGTTAACATGTGACAAACATGAAGCAATATAAGATAGAGGAAACAGTAATTTATTGTATTTTCTTCCTTACTCATTTGTAAATGAGTAATAATAATAACAATCATAATTGTGGTTCTAAAGGTGCTGTAGTCTTCTTGTAAATTTGAAAAGGTAAATGACATCCCAGATAGCATACGGAAGTGGCCCCTTCTTCTGGCCCGCACAAAATGAATGTGAGCCTGAAATGGCCCACAAGTAAAATAGCAAATATGACCCAAATATCCCAAATCAAATGTGGGCCTTTTTTGGTAAAGATGCAGTGCTCTCAGGTATGTGTATTCTGGGTGTGGGCCAGTTGTGCTTTATCTGGTTTGTTCTTGGTTGACATACGACTTGCTTGTGGCCCAGATCTGGGAATCAGGGGTGGACTGCCCAAGTGCCATCAGTCCATGTGGTATGTGGACCGGATGAAAGTGCCAAAAGTGTCTGTTGTGGGCTGGATCTGGGCCACAGCAATTTTGCTATCTGGGATGGAATGAAGAAAAGATAATGACTGCATTATTACAATTTCATTCATCAAGCATTCACACTACCTGTGGTATCTCCCTGCAGCAGACCTTCTTGGGCTCTGTAGGTTTGCTGTTTCTTAGCTGGCAAAGCCGTGGATGAATCAGGCTGAGAAGAGTTTGGTTCCAAGGCTGAAGGATGCAGGCCTTGCTGGGTAGTTGGTGCTCCAGTCATGCAGGTCAGAGGGCCCAAGTCACTCTTTTGTGCATTCCTTACAGAGTTAGCAGCAAGCTAACTCTGCTTTGTCCCTTTGATGCTTCCTTTTGAACAAATTTCAGTCTCCATGCCAGATACCCACTCCCATCTTCTGCATTGTAATAATGGGTGGGTAAATGTCATTTTAGCATTTATACAGTCTTTCTATTTGATGTACTGTTATGTATTCTAGCGTGTAGTTTGTAGTTTGTCAGTGGTATTTACGCTAGCTTGGTGTCCTAAACTGGGACGAGTTGGCACTAGCTTGCCGTTTACGATGATGGTTATTGTCAAATTACACCTGCAAAAACATCAAAGGGAGTCAGATGTAAAGTTTGCCTGATCCATCCACTGATATATACGTATGTGTAAGATTTAATGTTAGACTGTTTTGTAGTTTATATTTTCTTTGTTTTATTAATTTTCTTCTAACGGTTAATAATGTTTATTTTCAGTTTGTTTATAATGGTCACCCTCACTCCATTTTTTCCCTTCCCCTCATAGGTCATCCCCACTACTGATTATACATATAAGACCTACAATTATTGTAAAATAAATGATATTGACCCCAAACTTCATATAAAGTTTGTATAAATGTACTGTATGTACATAGACCTTTCTGATGTATCCTTCAAAAATGAGCTGCATTTAACCGTGACACCCATCCCCCCACTTTCTTCCCTCCTTCTCCCTCTCAGCTGGAGAGAAGGATTTCAGAGTACTCTTCTTGTGAAATATCCTCATAAATCCCATGACTATGAAATTGCTATAACTTTAGTGCAAACGCTCCGGTCTGCCCCAAACTTTACATGTTTGATAAGAGTCCCAGCCTGAACACGTCCTCATGACAATATTCAGTCAGTGATGCAAACTAGCTGAATAGCGCCCCCCACGAAATGGCAGCAAAGCAAGTAGGAAGTGATGTTTATCTCCTTCTTCACTGTCTGAAAACAGCCCGGGTCTGAAGACATCTACGTGCCCGTGACAGAAGCCCTTCGACTGCGCCGCGGCCCGACGTGCACAAAGGCGCGAAGGCCCGTTCATCACTACTTGCAGATTTAATTTAATAACTAATCTACCTCTGTATTCATTATCTGATGGCTTACTATTCATTGTTTGACCTTTCTATTCATAACAGTTAGCATTATCATTAACAATGTGCATTTGTTGTTTGATGTTTGTCTTTTCATTATTAGATATGGATCAGTAGTGCACCACTCTCCTCTCTACTTCCTCAACTCTCTCTGGTGTCTGCCCTCTGATCAGCTCATATTAGACATTTGGACTCACACCTTTGGTAGTGTGTAATTACAAGACAACACTAGTTCACTCAATTATATAAATATATAAAGTATATATGATGTAAATATAAAAAGCATTTAGAAACACCACTGACTGCTTGTTGCTGAAAACAGTTTATTGATATAATAGCAAAAGTTACATGTAATAGTTGATAGCAGTTCATTACATATACACAAGTAATTGTTGACGTTGGAGCTTTTTCATCTACTGAAAAATATGCTGACTTTAAAGCTGCAGTACCACCTGGGTAATGTCCTTTAAACATTTCAAACTGATACCTCCTGCTGCTTTTTGAAATAACCTGCAATCAAAGTTTTAAAATAAAGTGACAAAATAAGTGTAAAAATAAGAATATAACAATAATACAGTGCATAAATACTAAATGAGAATAAACCTCAGTAGTCTTGTGCTTTCTGATAAAATAGAGAGTATTAAATCCACATGATGTCATTATTTGATATCATCTGCTATTAAATTAACTATACAAAACATTGATCATGGCTGATGTTTGGATAGCAGAGTTGCACACAATGGTTATATAAAATGCTGTTCACCATATTTATTTGGCCTTGTCCATACAGCTGTCTTTACTGACCTGAAAGACAACCACAACAAACAGACATATAGGATTATTCAAGATGTAAAGATTCTTTCAATGTGTTATTATGACATATAATCCACTTAATTATTTAACATAATTAATCATTACAGTCTGCACTTAACATAGCAGAATTATTACCAAGAGATGTTCCTGGTTTAACTTCAGAATAAACAGCTTCATCAGTTGCTGCAGGAGTTGATTTTCTTATAAATGGAGAGAAGATTAGTTTGAAACATTTGCCAGTAATGTCATAATTTACAATGATTATGTTCTGAAGGGTTGTCAGGGTTAATGTCTCCACTGATAATAAAAGAATAACAGTATTGTAATGCCCACAGGGCTCAAAGCAGACACACAGGAATCTACAACTGTGTATTCAGATTTGCAAGTGTATCAAGATTTGTGACCTGAAGACCCGTAATGTTTTAACCTGGCTAGAAACTGCTAGCAGACTATTGTTACAGTGTTTCCCCCACCAGAATTTCAGCCATAAGTAAACTTCAATGTTATGTATAAAATACAGTGAAAACCACTTATAGTGATCACGTCTGTCCAGGTCAAATTGATCACTATAAGCAGATGATTATTATAACCGATTTTTTCCCCTTTATTTCTCATGCAGATTACCATCTAATTGACATTTGTATATTTATTACATGAATATAAGTAATAAAACAGGCAGCTTCACTATTTACTGAATTTTATTGACTGTTTCAAAATACAGTACAGATGTTTCAAACGCTTATTGTTTCACTGCTGCATCTCGTTGGCTTGTTTTTGGCAGTTTGTCATAAGCATCAAGGAGACAACGTTTTTCATTGAGAGATTTTCCCGTCATGATTTATATGTGCACGCAACACCAACCTCATGTAACCAGCCTGAAGCAGATGGGTTGTGCATTTGGGCTGCAGGGGTTGGGAATCAACTTTTGGAGAAATGCAACACGTAACGCTGCGGTGGCCAATCACAGCCGGCGATCAGACTGCTCTGAACTGTAACCCTGCCATGATGGAGGACTAAAACATTACTAGTAAGAGGAGGGGGACATTTCTCTTTGTTTGATAATGTTAAAAGTAAAGTTAGGCTTTGCTGACGGCTTCCTGACTCATTTCAAAAAAGACAAGGGAAAGAGAGAGAGAGAGAGCAGTGGTAGTGAGAAAGCCAGTGGATGAGACACAACCCTGTGTAGGTGCACCACAATCCCTGATAATGATGTTGCAGCTGCTAATTGCATATCATAGCTGTATCATGGGAGTAAGGTAAAAAAAAAAATGTTGTTTTTTGTAGTTGTTTTTTTTCTCCATATGTTTTCATGTATGACAAGACCCAAAATGAACACTGTAAGCAGACTACTAGGAATGATTCTGTCCTGAGCTTTTTGATCCATATAAGCGGTTGATCACTGTAACCGTGATCACTATAAGCTGTTTCCACTGTATTCTGTTTGTGGCTAACATTATTGCAATGGATGTGGGTGAACTCATCTGTATTTTATTGCTGGGGCTTTGCTAGAATCTACACTGTTACTGTAAACAAATGTAGCTTATATGCTGTAACATTAGAGTCAGCAGAAAAATACAGTATTTGTATGTTTGCCTACATGTTAATATGGCAGAGAATTGAATATTGGTTGATGAATAAGCTATTAAAATGACATACTTTATCATTACATTATATTATTTTAAGATCTTTAATAAGGACGGTCAGCCTGCCAGCGTGAGCCTGTGAGCCTCAGCTCAGGGTGAAGAAAACCTTCAGTCTCAAACAAATTGTCACACATATTTGCAAATCTCATGCATGACAAGAGTCTATCAAAAGTCACATGTATGAAAACAGTCAATTGAGAGGTGTTCCCGAGTTGTAACTTTCCAGCTCTTGGAGCAAAATACTTTGACTTTTCAGTCATTAATAAAAAGACACGTTGAGTTTTCTGTTACCATCTACTTTTGGACTAAAAGAACCTTTTTGTGCATTTTGTAATAACTTAATCTCACAATTTACACATAGTACAAAAGCAGGAATTTAAATGAATAAAATCAATTTGAGATATCAGCCCTAGTGTACACATTTACAGATTTATCTACACATTCACAAATCTTAATACAAGCTGATAGATTTCCTTTGAATGATGTAATACTGCATAATACTGCAGGCTGCTCCATGTTAAGGTGTATACTGTACCATTTTCATTGTCTTTAGAACCTCTGATTGATTCATAGACAGAAGCATCACCGGTGAGCAAAAAGTGAAAATCAAGCTGAGATCAAATGAATCATTTTAATTGCATGATACCAGTCAAATATCACCTTTTTAACAAAATCCTCAAATTTGATTATTTATTCATTGGATTTTAAAATAGTGTGTATAAATGCAAATACAGGGAATCTTAAATGTTTTAGAGCCTTTACTGTCTTTATAGACTGTAATAGAAATGTTAGAGTTAGAGTTCACAAATGAATCAGGATTAGTTTGAAGACTGACCATGGAGAAGAGAGGAGTATACGTTATGTTGAGTCTCATTCAGGTTGACCATGTGATTTGCAGCAGAGTCCTGATTGGTGCTCTCAGACTGGATCGGCCTAAAACATTTAGTAAATACAATGAATTTAATAAGACACATTGAAGGCACTGCTGTTATGTTCAAAATGAGAGAAGAGAGTTTTGTACCAACCTGATAAAGTGTGAATCTGTGAAAAGGATATTTATTGTTACATGGTTTTGTTTTGTAAATGTTCCTCCCTTAAATGATGTAATGTTGAATTTCAGGCTGCTCCATGTTAAGGTGTATACTGTACCATTTTCAGTGTCTCCAGAACCTCTGATTGATTCATAGACAGAAGCATCACCTGTGTGCAAAAAATGAAAATCAAGCTGAGGTTAAATCAATCATTTTAATTGCATGATGCCAATGAAATATCACTTTTTTAACAAAAATCCTCAAGTTTTTTTTAAATGTGATTTTAACAGTGTGGATAAGTGCAACAACAGGAAACCGTAAAGGTTTTAGAAGCTTTCATTTCTTTGTACACTGTAATATTTAATAAGTCACAACCAAGACTATAAAGCCCTAAAGCCATAATGGCAATAATATTTCTGGACTCTAGACATAAGTCTTGTAGTTTTAGTTCAATTACAACAATGTAAAACCATGTTCTAGTCTGATCTTTTGTGAATGTGGTAGAACAACAGGTTATGTGACAAATCTTTGAGACTGTTCTACAAACTGACCCACTGGTTTATTTACTGAGATCAACAACAACTTCCTGTCTAATGACTTGTGGCTTTTGGATAATATTCATTAAAAATCAGATGGCTAGAGTCTAGAAAAAGAGTAATAGAAATGTTAGAGTTAGAGATCACAAATGAATCAGGATTAGTTTGAAGACTGACCATGGAGAAGAGAGGAGTATACGTTATGTTGAGTCTCATTCAGGTTGACCATGTGATTTGCAGCAGAGTCCTGATTGGTGCTCTCAGACTGGATCGGCCTAAAACATTTAGTAAATACAATGAATTTAATAAGACACATTGAAGGCACTGCTGTTATGTTCAAAATGAGAGAAGAGAGTTTTGTACCAACCTGATAAAGTGTGAATCTGTGAAAAAGATATTTATTGTTGTGTGATTTATTTTATAAATTATTCTTCAGCTATTCCACGTGATGACATCAGAAGACATCTTTGTATTTGAATAATTAAAACATAAAACATTTAACATCAGAAGGAAAAAGTCTCACCTTTGGATGGTCTGTAGCGATACAACAGGAGCAGTAGAATAATAAGAATAATTCCACAAACCAGCCCAACAATTAGTGGTATAAGAGATGAAGAGCTTTCAGGCCTGGACACTGCTGTAATAGATAATAAACAATATTCATCATTCTTTTACATTTGTATTTTTATAGATAACAGATTTTTTATTTTATGTTTAATAATTGAACGGCCCTCATGTATAAGACAAGTTGATCCAATATGTGAAATCAGATTAAACTAATGCTGTTTCAAATGATGTTTCTAAGTTCTCTAATTCTAAGTATTTGACCACATTTCTTTCTAAGACAGCAACACAGTCTAGAAGACAGAAAATGCATGAATTGTTTTAATCCTACTCACCCTTAACTGACATCCAACTCTGTCTTGATTCTTTTCCTGAGTATTTACACTTGTAGAAGCCTTTGTCTGACTTTGACACTGCAGAGATATTCAGCTCCCCTCTGGTATCATTTTGGATAAGTTTGTCATTTTGATAGAAAAACACGTTGGAAAGTAATTCTCCTCTCTTCAGTTTGCAGCCAAGAGTAAGAGAATCTCCCTCAGTCACAGGATGCACAGGGCTCACCAGGATAATATCTGCATCTGTAAAACAGTCAAAGAATATGAAGTTTCAGTCAAAGAGCAGCTGCTGACCTTTAGAACAAGGTGACATAAAACCATGAGAATAGATCACACATATGCCTTTATTTTCCTCCAACTAATGTGTCACGGATTCACCGTCTTTGTGACTATTCATATTGTTCACCTGCCTGATCTCTAACTCTCCTGTCATTGCAGATCCTGCCACACCCATCTGCCCTGCAATCACCTGAGTTTCCCCACCCATCTCCTCACCTGGATCCCATTTGGCTCATCAGTCATTCCCTGTATATACTGGTCCATATTCACACACCTCTTGCCAGATTGTCTAGTGTGTTTACCTAGCCTTCCAGCATTTCTATACCTACCTGTTTGCTTGCCTGTTACCTTAGATCCTGCCTGTTTCCTGGTCTTGAGAATTGCCTAGGTCCCTTGGAGTTGTCTGCCTGGTTTGTGACCCTGCTTGTTTTTTTGGACTGATTAAAGTTCATTGGACTCTGCTCCTGTCTCTGATATCGTGGTTTTGGGTTCTGAGTCGTAACATAATTTATCTCACAGAATCAGTGTAGCAGAACAAAGAGCCAACATTTCAGCTTCATTACATACATGTCTTGTAACTGTAAATATACTAGCTATGGCTAGTTAGGTCTATTGCTAACAGGTACATATGAATGAAACAGTGGATGGTTATTGATATAAAATCACCTCTGACTAAATCAGCATGGTCATTTTATCATCAAGAATAAAGAAAGGTCTTGCTGCACACCAAAAAAGCTGTGGACCAAACATCTTGGATCTGTAAAATATTCATTTCCAGTTGTTTAAATAAATATAAAGAGGCTTTAATTTGGTCCACAGATGAGTTTTTGGTGTAAAGCTAGTTCTTTTGTAGTTTATTCTTTTGGATTACCTGTGTTTGACAAGAACACGACTAAATTATAATGTTGTGCAGAAGACATCTGATTTTCTAATTGACTTGATGGTATTTCTTTATGATAATCTCACTGAATAATATTTTAATGAGCTTTTAGGTTTTTGTCAAAGAAACAATAATATAACATAATTTTTCTATGGAAACGTTAGGAATATAACTTGACTGTCTACACAGGAAGTGTAGTTAGTGACAGCATGTTGAAAATAATTTAAATAAGATGAAAATCAAATCAAATGGAATGTAAACATACTCTGTGTAGTGATGTTGACTGCATTGCTGAACTCTCCTGATCCAGACTCACACCAGCACACTGTATCACCCTGCTGATAAGTGTAGGTGTTGCATGTGGATCCAGTCATTGACCTCCAGTTAGAACAGTATGACCAGTAGTGGTTCTCAGGAAACCTCCTCACTCTCCACCCAGTAAAGTTTCCTTCACAGCTCAGTGAGACAAAGTCAAAGGTGAAGTGTTGCACTCTGTCAGGACTCACTTTGAGAGTCACTGCTGAATGAACATCTGAAAAACAACATGGAATGAGGAGCAAACCAAGTACAGAGATATTACATTTAAAAAGATCACAATGCAAATAATCCTCTTTTTTGTATTTCTAATACTTTTTATTGTTGAGAATAAAAACTTTTTATTGTTGATTATCATTTCTATTTTGAAAACTTGCTACCAAGATAACAACAACAACTGTTCACTGTGAAGCTGTAAACAACCTATGTTTACCTGCCACCTTTCAAACATACAGAGGATGTGTTTTTCAATCTAAATGATGCTTCATTGTCTTTATATAAAGTACTAGTCAAAAGTTTGGATACACCTTCCCTTGAATGAGAAAGTGTGTCTAAACTTTTGACTGGTACTGTATAGTCAGTGTTTTTCTCTCATCTGTCTGAGTTTTCTCAGGTTTCCAGCTGTTTCTGTACTTTGTACATTTACCTGCTTTGTTGCCTGCTGACTTTTCTGGTTTTTCATTACTAGATTTTGACTGTTTTGTATGTCTATATGTTGCTTGACCACTAGATAAAGTCTCTTTTAACCACACCTGTCCAGCCTGCTGTATCAGTAAAAGTAATGAGTACTGGCTGTAAGATGAGCTCAGGTATCCAAAGTAAAAGTACTCATTGCAAAGAGGAGCAGAGTTTGGTTTCCATGACAAAGAAAATCCTAATATCTCAGGTTTTTGGTGCTGTAATGCTTTCAGATCAATTGAAGATGTAAAGAAGGAAATCCAGTCCAGTCCAGTATGTAGAATAATTCAATATCAACATTGTGTTTGGTGAGTGTGTTGAAAAACTGTCAATACCCAGATAATGACATCACAACTGCTTCTTGACAGAAGGAGACAAAAACAAACAAGCAAACTCACCTCCAGACCAAACAAACACAGGTTTGCTGTATTGAGTGTAAAACACGGGGTCTCCTCTTCCAGCTCTACATATATATCCTGCTGTGTGAGTCGACCCATGAATGATGTAGGAATCCTGTTCAGTCCCATTGGTGCTACCACGTAGCAGCTCATAGCTGTAGGAGTAGTCTGATAGTTTGGGAACAGTCTTATACCAGTAGAACCTCCATCCTGCAGATGGATGTTTGACCTCACAGCTCAGAGTTACTGAGTCTCCAGGACTCAGCCATGATGGAGACACAGTGAGGACAGACTCTGGTGCATCTGTTGGAAAGTGATTTTCTCAGTCTTCATTAATCATCTCAATTACTGTAAATGACTATATATTTCATATAAACAAAGCTATTACAACATTAGTTATTTAGCAGCAATATGATATCAGTGTTAAATATAATGGTTTTTAAGTGTGTCGTGAGAATTCAGCATTAAATTGGATTAAGAGGAAGTTGTAGTCACACTTACTGTTTTATTAATGATATGCCCACTAAATGATTTTATGTCCCAAATTCTTAAAAGCAGCTCCACACTCACCTGTTTACTACATTAGTTTCACAATTATAAGATATTATAATTATAAGAGGAATATTGCTCATACAGGCTGGTCCGGCTTTCACAATCAATTATCACAATTATAAGATGATGGAAAAAAGACACTGTGGCAGCCAGCACACATGTCACTACCCAAAGTAAGTGAGATCATTTGAACTGCATGTCGACCCGTAATCACCTCCAGTGTAATAATGAATGAAGTTGTAATGACTGTTGAAATTGACTGCACCTGCAGATGATCCTTTCTCCACATTAGAGTCATCAGTGTCCTCTGCTGGGTCATCACTCTGCCCTGTTAATGATGAGCGTTAAGATTATCAGATGAATGCATGAAGGGAAAACACATCTGTATGAAGTTAACAAACTCTTTGTCTCAAGGGTCAGCACAACATCTGGTCTCACTATATAAACATACAAATCTGCCCAGAAATGATAAATACCAAAATATAAATCGTTCTGAGGAATAAGCAATTCTGCATCTACTTTAGATACAAAAAGTGTGATTAAGAGTAATACAGTCAATGACAAATAAATGATAAATATTTATATATCATGTATAAATAAAATAATTGGTCACCTTCAGTGTCTGTAGAAGAGTGAAGTGAAACTTCATCAGACATAATCAAACTGAAGAAAGTCAAAATCATAATAAAGGCATTTAAAACTATATATAGTCTATATACAGTAAGTTAGTAAGCAGGAAGGAAACAGATCAAATAAAAATCTCTATACAATGAAACGTAAAATAAAATAAGAAAATCATGACATTCAAAACCCACATACATAATAATACCTTAAATAATTTACATGCATTGTGCAAAAATAATTGCTTCAAAAAACAGTCCTTCAATCTAAACTGAGCCAAGTCACCAACCAACATCTGGCCTATAAAACAACCCTGTAGTTAAAAACCATAAGCGTGCTCTGTTCAAGCTCTCAGAGAAACTGCTTCAACCAGTGATACTCTGTAATTCTAACTGTTCAGCAACATGTTCTTTAATCTGTGACATGCAAACACAGAAAGTCAGTAATGTACTTACAGAATAATCCCAGCACACAGATCAAAGTGTACCTCATCCTCACATCCAGCACTGACACTCTGTCACTCAGCTGCTCTGAGTCTGACAAATGTTTCTACTTTGTTTTAATAATAATGCAGCAGAAAGACAAAGAGAGAAGTTACATTTCAGGTAAATATGAGATCAGAGTTTTTCTCCAACGTCTTCTAAGTTTAGCCTGCGTGTGCTTCCTTCCCTTTCACACAAAGCTCAGACAAGTTCAGTTGGTTTGACTGCAGAAAGTCACTGCTTATCAGCATGACACATTCACACCAGAGCTGATGTGTTAATACATAGAAAAGAAAAGATGTCTGATACTGGTCAGGATCATGTTTTTTAGATGTAAGATATTTTGGGAAATTGTAGAAACTGAGTCAAGTGCAATGCATATGAATATAATATAGTAATTACAGAATGTTTTTTTAACTGACTGTCTTTGAATACAACTATGACTTGTGAAAATCTGACATTAAAGTTCTCACTGTGTTTTGCATCTTGAACTCTCCCTATCACCTCAGTCTGCTATCTGCTGTCAATCAGGTGTGAAACATGTCATCTGGTTGACAGCATACATTTGACTTTCACTAAAGACTTTATTTCCTCATTTTCATCGGTCGGTCAAGAGTCTCCCCTGCAGGACTCCTGCTCTGTAGGCATTGAGTGGAGCCTTTGATGGCCGCTTTGATTGACAGGCCGGGCACACAGTACACATCAAATAACAAATCACCACATCAAACAGTGAATGTGGCAGCAATAAATAATGAAGGCCCACCTCAAATAATCAAATTGTGACATCTAGTGGTGAAAGCTACACACATAAAACAGGATGGAGATGTATCTGGAGATGTTTGTGTGGAGGTTCTGTCAGAGTCTGCTCTCCCCCTCACCTGTTGCTGTGGGAATCATCCAATCATCCAATCATTCAGTCTCACTCTCTGCTCTGCCACACCCCTCATTAGTTCAACCACCTTCACCTGGCGCTCCCACCTGCTCATCATCTGCAATCAGCCAGTATATAAGCTGCCTCGGCCCACTCCCTCCTTGTCAGATTGTCTACGCTACTATGCTCAGTCATCTTGCTTTCTTCACTGGACTGCCTTCCTGGTTTCTGATCAGCTTGTCTTCGACCATCGCTCCTCGTCTCTGCCCCGGTAAACCCACCAGCCGTCTGTCCCTGACTCTGAGTTCTGCCTGCCTGTTCCCTGGTCTTTGTCCGCTGTGGGAGTGGAAGATCGGGGTTCAAAAACTGTGTTTCTCCGACCGTGCTAATATTGCCTTGACATTGTGTAAAATAAAGACTGCAAAGTTTATACCTGTGTCATTTGTGCTGCTATTGGGTCCAACCTATACCCGTTACAGGTTCATTTTCCATATTTAATGACTATTCTTCCTCTGTATTCATTATCTGATGGCTTACTATTCATTGTTTGACCTTTCTATTCATAACAGTTAGCATTATCATTAACAATGTGCATTTGTTGTTTGATGTTTGTCTTTTCATTATTAGATATGGATCAGTAGTGCACCACTCTCCTCTCTACTTCCTCAACTCTCTCTGGTGTCTGCCCTCTGATCAGCTCATATTAGACATGTGGACTCACACCTTTGGTAGTGTGTAATTACATGACAACACTAGTTCACTCAATTATATAAATATATAAAGTATATATGATGTAAATATAAAAAGCATTTAGAAACACCACTGACTGCTTGTTGCTGAAAACAGTTTATTGATATAATAGCAAAAGTTACATGTAATAGTTGATAGCAGTTCATTACATATACACAAGTAATTGTTGACGTTGGAGCTTTTTCATCTACTGAAAAATATGCTGACTTTAAAGCTGCAGTACCACCTGGGTAATGTCCTTTAAACATTTCAAACTGATACCTCCTGCTGCTTTTTGAAATAACCTGCAATCAAAGTTTTTCAAATAAAGTGACAAAATAAGTGTAAAAATAAGAACATAACAATAATACAGTGCATAAATACTAAATGAGAATAAACCTCAGTAGTCTTGTGCTTTCTGATAAAATAGAGAGTATTAAATCCACATGATGTCATTATTTGATATCATCTGCTATTAAATTAACTATACAAAACATTGATCATGGCTGATGTTTGGATAGCAGAGTTGCACACAATGGTTATATAAAATGCTGTTCACCATATTTATTTGGCCTTGTCCATACAGCTGTCTTTACTGACCTGAACAGCAGATTATTGTGGCTTTTACAGAATTTAGTAAACATACTGATACTGAATATACATACTGATGTATAAATACTGTTCTTCAGCACTGCATACACACATAATGTAAAATAAACATACATTTCATTATTCAATGAAAAAATAATAATTACAAACACCTACAATTTTACAAGCACTCAGCAGAAGGAAATACTTTACTTCCAGTCGCTCGGCTCAGTGTTGTTATGTGGGGATTTTAATGCCAGAACTGGCAAGGAGATTGAACACACATCAGATGTCCAGAATTGACAAATTAAAATCATTAGAAAATGTAATAAAGGACAACCAAAATGCTCTGGACAGTCCAATCACAATAAAAGAGCTACAGGAGAAACTGGCTGATCTTCGAAATGGAAAGGCTTGTGGTTTTGATTGTATCAGGACAGAAATGTTGAAACACAGTAGTATCAAACTTAAATGGCTGTTCTAAAATTATTACATTTGGTATTAAAAAGTGGCATATATCCTGAAATTTAGAGCAAGGGACTGATTACTCCTATTTTTAAAACGGAGACAATCTAAATCCCAATAATTATAGAGGTGTCTGTGTAAATTCTAATTTGTGGAAACTATTTTGTAGCATTCAAGAATACTGTCCTACCTGATCAAAAGCAACATACTAAGTAAATCCCAAATTGGCTTTATACCCAAACATAGAACAACAGATCACATATTTACTCTCCATACTCTAATCCAAAAACATGTACACCAAAAACATGAAGGAAAAATGTACGCTTGCTTTGTTGATTTCAGGAAAGCTTTTGATTTGATTTGGCACAATGGTCTTTTCTACCAGTTGCTCTGAAATGGCATTGGAGGCAAAGTATATGACTTAATTAAATGCAAGTACTCAGAAAATGAGTGTGCTGTAAAAATTGGACAAAAAAAGTACTGAATTTTTCAAACAGTGCAGCGGGGTCCATCAAGGTTGTAATCAGTGGAGGCTGGTCCATAGAGGCAGAGGAGATTGATCCTCCTCTATTTTTTGAGAGGCAAGAGGGAGATCAAAATATAAAAAAGAATATTTGGTTGAAATAAACCATTACAAATCTCAGTATTGTTCATAAAATATTTTTTGTCCTTTGGAAAAAATCCATCATTGAAATTCTGTTTACAGCGACACCTGCAGGGCGGGAGGAGAAAGAGCAGTGTGTGTGAAGTGGTGGTGGGGGGCAGTGAGGGATAGTGAGAGGGAGTGGGGGACAGAGGAGGACGGGTGGCTGCTGACCTCCTCTGGGCGGAATCTGTTACACTGGATTTAATGTATTTCATTTTTTTTCATGCTAGTCTGTGATTGGCCAAGACACGTAAAATGACGCTCCAAGGGAGGACGTCCTCCCTAACCAATCAACAACCAGAATGCAATATTGACATCGAGTTGGTCCAATGATAGTTTCCAGATTTCATCTTCAATTCTCTCCACTGTAAGGCAGAGTAGCAGCAGTAGATAGCTCCTTGCGTTAGCCAATGCAACAGCTGGCTTGTTGTAACAGCCTGAAGGACTCTTTATACATCCATGGAAGGACTGTTAACAACTGTTGTTAATCTAACGGGAGAAATTATCTGGACTGTGCAGCACAGCAGCAGGACGCTGCCGGGGAGGCTGGAGAGAGAAGCAACCGGAGAAACAACCAGGAGAGTTAGCTTGTTTGTCATTGTTGATAATGATATCAGACTGGTTAACTAACAGCCACAAAGTTCTGTCAACTAATAAACAAGATGACCAACAGCCACAAATGGACGTTATGACATGAATACTTCATCTCCATGAAAGAAAGAAGACGTCAGATAACGTGAGTCAGATACAGCTTCTCTCTCTCTGTCTCTTTGGTCGCTAATTTCATCTCTGATGGTTAAATGTCTCTGTGGCTGTTTTGTGAATTTATCTCCTTAAAAAGAATGCAGCAGAGATCATATAATGTGCTGTGGGTAGTTTGCTTGTTGAAGTTACAGTGAGGTGTCTGGACTCACTCATTCATTGGTTTTTAATTGAGTGGTTGTTCAGTCACCTGTTGATGTTGCATGATTAACGTTAGTGTGCAGGAAGTCTGGCTGCTTGCTTCTGACAGTTTCTTTAGTTCGTTTTTAAGCTGAGTCGTATATTGAGTAATAAGCTTAAAGTAACTAAAATAACAAGTGTTAACTAGTGGTGTAACGTAATGGATCGTAGTTGATCCGTGACACCCCCCCCCCCCCCCCTCCCAGGGTTCGGCAGATATATGAACTGCGGATTAATTGCAAAATTTAATGTCTCATTTAAGACAAAGTAAACAAACTGCTGTAAGTACAAGTCATGGACAGACAGCGTGTCGCTAACAGAGAATTTGAAGAGCAACGATCAAACCAGCATCTAACGGGTTGAAGTGACATTTGCAGTTATGTTTACCTGTTTAATGCGCTGCAGCTGAGCAGCTAATTAGCATCTAGCTGCTAACTGACGTTAGCGGTGAATGTTTGTTTGATGGCTCGTTCAACAAGCTGCAGGACAAGACTTGTGTTCATGTTTCTATGTTATCATCAAGTTTTGATGATGTGGACAGAGGCTGTTTCATTCACTACCGTATTTAAAAGAGGAAGGTATCAGCATTGAGTATTTTATATATTTCATTTTATTTAAACATAGGACATCTTAAATATTGTTTTCATTTAAGACCATGGGCAAAAGTTCCTTGCTGTTTCTGGCTGTAAGTGTGTTACAGAATAAATAGAAAACAAAGTTTTATTAGTTTTCCCACTTTTTTTCGCTGATCCTAAAAATGATCCGATCCGTGACTCAAATCCGTGATACGATCCGAACCGTGAGTTTTGTGATCCGTTGCACTCCTAGTGTTAACATGTCAGCTTTGTAGACTATATTTTGTATGTCGTTCACACACACTTTCTGATGTGAACCTACACTTTTAGATCTGTGAATGTTTTTAGTGTTCAGCACTGATCTGTTCCTGTATCACATTATAAGCTTTGTGCTACTTTATATATTTCTGTATACTAAGAAAATACCCAAGAAACACGTGTAAATCATGTGATATGTTGTCTGTTGTTGTCACCAAAGAATGATAGGCTACTGTGAATTTGAATTTCACTTTGTTGGTAAAATGACAGATCTGAACCACTCCACGGCTAAAATGAGCACTTCTTTGTTTAGAAACAACATGTATATGCTAAATGTCTTTAAAGAAGCAGCCTTTTCACCACTCAGGGGTTTTTGTTTTTGAAAGCAAATTGTTTTATTGGCATATAAAATTAACCCCACCCCTCTGATTTCATCAGGTGGGACAATAATATAGTTTGATGCGGTTTGTTGTAAGATTGCATGTTGGTTTTCCTCCTGTCCTCCCCAATGTTTTGAGTCACCAGCCACCACTGATAAGAAAAAGAAAAAGACAGAGATTACTGGACAGAACTAACAAAATCCCAGAACAAAATAGAAACATATGTAACCCTAAACAGAGAATACACTGTGGCAACCTACCTGACCAGTGTCTGATAGAAAACTGAGAAAAACACTGAGTAAGCACAGACTGAGTGAACACAACGTGGCAGTGGAAGAAGGCCGACACAGACAGACCTGCTGCCCAGAGAGGAGAGGTTGTCTTCTTACTGTGAAACAGAGAGCAGCACTTCTTAACTCACTGCAACCAATATCAAAGTATTACAGACCAATATTTTGCAAAAATAATCAAAATATTCCCAGAGTTCCTTTATCTAAGTGAGTGGGAGAGACTTCCAGTCCTGCTGGGAGAGGGGGAGGACTGTTGTAGACTGGCAGCAAGATATGTAGCGGCCTGTCATGAGCTCCACAGCTCTGTCAGAGCCCTGACCCACATGGAGAATCATTCATGCTTATTCATCAATCATTCATTTGTTGTATGTTTATATCTGATGTTACTCTTACCTACCTTCCATAGCCCCTCTTGTATTGTTATTGTTTATTGTTTTTTATTTTGTTTATTGTTTATTTATTTGTTTGCTATGATTGTATAGTTTGTGTAAATGTGCTTTGGCATGTAGTATTGTATGCAGCCATGCCAATAAAGAGAGAGAGAGAGAGAGAGAGAGAGAGAGAGAGAGAGAGAGAGAGGCAGTGGTCGAGCAAGGAGAGAGAGCGGTAGTGAGAACAAAGCTGCTGAATGAGAGAAATCAAACGTTATATTCTGATTATTTCACAGTAATTATGTTTTACAGCACAAATCAATAACCATCAAAGACTCAACAGATGATTTACTGTACGCTCTTAGTTTCAGTTTCATTTTCCTCCTCTGCATTTCTCCTTTTCATTCATTCATTACATCCAACTAAAGCAGCAGTAAATACAAAGAACAACAATAAATCTGTGTTGGCATTTTAAATCTGATTCTTGCAGATAATGACGTGTATCAAATGATGTTTTTAGTGTGTTTGGGCATCAAGCCTCCACCAGAAAACACTGACACAAATTAAATTTGGGATATTGCTTTATATAAAAAAAAAATCCTCAAATTTTTAAATACATTTCTAAAATGTGTTTTATTTTTCACTGTTCAACATTCTATACCTGACTGTAAGCCCTTAATAACTAGTAATGAAGCTTAAAAGAAAAGGATTATTTATTCATGTATTTTTGCTGTGAATCAGGGTCATTACAGTCCACTGGAACTGCAGGGAATCCAAACTGCTGCCACCTTCATGATGAAGTGAGATACAAACTTTGGAGGTGAGTATTTGAGAATATTCTATATTTTTTATTGTCAACAAATCCCATGAAATCTAAAGACTTATAAATCTGATTCCTCTGTGCCATAGAAATGTATAGAAAGCTCCATTGTTGCCCAAAAACGATTCAAAATACATCAATGAGCCACACTGTTGCATCATCCACACTCACATACAAGAAAATATATCCATGATGTAGTAAGTGATGTGACTTTGTTGTAGGCTTAAACATTAGCATGTAGGACCTGTATCTTGATCTCAAAACATCAGGCACCAGGGAGAGAGACAAGAGGAAATAACATCATAAAAATAGAAATGTTAGAAGCTGATACTAGTGTGAGAAGCACAATAGGAGCACTGCCACCAACCTGGGTTGGGAGCCAAAGTTTAAGAAACACTGCACCAGTGTAAACAGATGAATGAAAATATATATGAATCCACTGTAGAAAATAGTGACTTTTTATCCGTCTGTCTATCTAAAGACTACAGTGCCCAGCTGATAGGACTTTACTGAACCTTGTTTGAAACTGTCATTTGTGAGCTGTTTTCAAAGACTTGAATCTTCAGTAGGAGACTTTCTGAGACAGAAAGTATGGAGAGATGGATGAACACACTATTGGTTTTGGTCTTTTAATGGGATTTGTTGACAGTAAAGAGAACATAAAACAGTGCCAGCCTTTTAAAGAACACACTAACCAACAGTGACTGATCTCAGCCATCAGCTCAGGATCAGATATTATTAGTGATCTATGATAATAATTGACAGTAAATACATTCTATTAAGTTCATTTACATATATATTCATTTATAAATTCAGGTTTGTCTGCTTGTTGAACATTTGTTGACACTTTGCTTATGCTTTGTGAGGCAGTCAAGACTAAAATACTGTATCTACTGTTAGTAGCAATGACTATATATGATTTGAATCATGTACACTGTCTGTATTCTATAATGTACAGTATTGGATGGACAGCAGTGTCTGTGTCATAGAGACTGACATTCTAGAACTGTCATGTCATGATGCAACAAAGGACATTCTGATTCAGCTCAGCAGATTTTGACTTAAGATCCTGAAACAGTACAGAGCAGCTGGTTAACATTTTACTCACGTTGTATCTACGGAAAGATCTGCAACCATGTTTAAAATGCCTAGCTGTCTACGAAAGGTTAGTTTTACAAATGTTACACACTTTCTGTACTTTCCACCTTGTTTATGTCAACTTGGAAGTCAGAAATAGTGCTATTTCTCTGACTTTCTTCAACAAGACTTTTATAGATAGCAGGGTCTGTGAACACAGCTTATATCTGCTATGAAGACACATGATTTTTCTTTCAATTAACAATTAATTTGCTACATTTTTCTTTATCCTGAACAGAAAAATAAAGTGTCAGTTGTGGAAGATGAGAGCCAGCTGTGCTCCATCTCTAGTGCGAGGTAAGAAAAGTTCACCTGCACACAGTGAACTGAGTGAGCAGAAAAATAGAAACACCTGTACCATGAGATGCAGACTGTAGTGATGTTGTAGTGGACTACAGTATATTGAAAGGTGTTTCTGATATTTAGTCAACTTCTCTTAAATGTATGGAGTCAGAAACTTCCATCATGATGTACTCCAACACATCAACACTAACTACAGCCTCCAGAGTGAGCACAGAGTTGAATCATCAGGATTTATTACAAGTGTTACAGGGTTTCTACTTTTTCTATATTTGTAATGGTCCCCTGCGTCACACACTAACTTGTCATTTGCTTACAAAGACTTGACTTGCACTTAAAACCAGCTCTGGTTTACACCTGCTACTAACAATTATCTTCATTATGAATGATTTTTTCTATGAATCTATTAATTCTAGTCTACAAGTTCCAAGTTGACATCTACAAATGTCAAAAGATATTCAGTAAACAAGGACATAAACCAGAGAAAGGCAGCAAATCCTCACATTTATGAAGCTGGAACCAGGAAATGTTTGAGATTTTTGCTTCATAAATGACTGAAAGTTGAATAAATGAGTCAAATGACACTATTCTGTTATTTGCTGTATTGACTATGGAGAGTGATCAGTCCATTCAAACAATGCTGTCAAATGATTGTAAACATGAGTTGATGGTGAAAAGTCAAAGTGTGTTTGTGTTTTATCAGCAGTCAGAAGTCCTCTGTGGAGAAGCCACCAGGAAGGACTCCTTGGCTGCACAGACTGTTCGGTCGACCTGTGGTATGTTTGACAGGAAGTGCTTCACATTCACCTGATTTGAGCAGTTTGTAAACTCTCTATTTGGTATTTAGCCACAAAAGATGTCAGACATACTTTATTCTTATGATAGTTTTTGTTGTCACGTCAGAAGAGCGAAAGGGAAAGAGAGGAAAGGGGACAACGCTCCGGCCACCAACAGAGGTAAAAACATCATTCCTCCTCCCACTAGCAGAGCTGACAGTGTCTGTACTAAGAGTCAGGAAATGATTTATCCACAGTTCAAACTAAGTCAGCAGTAGATTAACCAGCTGTGTTTGTCAGCAGAGTCACCTCCTCAGACGCTCCAGCCAACCAACAACCAGAGAAGAAGACTCGCTGGAGGTGCCGAGTCTTCGACTGCTGCAGAGTAAGTTTCACTGCTTCACATCAATCACACAGTCACCAGTCTGGACTAGTAAAGGATTCAAAAGTGTGTCTCTGTGTTACTGAACTGTGAGAGTCTTTGTTTCCTCCAACAGAGAAATCGACGAGTCGCTCCGGCTGCCGACGACCAGGGAGACGACGGAGAGCAGAGAATCCCTCAGAAACCTCAGAGGAGGTAACGAGACTCTTTTCACATCACTGACAGTGTTTGTCAGGAAGAAAGAAAGTCAAGCAAAAACAAAGTCTGCTACAGAATTACAGCCTGTCTCTCCCTCCATGTTGCAGCCCTGTCAAAGCTACAGATGGGACTCTCACTGCTGATGAGGTTGATGAGGTGGTGGAGTTTGATGCTCTCACCGAGGAAGAGGAGGAAGCTGTGACGAAGACAGAGAAGAAAGCAGCCAACAGAAAACATGAGCTGCACAGACTCACATCTTTCCTCCTCTCTGGGTATCGGACACTGACCAACCAGGACTCGTCCTCCAACAGGTCACTGTCACATGTTCATAGTTCACATTCAAAAGCACAAAAATATCAAAAGCTGCCATCTGATGTCTGATCAGATTTGTTGACTTATTCTTTGATCAGATAGTTCCTGATTGTAATCAACATTTTCTCACTTTTTCACATGAAAAGCTCTTCAGACAACATCTGGTCTCTTTAGTGTGGCAGTACTGCAGCATCAGCATCAGCTCTGTCAACACATGTGTGATCGTTACATCACTTTTACATGAAAACATTGACTGTATGTTTATGTGTGTGTTTCTCTCTTCTTGTAGTGCCAAAACACATCACGTCCGTCATGGTGATGTCATGACCTCCCAGAGACTCAGAGGTCAGCAGGTCGACTGGTTTGGGTGAGTAAATCTGTTTCACAACACAAATATTTAACAGAAGGTTTGTTGTTGCTCTGTCACATCTCTAAACTAACAAATGGATCTGTAACAGAACATAAATCCATCAAAGCAAAGTGAAATCTAACTAGTGAGAGAAAAGCAGCTGCAGTTAGTGATGTTGATGTGTGTGCTGACAAGTTGTGTTTGTGTGTCAGGTTTCCCAATCCAGCTCAGATCTGCTATATGAACTCCAGCCTTCAGAGCCTGTTCACGCTGAAGGACTTCATCACAGACATCATGTGCCAGGTGGAGGTGTGGGGTTCAGTGCCTCAGGCTGAACTGATCAGGTACAGCAGCCACACACACACACACACACACACACACATACACATTGAACTGAAATAACAGCAGAAGCTCTCCTCTCTTATTTTTTCTTCACCCTCTGCAGAAGACTCATGAACATCGCGTTGCTTCACCGCTCCGTCGACATCCGTGACAAACTCCAGGCCCTCTTTATGTTCAAGAGCGCCCTCTCTGTCCAGGCTCAGGAGTTCCAGGACTTCAACCAGAAAGTGAGTCAGCTGCTTTGATTGTTTTTGTTGTTTCACCTCCTCCTGATAGTTCCTCCTCTGTGCATCAAACCCTGTGTGTGTCTCTGTGTGTTCAGGATGCTCATGAGTTGCTGACAACTCTCCTGGATCAGATGAGGAGTTTGTCGCCAGCGCTGCAGGAAGCAGCTGCCCGCGTGGGAAGAAGCTACAGGTGCCCCGTTGAAGACCACTTTGAGTTCCAGATGAAGAACACAAGGATCTGCAAGAGGTAAAAGAAGACAGAGAAACACATCACACACAATCACAGCTCAACACACTTGTCTCTTCATACAGCTTTTTTATGTATATATGCCATATGTCATATCACATATCTTCAGTGAAACAGCAAAACACCTTTCTCCCATTTTCCTTCTTTTCCCCATAAATACAAAACATTGTCAAAAGTTTCCACATTAAGTCTTAATGTTAAATCAGGATGCCACAGAGATTTTGAACCTTCTTTAACCTTCCAGCTGTGCTACTAAATCCCTACAACAGGACGCCTCATCATGACCTCTGCAGCTGTCATTTGATGTTCTGTCCCTTGAATGTGCAGGTGTGGAGCCCGGACTACCAGAGAAGAGGACTTCAACAACCTGTCTCTGGACCTGGTGCCTGGAGCTTCAGTCCAGCAGATGCTCCAGGATTACCTGAAGGTAAGATCCACCTGTCCTCCTTCAGTGACATCATCCTTGCTGTTTTATTATGCAGTATGTCACTGACAGCATGTTGTCTCTGTTGTTCAGGAGACAGACTTGGACTTCAGGTGTGACTGCGGTGCCAACACATCTGGCCAGCAGTCCACCTTTGTGAACCTTCCCAAGTGAGTGACATCACATCCAACTGTGGTCCACTGACCTTAAAGGACCTGCTGAACTACACACACACACACACACACACACACTTTACTTCTCCTTCATCTCCTGGTTCTCATGTCTTTTCTTCTTCTTGTGTTTACTTCCTGTTTACAGGGTGCTGATGCTTCATCTGAAACGTTTCAGCTTCACTCCGTTCCTGCAGCTGGAGAAGCTTCGATACCCAGTGGAGCTGTTCAGAGAGCTGCTGGTGACCTCCAGCCAGGTAAGAAACAACTCACCTGAGTCCAAATACAAAGTAAACATGTGGTCTGTGTGTACTGGTGTTTTATATGTGTGTGTTGTTGACTGTGTTCCTCCTCAGGCTGATGGTTGGTACAGTCTGGTGAGCGTCATCAGCCATTTAGGCTCTGGAGGGGAACAAGGTAAGATGATGACACGCTGACATCACACTGTCACCTTCTGTGGTTCATCTATCAGCTTCTCAGACTCATTATTTGAGCATTTTTGTTAAACCATTTTTTGAACTGAAATGAATCATACACAAGTCAGCTGTAGAGATCAGTTGACCTTCATAACCTGTGCAAGTTAAGACACCTGATCTAACAGTGACTCCTCTCCTGTTAGGACACTACATAAGTGACGGAGTGCACCCAGATGTGGAGCTGGATGACCTCGCTGACCGCTGGCTCATTTATAACGATTCAGAGGTCACAGAGACAAAGGGGGCCTCTGTCTGTGAGCGGCGGCAGCGAGATGCCTACATCCTTTTCTACCAAAGACGGGTAAGATGACAAAAGTGTCTCTTCCTGAAGTCAAAGTGACTCTGATGTTGTTTGATTTGAACTGTTTCTCCAGACAGTGAGCCCACACACACGTTGTTGTTCACAGGGATTGTCTAATCCACCCACTCTGTATGACTGCAAGTGTTTTTCTCTGTTCTCAGATGTAGAGCAGTGTGGAGATGGGGGACTGTGTGGCACTCTGCTGAAGATGATGCAGTGGAGGCGAGCGACCACGGGAACTGGACATCACAGGTAAGTGTGTTCTTCTCTTTTGTCTTTCTGCAGGTGGTGAAGGAGAAGATGGAGGTTCAGGTCGGACCAGCAGCTCGTATCGTGGTCTGAAGCAGCAGGAGGACCCCCAGCCCTCAGGAGGAGGGGCTTCTTCCAGAGAGCCTGGTTCCTCCCGAGGTTTCTCCACGTTAGAGGGAGTTTTTCCTCGCCACTGTCGCCACACAACTCGTCTCCTACATACATCATTCTAATGCGGCTCTGGATTGGACTGTTACTGTCAGACATGGAGATGAGTTGCTCTGAATCAACGTGGCTTGCTCTCTGGGAACGACCAGCTGTAAATAAAAAGAAATAAATAAATAACTTGAGAATTAAGAAGGATTTGATCCTGCTCTTTATTTGTGTATTTTACTCTCAGTGTTATTGAGTCTTTATGCTTGAAATGGACCTCAGTGATCAAGAAGTCTCATCATTGTCCACAACAGCAAACACTGAGTGTTACGTTCAATAAGTATAGAAACAAAGAAAGAGAAGACAGATCTTCAATAGATGTTCATACTGTTGAATTGTTTTGCCTAATATGTTTTGAAGGAAATGTAATTGCTGGTTTATATTTGTTGACATTTTTTCCTTCCTGTCCACAAAGTGTTAGACTCTTGTAGAGGAGACAGACAACTAACCATCATGTCAAATCAATTCAATTCATATTTATACTGAATTATTGCCCAAAGACAGAGATGCATCACATGTGAGGATGGAGGAGTTTAATTCACCAAAGCAGACGTCCTGGCTCACTGCAGCCTCATTTTGAGGAGACAACAGTTACTCACCAGGTGCATCGTCTCAACTGTCAAACGTGTTAAATAAGTCATAGTTTTAAAAGGAAAACACCTGATAACTGCTACTCTGATACTGATTATGGATCTACAGCTGTCAGGCCTATAGAATGAGACTGATTAAAATCTGTTTATTACCAACAGAACAGAATGGACGTGAGGGAGAAACCAGCTATAAAGCCTCATTAGTTTGTGAGAGAGCACAGGTAAAGTATAAGTGATGTCCTGTCCAGGCTCAGCTGATATTATGGCAGTAATAACAACAGCAGGACTGTAGCTGTATACGTTTCCTCAATGAACCAAGATGCACTTGGAATGGAAAGTTAGAAAAAGCTTTTTGGTTTATGAAGAAATCATAAAGAATGTTACAGTGTTTTAATGATTCATTTATGACTCAAATTCTACACACATAATATTTTTATTTTATGAGTAAATATGATGATTCACAGCTTATATGATTAATCTACAGTATTATAATCATACAATATTATTTTGGAAATCAAATCTGGCTCCAACAATTCAAGACTGGAAGTCTACAGTGGGACACTGTTCAAAGATATTCAGTATCAGACAGTTCCTGAAAGTCTACGGTCAGATTATGGAAGCGCTTTGTCTATTAGGACACAGTAAACTCGGCAGCCACACATTTCTCTGTTCTGTATTTCTCTGTTTTGTGTCTTCAGGCTAGGCTAACCCATTGTTGCTAACTTTGGAGCTAACCTCCTTGACTTTTCCAGCATTTGGGGAGACAACAGACGTGACTTTTTAGCATTTATTAACTGACACACTGTAGTCTGTGCTGTACATTTACTGCCAGACTGACAACTTACTACTAACCTTTTCCTCTGCTCCGCCTGCATCCACCGTCACTTCTCTGCCCCTCGCTCTTTCCCACTCGCTCAACGGCGTTACGCTACCAGTAGTTTCCCAGGCAACGACAGAGGTTGACTCACGTACCGGAACAGAGCTGCACAGACTCCCAAACGCTATTGATTAACAGATGAATGGATATTCATTCGGATATCAAATATTAAAAAATACTTTTTTAGCCTGGTTCTCTAGTTCTCGTTGTGTCATTATGGAGAAACACAGATTCAGTAAACGTTCAGTAAACGTTGAGTACAGTCAGACCCAGCAGTCTCCATTAGGTTGGGCGAGTTCAAACTTGTGAAAACGGGGGTGTATTCAAAACACCCCCGTTTTCACAGGTAATTTGTTAGTCTGTTCCTCCCGCCGCAGGACATAATGGATTAATCCTGGAAAGCTATTGATGTAGCACTTTTCTCTTTATGAAAATAACACGGAGATTATTCGACCAATGAGAATTTAGTCAGACGAGAGCATATCGACCAACTAATCGACCAGTCGACCAGCAGACTACAGCCCTATTGTCTATATTGTTTGTTTGTTTCTGCTTGTGTTTTTGCAGTGATGTGGAGGATGTTTGTGTTGGTAAATAATAAAACACAATTCTAACATTGCAGTAAAGCTGTTTTCACAGGACAGTCCAGCCCAGCTGTTCCTTTTACTGTCCCGTCAGATCAGCTGATCAGTCAATAAAGACATTCCAATCAAAAGTGTTTTGCCATCTGGAAAAAAAACTTCCTCACACAAGAAGCAATACTCCAAACAGCATTGACACTGAGGGAGGAGAGGAGGCGAGTTTGCTGGAGGACAAAGATTCAAACATCATGATTAGAAGGCATGTGGTGCCGTTTACCCAATGTGAAGGACAGAAGATGTTATCTACTACTGGAAAACTGTAAAGAGGATGTTGAAGAATCAGACTGCTGGGCAGAAGTAAAGGTGCTATTTATATTCAAAAATATTAATAAGAGAGGCAAAAATAAACTCATAATAAAACATAGTGTAAGTGGGTTTACAAAGAAGACAGGAAAAGATGGATGTACAGTACATTCTGCAGAACACATGGAGGAAATGAAGTCTGACAGCAGGAAGAGCATGAAGAGAGGAGAGCAAGGAACTAACTCAGCTTAATCTTGCTCACCTACTACTGAGGGAAACAAAGTGCATAATGTGCTTAGAAAGCAAAGACAGCGTGTGTAGAGGAAAGTGGGAATAAGTCGGAACAGATGAGATCAAAGCAGGAAGCAGAAAGGTAGAGATTTAGAGGGATATACTGTAGAAGGGGAGAGAGGACAGACAGACAGACAGACAGACAGACAGAGGTCGGGAGAGGTGACTGAAAAAGGGGGATAATGAGGACAAAGATGGGGATGGAGGAAGAGAAAAAGAGGGATGAGGTGACTCAGAGAGAGAGAGAGAGGTTTCAATAACATTTACTGTTCAGTTTTCATGACAAGCATGAAAGTCTTAAAGCTCTCGTAGCTTTCTCTCCTTATCTGTCACTTTGTTCACTCTGTCTTAAAATGAGTTGTAAATAATAAATAAATCAATGAATAAAAGGGGTTTTCTTTTGTCTACATGTAAAATACAACTGCTCACTCATATTCTCACCATCTGAGCTTTGTATCCTCATAGATTTGGTTTTAGGGCAAAATTACTCAGCGCTCTCATTGACCTCATTTCTAGCAGCAGCAGGCAGCTGTTTTCAGCAAACACGCTCTGATAAACCCACTGTACACTACCTGCTAAGGCTGAACCAGTAATGGTAGTCATAGTCGTACAGTCCCATGAGGTACAGCAACACATGGAGACAAACTGACAATAGATGCCAAGAAACATGAAGTAACACACACAGTAGAGAAGCTAGAAACAGACAGGAAATCATCATTGCTTATACATTTAGTGTGAATGGTGAAATCAGTTAAAACAAACAGTGAGTTCACAAATATCTGCTGCTCATCTTTGTAGGTACGACACAAACTGTGTACCTGCTCCCTTATTTTGTATGGTGATTACAGCCAATCACACAATACACTGTGTTTTTATTTAAACAGGTCTTCAGCTTTGTTCAGACAGCCTGTGTGAAAAACTCAACACCTCATTCATTTGAAAGGAGGTAGTCTGGTGACACAGTGGGGATGCCAACTATGGATTTATTAAGGAGAACTGGATTCAGAAATCCAAAGATGGTGCTCCATTCATTCATGTGGCTGAATCCAAATGTCCAGACGTCACTGCACTAAACTGGTGCAGGTCTGGGAAATCTGCAAGGATGAGTCCACAAGGCAGGGCCGGCCCTGACTTTGTTAGTGGTGAGATATTAGATTGGATCCCCCACCTGCTGCTGCCCCGAACACCCATCACTCCCCAGCACTGCAAAACCACTTGCTTTTCAATTGGACTTGAATTTCATAAAGAAAATAACAAGTAAGTTAAATAAGTAAAGGGAAGAATAAATACAATTATGCTTAAAACATCAACAAGAAATCTTTTCAAAAACAGCAGCAGTCAGATTCGATGGAGGTAAATGAGGAGCTGGACACCTCTTCAGCAGCAGAAAGAGTTATAGATGAGGCAGACAGAGCACTTGTGGTCCTTTCAGCACCAGAGACAGGTTGAGATGAGGTGGATGGAGGGTTTGGGGTCACTGTGAAACTGTGAATAGAAGTCACTAGAAAATAAACTCTGAAGTGAACTGTGAAGCCAATCATACTCTGTCCTAACAACAATAGAAAATTATCTTAATACATTTACCACATACATAATATGTTTACCATCAAATTTATAGGCAGCAACATGGAACAGGCCTTCAGGCAGACAGTAGACATTACAACATTCCTAATTTCACATTTTAAAATTGGAATATTTCATTTATTTGCTTAGTATCAATACAATGATCATATATCTTAAAATGGTGTTAATTCAGACACATACCTCCCTTGTAAACCACTGGTTTGGATGAAGTGAGCATAGCTCCCTGTGGTGGATCAGAATGCTTGTGCTCTTTAGTCTGTAATGGAAGAATTGTAGCAACCACCTCTGTCTTTTTCCCACAGTGAAGTTAAGTGCCAAAGGGAATTACAAGTCAGTGACAGCAGATTATTATCTATGCTTGATGAAGAAAAAACATTCATTACAGAATAAATGGACTCATCAGTATCTGACACGTTACACCAAAGTAAGGCGTATCCATTTTTTGCAAAACAGCACAATCAAAGCAATGTACATATTATATCATTTATTTTTAAGGCTCATTTTGACCGTGCCACATAGCCACACAGAGGAATTAATATACCCGTGTATCTTTTTCATGAGGATCCAGTTTTTCTTTCTTCACTTCTACTGGATTTGATTTGATACAGTACATAATGACATGGCTATGGCCTCATTGTCCTTACAAAAAGGGTCAAGGGGCCACATTATATATGACCATATGCCCATTCATTTTACTTACAACATGCTTTACTCTGAGTAACTTAATAGGGGCATACACCCTATTAAGTTACTCAACATCTCTTGGGCCCAGATAATGTTAAAGAAACTGCACCTGGCTGAAGTACCTCTGACTCCTTGTTTGTCCTGAAACCAGATTACATTGAATCATTTCAGATATCCTTTTGTGTTGTTTTTAAACAGAGCTAAAGTAACTGAAGACCACTGCTCAGGCTTTACATTAACGTCAGTAAAACCGTTCAGAACAAAAGAACTGATTCGAACATCTCTTCCTCCAGCCTTTTCCCAGAGATCTGTTCTGTCTGTGGCCTTTCTTCATGTGGTCCATGTTTGGATTAAACACATATTACTTTTTCCATGTTCTCTATTTTTCTGAATTGTCTTCCGCTCTCCTCGTCTCCCTTGTCACTTTATGGGGGTTGGTATCCAGCTTCAGGTGTATCATCATACTGTTTAGTAGTGGGCATCACAAAATGTATGTTTGCCATCTTGTGATTCAAGTCTATAAATAAATTCACAGTAAAAATGAATTTGTAACATGGTTTTATTTTTTAATTAAAAAAAAAAAAAATTAATTCTATCGCAAGTCAGCATACAGTAATTTCCTTATTATGGGTGGGGTGGGTAAAGTCTTATTCAGACAGTGAATACCGGTAGTCCGGAGGTCTTTGAATCTGACTGTCCAATTTCGAATGTTTCTCTGTGGTTGTGTGTTTTTATCTCCTGAACAAGAATACAGCAAACAGGTCAAATAATGTGTTGTAGGTAGTTTGGAACACTGAAGCTGCGTTACAGTGAGCTGTCTACATGAACTCAGTCACAGGGACAGAGCCTGGTTCATTTAGAATGTATCCAGTTATAGGCTGAACAAACATGTCTGTCCCTGACTGACTGACTGATGAAGTTACACCACTGGTCGGTCGAAGGTCGCCGAAGCTTGGGACAGCCATGTATCCCAGAATGCATTTCGCTCCAACTAGCAGTGATCAGCGATGGCAGAGATTTTGAGCCAGGCTAAAAGCTGTTGTAAATTTCGCTTTAGGACTGTTAATATGTCCCTTTATTAAGTTTTAAGATTTTTAAGGCGAGAAAGTAACCATGTAGATTCCCAATATGTGGTTAACAATGCCTGTTTGGAAATTAGACGTTTTCGGAGATGTGAGGAGTTTTCGGAGCACTTCCTGGGGGCTTGGTCGCCACATCCTGTATCTGACCTTTCAAATGAAAAGCCCTCTAGAATTTCATACATAGTCCAGCCATATACCAGGGTTTAACCTAGTCTTGTTAATGTATTGGTTGTTCAGTCACCTGTTGACTGTGTGATTTGTGAATGAGCCTGTGCAGAAGGTCTGGTTACCCGTCAGAACAGTTTTTTCTCTGTGCTGTATAATGAGTAATGAGCTTCAAGTAACAAGAACACCGTAGGCTTTGTAGGCTAGTTTTTGTGTATCATGCATATTGAGTGTGTCTGTCAAGTATTTGATACATGCATTCATACTTTCTGATGTGCACGTAAACTTCTAGATCTGTGAAGAAAAAGTATTAAGTAGTGATCTGTGCCTGTATCTGAGCTTAACATGTGTAGTGCTTTATATACAGTATGTCTGTATACTAAAAAAATACATAGGAAACATGTATATCATCTATCTGTATGTGCACTGACTGTGTTTGATGTGAACATAAATCTGTTGTCACAATAGAATGATAGTATAAATTTGAAGTTCTTTGCTTTGTTGTTAAAATTACACATCGTCCTACTTTATATTTATGTGTCTGACTCTTCTGAACCTCTCCACTGCTAAAATGAGCACTTAGTTTCAGAGATAATGTAACTGAAATGTTATACTACCATGTTAGTATGCTACTACTGTATTACACTTTCTTGTGTATTAACTGTAAATTGCACTTAATTCTGTTAAATGATTTCTTAGCTCCACTTTTGTTGCTTAAAGGAACAGTTTGAACATTTTGAAAAATACACTTATGATATTGCTTTCTTGCTGAAGGTTAAATGAGAAGACTGATTCCACCTCATGAAGGTAATTAGCTTAGCATAACGACTAGAAACAGGGGGAAACAGCTAGCCTGGCTCTGTCCATAGTTTAAAAAAATACACATATCAACACCTCTAAAGCTAACTATCATTAACACGTTACACCTACTCTAATCTGTACACAAACAGAAAGGTAAAGATGACAATTTTTGGTTTAAGTTGTTGTAACTATTGCTTGATGAACAACAGTTGACATCAAGACTGCGAAGTCAATATGCTCCACTGTTTGTCAAGAAATAAAGAATAAATCAAAATATTTTTTTAGGCTTGCACCTAGGGACAGGTTAAAGAGGTTGGAATAGACACACACACGGTTCTGACTCCTGAACACTTCCATGTGGACGTATGCACATCCAACTGGATAGAGACCCCAGGCACGCTCAGATCTGCTGGAGGGATTATATCTGGCCTTGGGCTACCTCAGAGTCCCCCAGTAGGAGCTGGAGGATGTGGCTAGGGAGAAGGTCATCTGTGCTATCTTACCAAGTCTGCTACAACCGTGACCTGGAAGTGACATTAGTGGCAGAAGATGGACAGATGGATGTCCAAGACAACATGAGCAAAAAAACCAAACCATAGAAACACTGATGTTCTCTGCGTTTATTTTTTTTTCTTCCTTTGTCGTACTCCTTGAAGGGAGCATAAATATTTTACAGACTGAGAACATCAGTTTGGTTATTTACAAGATATAATAAATGACGTACAACTCACAATGTCGGCTTGTGTTCGGAGCGCTGGAGGAGGAGAAGGAAGGAGAAGAGGAGGAGGGAGAAGAGGAGGTGGTGGAAGGAGGAGGAGGAGGAGGAAGGAGAGGAAGGAGAGGAACTACAGTAATTTCACTGTTCTGCTGAGAGCACGTGGCCCGCCCCAACTCTGACATTACATACAGAAACAAAAGGGCTACCGCTGTGTGGCATGATGGCAGATTCTGAATAAAGCGGTGGCCATTGCAGAGGTCCCTGTTCAACCCTGAAGCAGCAAATTCTTCAATGAAGGGGATACAGTAGAACCAAATAAATAAACAGAAACACAAAGCTCCAGTGTCTCTGGACGTTAACAATCAATTGCTTGCAACTTTCAACATCCAAAACAACAACGACAAAAAACTCTTAGGGGATGAAGCTTAAGTGCTGCAGTAGTTCATTTAAATCTTGGACTTCTACAATGGCTGCCACCAACATGAACCTACACACAAACTCACCATTAAGCTTCAGTCGAGGCCGTTGGACAGTCTTTACTCGTGGTTTTAAGCCCCCTTTGTTCAATTTTCAAAACAACATGTGGACAGAAACTCATGAACATCAGCCTGCACTTCAGACATCCACTTTGCCCCCGTTAGCTAAGTATGCTTCACTTTGGCAGGACAGGGTCAACAGACCTTTCCCAGTCTCCTGATGACAGTGAGAAGTTGCACATGTGCACACAGTCACATGTGTTCATACTAAAGCTGTTTTCAAATGATCATCAGGGGAGAGATGGGCTTCCTTTTTCTTATTGTGAACTTCAACAGAGCAAGAGATTCAGGAAGCAACATGAATGCAGGAATTCACATCGTGTCAACTGATTTAACATTCAGTCGACTCTACTTTTAGCCTGTATGTTCCTCCCTGGGGGCTTTTCTCTGGAAAAGTTGAGCTCCACAACAGGAACACTTAATAAGTCATCAAACTTATTTTACAAATTTAGCTGGGAACACCACCTCTGTTCAGTATGACCACACTACAGCTGAGGCAGAATGGAAACTCCAGGATTCATCACTACTCGCACAGATCCCTGCATCCATCAAGGTAATGTTTCAATACAAAGTGAATAGTGTAAGCTAACGAGGTGAGGTGTTATCAGCCTGAACCTCCAACACCGTGTCACACCCCTAAAACTGGAGCTGGGCTTTGATGGCATTTTATCAACTCAGAATCCAGTTTTCAAATTGCTTATTGAATCTATCTTTAATCAACTAGGATAAAACAGCCGAGTGGTTTTTGGGCTTTTTGAGAAAACATTGTGCCTGGGTGAGTTGATGCATGTCAGACGCTGCCAACAAGAAAGAAGCTTGCTACAAAACCGTTTTCTTACAATGATCTTTGCTGGTAAACAAGGAGCAATGAGGTTTTACATGTCCAGGTTAACATATTGAGATTTCTGCCTCCATCCCAATAATCATCACAGATGTCACAGGGACTATTTCTAGAGTAGAAAGCAGTTCCAGTGAGAAGTGTTCACAGTGAGCTCTGTGGATTGTCCAGAGCATTGTTTCTGAAATATGCTGCTGATTTTCATTTTTCAATGCTGTGAACATTACAAATTAATTTCATTTCACCTTCATTGTATTGGGTTGGAGGCAGAAATCCCAAAACCAAACCAAACCACTAGAGGTA
This sequence comes from Thunnus albacares, assembly GCF_914725855.1. Lineage (NCBI taxonomy): Eukaryota > Metazoa > Chordata > Actinopteri > Scombriformes > Scombridae > Thunnus > Thunnus albacares. Next base: position 1,138,700 of record NC_058116.1, on the reverse strand, counting down.
AAACATCTGGGCTTTTTTCCTGCTTTTGGAACCCGACTCTACTAGTAACCACTGCAAAACATTCTCCAGACACTTGACAATGAGCCTGAATTCAGCTTCACATTAGAACATATTGAGCCGGGATTCAGAGAGGACTGTTTGTGTTCTCACTGTCACAATATAATGGAGGGTCTCTGCAATGTTTCTCCAGTTTTGGAAAGAGGGAGCAGCCTTGTATCTGCTGTATGAGCAGTACTGCACAGCTGATGAACACCTCTGCCTATAGCAGCTAAAGAAATGATGCTGAGGCACCTGCAGGGAAGAACAGCACACTATCTAAAGCTATTCCTGTGTCTCAACACTATCAACAACTCGGTGCTGCGGAGTTGTTTATTGTTCTGTTATTAAGGAGAGAATTGAGGCCATTTCCTCTAGTTGACGCCGCAGCTCAGTCAAATGCAATCATTTCTTTTACAGCACATAGTTCTGTGTGTTTTCAGCACTTCATGTAATTTGTTTGATGAAATGCATCAAAGTTCTGCATTGAGGGAACAAGTCCATTCTTTATTCTCTTACATTCCTATATAGATAGAATCAACACATTCAAAAGGTACTCATGCAAAACTATGTGTGTGTATTTATGAAAGTAGCCTTCCAGCCATCCTTTTACATCCACTTGATGTTAACAGCACTGATCTGTAGCCACTCTGGCTCCTGTCTCACAATCATTCATTTTAATTCAACTGAAAAAACTAAATTATGTGAAGTCTGAATCTGAAATCAAACAAAAAATGCTTCAGCTGTCCTTTTTTATTTATTTAAACGGAGTGAAGGAAGATTTCCCAACAAGTACCAAAGTAAACAGTCTGGTTGCCCATGTATCTCACCCTCTCTGTGTACGTGAGTGAAGGAAGGGAGGTTTGAAGGTGGAGGTTTGTGCGTATCAACTCAAGTGCAACATAAGCTTGTAGGTTTGACTAAACGTGGAGAGAGATGAGGGTTGAGACAGGAAATGGAGATTACCATGTGACTAAAAAGGAGGCTACGCTCTCTCTGTTGAAATGCAAAAGTGAGGTCCATTATGGTGTTTGTGTTGGATGCCTGTATAGAGTCATACCACCATGCCACAGACTAAGAAAGAAAAAACTAAGTGTCTCAGAGATCTTGGGGGCGGGGGCGGCGGGCCGCTGTGGGTGTGTCCAGGGGTGACAGAGGAAGTGTTTTGGGTGAGGAGTTCACGGATGTCAGGGTTGAGGTTTCTTAGATGGGCAACTGGAAGGTGATGTCCACTTGAGCCTCCTTAGCCAGAGAGACGATTTCAGAAAGCTTTACAACCTGTGAACAGACAGAGAATCAAATGAAGTCAACTAAATATCTGAACACACACTGGCCAGCAGCTCCTGGTGTTAACAGAACACACCAATGGTTTAGTCTGTGTTAGCCCAATTACTACAAATCACATACATCACCACTAACCCTGCTGTGCTTTAGAAATGTTGATGTATTTTTTATTCTGTTTCAGATGTCCACTTACTTCTATTTAAATAGAAGATATCTTTATGTACAATTCATGTATATTTTACCAAAGGCGTTCAACACAACATACAAAACTGTACTGGATGAGACAAAACAAGACATTTGAGGATGCCATCTTGGGCTTTGGGAAACAGGGATCGACATGTTTTAATATTTTCTGACATTGTATAGAACAAACAACTAATCAATTAATCAAAAAAATATTCAACAGATTACAGATACTGAAAATAATCGTCCTACAATATGTAACGTGTTAATTAGTGAGCTTCAGAGGTGCTGGTAGATGGATTTTGTTACCTTTGGATAGAGCCAGGCTAGCTGTTTCACTAAGTTTTGTCTCTCTATGCTAAGCTAGTTAGCCAATAAAAGCAACTTGATAAGTTAAAATATATAGATATTTACATATATCTGACAATATTATGGCAATAAATGGAAATAAAATGATTATGTTAACCTCTTCAATGGGAGAATAATACAAAGGAGAGAAGTGAAGGAGCCAAAACTCTTGTAACCAGAGATGAAGCCCCGTCAACACAAACCATGAACACAGATCATTGTCAGTCTGTCACTCTCATACATGCAGCTCTTAAATTCACTACCAGTTACCCCGATGACCAGTCACGACAGTTCCAGCTGGCGATCATCTACATTACTGCTGCAACTATTGATCATTTTCAATGTCCATTTATCTGGCCATTATTTTTTGATTCATTGATTCATCATTTTATCTATCAAATGTCAGAAAATAGTGAAAAATGCCTGTTATAATTTCCAAGAAAAACTCTTGCTTTGTCCGAACAGACCAAAAGATAATCAGTTTACTATAGGGGAGATACTAGAGAGGGAGAGTAGAGAGATGAACATGAGCGTGGCGTGCTGTTGATGATAGCAGAGAGCAACTTTGTTGAGACTGTGACGGACAGTGTATGATAATCCTCATCCCCAGAGTGTAAATTTAGTTTCTGTCTGTGTCTATTTGTTAACCTAAATGAACTGAAACCAACATAAGCCCCGTTTCAACCAAAAGTTCCAGGTACTTTGGAACCAGAAGAACTAATCTCAGGAACTCAACTTGGAACTGAATGTCTCCAGGTGTCCACATACAGCTCTTACCTGGAGGCTTAACAGAAAGATACTTTCCTCTTCTCCCCACCCTCAACACATAATGGTGTATGTGAAAGTGAATGATCCAGTTAAAGTAATTTAGAACTCGTTATTAAAAACAAAAAAGGTAGAACATGATGAAAAGACTGTGTGTGTGTGTGTGTGTGTGTGTGTGTGTGTGTGTGTGTGTGTGTGTGTGTGTGTGTGTGTGTGTACCATTTTGGCAGCTTCATCCAGGTCATCACAGGCCAGGATTTTCAATGGACTAGCAGCTATCAGAGCTTTTGCATCGTCCACTCTTGTCCCTAAAAAAACAAAGCAAACAAAACTCAACATACTGTATTTGAATTCTTGAATGCAGTGCAACATCCTCAGAGAGCATCTAAGCAGTCTTCAGTCTATTTACATTTCCCACCCTCCACACAATGCATCCCACCTGACTGCAATACTTCACAGTGCAGCTGTGTTACTGTCAGACATGCTTTTGTTTTGAAATGAAATATATATTAATATGATGTTTTTGCCATGCTACCACAGATTAATTTGATTGTGGATAGTAGATACTCATGGTCCCTGCTTTGTTGACAACCTGAACTGTCCAGCAGCAACATCATCATGCCACAGTTTCCACCTGGATATGAAATATCAAAATATAATATCTAACAGTACTGAAGTTAGAGGCAGCAGTTGTGAGTACTGAGGAAGCCTCTTGAATGAGTGAGAACACGTCTTCAAGACCTAAACAGCAAGCCCAATCCCATACAACCATCCTATAAACTGAATGACAGACAGTTTTTTAATCTAATAGACACGTCGTTATGAGCACATTTCTACCTTCCAGAGAATCAACCCATTTGACTGTGACGGCCTTGACCTTTTCTCTAGTGTACACTCACAGGAGGAAACAGAATAGCAACTAACAGTTTGTTGTTCCGTCACCCTACTTCTAGAAAAGAAGCCACTGTCCCTCATTCAAACTACTGGAACTAACTACTAACTGGTTCAGTTTGCACTCTACTTTACACTTTGTGTACACTTTTATGTTGTTGCCATTTGATCATTTTATTTTCTGATTTGATTGTAGGGGTGGGCCAAAAAAAATCGATATTGCAACACTGCGATATTACAATATTTCCACTTGTGAGTGGATACTTGCCAAGTATCGATACATACAACATAGGACCACTCACAATTGATTCAGCTGCTTTGGCTCAACACTACCTGAGAGCCACTACCCTCCACCTCCTTATGGAGGTGCTGAACAGAGAACTGGAGTGATTGTAAGTGACAATGAAGAAGAAATGTAAGCAAACCTAGAAGAGTGCACTCAGTAGAGTGCAGATGTCTGCCAGGTGTTTCTGGGGGCATGTATAGCCTCAGTTTTCTTTAAGATGCATAGAACAGTGTAATGGTATGGTAACTGAGCATCCTCTTCAGTTTGCCCAACTTTAAAAACTTGATAAGGTCACAAACAGGATGATAAGTCCAAACTTTTTAATTTAAACACAGTTATTTCTTTAGAACATTTTGTGGTAACACGCCACACAAAATAAACCCCTTCCCCACCTCTCTCTCCCATCCCAAACATCAATTGTCCCCCCCCAGGCTCCCTTACAGTCAAGATGGCTGCAAAGCTAACAAAAATGGATCACAACATATCAGGTATGGAATTTATCTGCAGACGCTCCAATTCAAGATGAGACCAAATTTTTCTATGGATGTTAGTTTTTGAGCCACAACAAAGGCATGTGGCCTGCAACGGACTTGTTTTTAGCCTAGCTGATTAACGGAAACGCCTTTTGCTGCAGTTGTTGATCACTTGTGGCCCCTATTGGCTGGTTAAAAGGAGTAACCAATCAGCAGTCAATGGTGGTATAAAACGCATTATAAAATAGGGTTTTTCAACAATTGTGAATGACTGCAGCCATGAGCGGTCCTTGAGCATGCATAAATAAATGTGCACAAAAAATATTAGGCTGATGGGTCCAGCAGTATGCAAGATTAGCTGCAGACAAATACAAACACACAACAGACACACACAACCAAACATATAATAATAACCAGCCATGAGCAGCTGCTGTCAGACTCCCTGTGTCCTTGCTGGAAACACAGCGAGTCTGCTGGAGCTCTGACCTTCACTAGAAGTACATTCACGGCCCTTTGTAAAAGTTTCTGTGTGGTACCAGTGTTGTAGCTGAGCTAGCGGCTCTACTACGAGAAGCTCTCCAGTGTGAGTGTTTGTGTGTGTCTGTAGAGGAGTGTCTGTACGTAGCCGCTGCTGTTTATCATGTTGATGTCTAGCCTACTGTTGATACTCGTCACGCCTGAATATCTTGTAAAGTTCTGAATATAGCACAGTTAGTTATCAGCGGGTCGTGTGTTGTGTTTACTGCCACAGAAAAAGAATAAATCTTTGGGTTATTATGACGTCACCTCTCTGTTGTCTTTTCTCAGACTTGCTAACTCTACCAGCAGCTCTGACTCCAGATGGTGGTGGGGGGTGTGTGTTTTTTCCAGGATTGTTAAGAGGCTGATGGCTCAAGATAACCAACAGATCATACAAAGTGAGGCCAGGTGAATACTAGAGGTGGGGGAAAAAACGATACAGCATAGTATCACCATATTTTGTGTAGCAACATTGTATTGATACATGGATGCCAAGTATCAACCTTTCATTATATAAATTAATATTTTAAATATGATTTAAACTTTTTGGTACTAGAATAATAAAATCAGTTGCTTTTTCAGTCCACTAGATGATGCTGAGAAGTTGTTTTTTCTGGTGAGACAAGCAGCAGAGGTCACTGTCAGCGGGATTGGTAGGAGGTTAGTTAAAACTAAAATGGAAGACAGAAAGAAATCAATAATGTGTCTTCCACATTTAGATCAAATGTCCGCACTTATTTTGGATTTTTTAAGAAGGAAGGGAAGAAGGAGATGGATATGACACATGCAATTTGCACGGAGTGTCGTGGGAAACTAAAATACTCTGGGAATACTAAGAACATAAGGCCTCCCCACACATGCCACCATCCCTGGTGTGATCTTATAATCATCTACACACAATTGTTGCATAACAATATGAGAATGTTCAGTTTTTAATGATATAACAGAAGATCATTATGAAATCAAGTTCATGCAATCTCAGAAAAGTCTGAATTGTGAGAGTTTGTGGTGATCTTTTTAAGTTATTATCATTTGAATGCTAAAAACATGTTCACAGCTGAACAGAGCTGGAGTTTAGCTGCTGCAGGACATCTGACAGGTAATACTTTATCTATCAACACTGAGTGTGTGTGTGTGTGTTCTACCTTGTAACCGCACTACAATGGGGATCTTGAGGTCCAGGTCTCTCACAGCCATGATGATGCCCTGGGCAATGACATCACACCTCATGATGCCTCCGAAGATGTTGACCAGGATGGCCTGAACCTGAGCGACACCACCACAACACGCACAATTAAAAACAAACATTTACATGAACAGTCCAGACCGTAAGTATTTGGACAGTTCCACATGTGTTGTTCCTCAGGTTCATTGCTTCAGCCCATTCAATTGTTAATAAAGTAATGGATACCACATCAAAGTGCCAAGCCTCAGCTTTAATTTGAGCGGGTTTACATTAATATAGAAAGAACTGTATGGGAGATATGGCCCTTTCAACACATAGTGTCCAAAGTTTAGGCTAGAAGAAATAGTGTTATGGTGACACAAATACTATAATACTTACATTAGAGAAAGCAGGTGTGTTCTGATCTTACCTTCCTGTCAGAGGTGATGAGTTTGAAGGCCTCGGTCACCTGATGGGCTGTAGCTCCGCCTCCTACATCCAGGAAGTTGGCTGGTGTGCCGCCGTGCAGCTTGATTATGTCCATGGTGGCCATAGCAAGACCTGCTCCATTTACTACAAAGCACAAAGCCCACTGGTCATTCCAAAGTAATGTACTAAATTAGAAAAAGATATTTTTACACATTAAATCTCTTTTCTACTGTTTACAGGCGTAACTACAGTGTGTGTTGGGTCTGAGCGTTGCTGAAACACGGGTTGAACGTATCCTGTGTTGACACAGATGGACTAACACTGCTACTACTCCACTGACGTGTTGCTAGCGCTACACCCCTGTGTAGATATGGTGTTGGGTACGAAGGAAATAGTTGTGCTGCTATTTGCCGTGTTTTTACTTTGGATTTGGCACAACTGCACCTACTTCCAAGGTACATGGAGAGGAAAGAAGTCTGAAGGGGTTAAGACTTCAACAGCACTTGTAGTTAAGAAGTTAGTAAAGAATCTCGCAGTATTTAGCGTGTACTGACCCAGGCAGCCGATGGTTCCATCCAGGCCAATGTAGTTGAGGTCGGCCTTGGCGGCCTGCCGGTCCCGGGGGTCCTCCTGGGTCCAGTCCTGCATATCAAACACCTTCTTCTGGCGGTACTCTGCGTTGGAGTCAAAGTTGATCTTGGCGTCCATGCACATCACTGTTGACGAGTTGTGTGTTGAAATAATTAGTCAATAAAATGAGAAATGAAAGTCAACAATTTTGATAATCAATTATAATCACTAATCAACAACTACATCACAACCACAATCAACATCACAACATTTTTTTTGTTTCCAGCATCTACTGTGAGGATTTGCTGCTTTTCTCTGTTTTATGTCATTATAAGCTGAATATTTTTGGGCTTTGGACATTTAAGGACATCAACTTGGGCTCTGGGAGGTAGTGATGGCATTTTCCACTACTTTCTGACATTTTACAGACTAAACAAATAAACAAAAAATGATTCATTATTAAAAAAAAGATCAACAGATGAATCAACAGTGAAAATAGTAAGTTGTAACCCTACAGCATTTATATATAAACGAGAAAAAGTACATTCATATGAATTCCGGGCTGTCCTGAAACATACCATATAACAGCAATGAATAATAATATTGACTAGTATTTTAAATGCCAGAATTTTCATGCAGCAAAAGCACCTAACTTCTCATCAGGCTGATGTGAGAACTACTGTCCTTCCTTAGTGTATTTGTATTTATCATGTAGTACAAAGGTCAGTGGTTTTCAATTCATATGAGTGTGAGGAGCTCATCAATGTGCATTAGAGAGTAATTAACTCTGACTGACACACACACACACACACTGAAGGGGACATTACATAGACTTAGAGTCATTTCCTGGAGACTTACCCTAACCAATACTTGCCTAACACTAACACTTACTCTAACCTTAACCTAAAACTAGCCTTAAACACTGACTAAAATCAGCTTTTTCCCCAATTGGGGACATGGCTTTTGTACCCAGTTGGACAAGCGCTCCCCAGTTAACTGGTCTTTTGTATGAAATTTGTCCCTGAAAGTAGGCTATGTCAGAGAGACACACACACACACACACACACACACACACACACACACACACACACACACACACACACACACACACACACACACACACACACACACACACACACACACACACCTGAAACTGAAATCAATCGGAAAATAGTTTGTGCTAACAATGAGACTGACACTTAGGCCCTGTTAACATCTGATATTAACATCATCTTGTGTGATCCAATCATAAGTGGACAAGTATGTCTGTTCACACCTGACATTAACATGCATCTCCACATGTGTCTTGAGTGACCACTTGTGATCAGATCTCACTTCCCTGCTCTATATGCAAATAAACACATACATCATTTCCGTTTGCAAAGACCAAATTCATTGTTAATCAGCCGGAGGAAAGTCTAACTTTACTTTTAACGTTATCATATGTAGAGAGATGTCCTCCCCTCTTCCTAGTAATGTCTTTGTGCTCCTTCATGGCAGAGTTTACAGCTCTGATCAGTCTGATCTCCAGCTGTGATTGACCACCGCAGCCTTCAGCCACAGTGACATTGGGTTGCGTTTCTCCAAAAGTTGACTATGGCTCAACTTTCCTGCCACAGTCCAGTGCGACGCCACAGCGGCCAAAACGGCCACAGATGAAACGCACTACCCCCATTCAAATGAATGGGAGGACTGGTGTTTTCACCGCACCGCCTGATTTGGTCTGAATACGGCCTACAAGATCATATACAGGTGTGACACATGTACAGTATGCATGTTTAGATACTTAAGTACACACAACTTGCACAAATATACCTCTTCCATAACTTATTGAGCTTAAAAAACAAGAATTCAAGCCTAGAATCCACTTACTGTAAGTTTTCCTTTACTCTCTTCCCTTCTATTCCTCTGGCTCTTTCTTTTTTTAAAGTTGTTAGTATGAAATTTGTCCCTGAACCCCAACAGATAACGCTGACATTATTCTATATTTTTCTGATTCTCAACAAAGCCCATTTGCAGACCCAAACCAACCATGTATTCATCTCTAAAAACTTCTCCAAGCTGTCTGGCACTCAGTTCCAAGCCCACTGGTTCCTACTGAAGACATACATTTTTAAAAACCAGCTCACAAATACATAGTTTCATTTTTCAAAAAGGCTCAGTAATTTCCTAAAACAACTGGGCACTGTAGATTTTAGCAAACACAAAAAACTGCATTTCTTGGGGACTATTTTCAGTGGCGGATGAATCCACATTTGGTTCTCTAGTAAGTATTTCTGGCAGCAGGTCAGTGTGTGTAAGATTTACTTAAAAGAAAACTACAGTGTATGTGTTCATGGTAATGAAGGAACATATCACCCAATGCAACAATGTCACTGACTGATGTGTTTTTAATCATTTTTGGAAAACAATGGAGCTTCATATCAGGCTTTGGATACACACACAATACTTGTTTTTGAGTTTCTATAAAGTTGCTTAAAAAAGATTCTGTGGACCAGTACATCAGTATGAGTCAGTGTGTGTGTGTGTGTGTGTGTACCAATGCCTGATGAGTCCTCCACCATGGGGTTGATCTCAACCATGGAGGCGTCGTACTTGATGAATACATTGTACAGTTTGACCATGTTCTCCGCCGCCTCATTCACCAGCGCCGGTGGGAAGCCCATCTTCTGAGCTACCTGCAGCAACACAAAACATTTCAACACATATTATTTCCTGGGTGTCATTTCCACACAAAGATCAGAGCTGCACAGCAGGGACTCCACTCACACTTGTGGATAAAATAAGCAGCAAAACACTTCACATATCATATAACAATGTAAAGGGGGGTGGTAAAATAATCTACACATTTATCTTTCAAGTGGCTACGATCAATATTTCTATGACAGGCATGTTGTGATGAACCCACCCAATTCTGCAGTTCATCTCAGCACTACTGAGTGTTTGAGTATCTTTCAGCTCGTTGTTTTGATGTTCTGGCCCACAACTTTACTGTTACTGATTCACTCTCATCAGTGTAGTTTCCAGCAGCAGGTGGCAGCTATTTCCAGTGAAAAAGCTCTAAAAACTCTGCTGTACACTACCTGCTCAGCACAAAACAGCAGAAAGACAGACTAGCTAGTCACAGCTAAATGCTGAGATGTTTTTCTCAGGAGTTGGTTGAGACCAAAAATAGGACAAAAGAGGATGAATATTCAACTTATCATCATCATCAGGTGGACACAAACATGACACCAAATGAATGTTAATATTGCTCTGTGACTGCTGGATGTGTTACTAAACAACTGTTTGCTATTAAGCTAGCCATATCAACTTAAAAGGTGATGATATGGCAATGTTTTGTTCACAGCAAGTGGACAAACAAATTTATTGAAAGTTTAATTACAAACACTGCTACAACAGTGGGTCTTATGTCAATGTCTAATGCCAATTGTCAGAAATCACTGTAAAGGTGGGTTCAAACCTTTATAACATTTCTCTTAGGCTCCATATCATCTATCAGTTTTTAATCCTTCACTAAATCTAACATCACCTTACAGGAATAGTTTGACATTTTGGGAAATATGCTTATTCCTTTAAAATATCAACACATCAAACAAATAATTAGACAGTACACAGCCTGTGTGTGTGTGTGTGTGTGTGTGTGTTTTCAGAACATTTCCATGTAATTTAGCATGACACATTGTCAGTATTTCATATCTAAGCTTTGCTATCTAAGCTGCAGAATTCATAAATTATTCTAAAATATTTCTTGTAAACTTTTAAATACATTTTTGCACAGAGGGAGGACTGTGTTACATTGTAAGTGCATTGTAAAGGGATCTTCTGATGGTCAGCATGAACAGGAGGGATGATTATGCCAAAAACAACCTGTTTCTAAGTTCATTTTGGCTCCTGAGGGCAAAGCAGCACCTTTACCACCTCAGGCAGTTAAAGAAAATTCCAAAAGTGTTTCCAGAAAGCTGTTGCTGTTGAAAGCATCCTGCCTGGTGCAGCAACGATATGTTTTTTCACCACAAAAGATGGGTATTAATAGTATGTTTAAAGTTGAAATAAAACAATTTTAACTTGGGGGTCCTGTCAGGGTCAGAAGTCTCAATAGGGGAAGAATCTGTTTATTAGTCTTTACTGTATGTGCTGGTTTTAATACAGCAGAGGTGAAGGGCTCCATTGCAACGGTAGTAATGCTCTTGCTCTACAACACTTTGTGTAGAGATCTAGCAGAATGCTGAGCCAATCACATCCCTTTCTGTCAGCTTTCCATCTATTTTCTCCAGCATATTCTGTTTTTGTTGTCTCAATATTGCACCTTTTTTGTTATCTTTATGTAGCACATTTTGGGTTTTTTGTTTTTATCTCAACTGCACACTGGCACCCACTACATTTCACTGCATGTCCATGTGATGAATAGAAATCTTTGAATCTTGACTACAGACCAAAGTTGTACCATCATTATTCCAAACCAAGTCCATAAATGCATGCTATGATTAAAATGTAGCAAAAGCTGTTTAAAAGTTATTGGTAATGGCTAATAAATTAATTTAAAAGAGATGCCACCACAACATCCAGTAAGCTTTCATTTAATCATTTCCACCTTTAACATCTTTTAAATCATTTATTATCATCAAGAAAAAGCTGGACTTGTACAGAGAAAGTGGTTTCTATATGTATCATGACTCTGTTGCAGTGGAAACACAGCAGACCTGCTGTTCTTTATGAAACCAGGCAGTTTTAAACTCGTGGTCTCAGTGGACAAAAATAAAGAGGTAAGAGAAGATCAATGGACTGCCATCTACTTGAAGAGCCCCACAATCAGCACCTCCTCTCTCTGTCAAATATATCGAGCCTTTGCTCTCACTATGACAACCAACATATTCAATATCCAGAGCCTGCCAAAGAGATCTGCCGCAACATTATACTGAAACAGGAAAAGGACAATGTTTCTCTCAGAAGACACAAACATGGAGAATTAAAAGACAGAGAAGGAAAGAGTACATTTACAACCAAATTCAGAGAAGAAGTTAACCAAACACAACCCCTTTCGCATTAGTCAGGCGACACTTTGCCAAGAAAACCATATAAAAACATTGGTTTGTGCGGCAACATGCTCTATCAATGCCTCCGTAGAGGTGCCATAGAGCAGTACACGTGTGCGTCAGCTCCTGGAATTTATGTTTGGTACCAAACTGTGTGAAAAATAACATTTATTAACCTGTTCTCACACAACTCCCTCTTTATACTACCTTTTCCACATATGCAGTAGTACTACAACACCTGGAAACACACTTTGATCTGTAAGCTCAGTCCCCATTTAAGAGGGAACACGTGACAACAAACAAACAAACTCTACCAAAACAACCAAAGATTCCTAAAGTCCTGTATCAGGGCTAATTGCTACCAAGTTGCCATGTCAGCAGAAGTTGATGTGCTGAAATATTTTAATAACACGATGTCATCAGTGGTGCCTTTCAGCCATTCAGTTCCTTATTCTCTTCAGAAGTTGTGATTGAGTCTGTAAGCTGTACAGTTAGCAGCTAGGCTACATTACTGTTGACAAAGAGCTTCTTACCATCAACAAGCATCTCACATATAAAGAGATACTGTGAGTGCTGTGCATTGTGTGACTGGTCACCATATCTTCATGTACCTCTGCTATTGTTTGTATTTTGTTTATGATTCCTTGAAAATAACACCATTTATCAGTTCTGTGAAAAGAGGCTCATATCATCATCCTCCCCAATCAAGGCTATATTTTTGACTGTAATGGATGATTTTGATAAGATCTGAGTGATGTTTATAACAACCATCAGACTGAAAAATCAAACAGTATGATTATTTTCAAAGCAACTGCCAGTTTTAAAGTGCAGCTTTTAGAACGTCTGGAGAATGACTATAAATCTGTTAGTGACTGAAAAAAACATCAGTGAGATGGGAAGGAATTTGATATTCTCAGACACCAAAAGAAGATCATCAACACTGAATTATTTAAAATATCTTTCCTTTTCTCAAGACCTAAAAAACAACATGTGAGAGGAATGAAGTCTGCTGAGTACAATTCAAAGATTAACTTCAACTTCACTCTTGATTTGTAAGACAGACTGGACCTGTATCTTCTTCAGGAAATAGTTTCCCTCTGAGAAATAAAATACAGCCCCTTTGTGACTGAGACACTGTAGCACTCACTGCAGCACAATGCAACCTTCTCTTCTCTTCTTCCTTTTTTCAATTTCGGCTGCAGCCCAGAACACACAGTTAGAACATCTCCAGTCCGTTTGTGGCTTGTTTTCTACCTTGATAGCCTGCTCGATCTTAATGCCTTCCACAATGTCGATGGGCTCCTTCACAATGGCGTCTGGATTTTCCGCTGCAACATCTTCAATGTTCACGCCCCCCTGCGAGCTGCCAATCAGCACAGGGCCCTGTGGGACATAAGAGGGAGAGATGAGGAGTTAATACTCAGAGTTACTGCACTACTGTGAATTCTCATACAAGCGCTGATATTCAAATAATGGATGAATCTGAAATAATAGCTGGGTTGAATTACCTCACTTCCTGAAATTCTTTCACATTAAAAGCCTACGTATGAAGGCAAGGCTACAAGTAAATTAACATTCTGGAGGGAGTGCTGCATTTCATTCATGGTAGATGAAGATATTAATTGTTCTAGAAAATCAGCAAAATGGACATGACCCTCGCTGTATTGATGTACTTTTAATTCATGCTGTGGGAATGGACATTACATTGAATTAATCAAGACAACAGCTCAACATGGAGGACGTTTTAACTTTGCATTAACAGGGGAACAGGTGGAATTAGGAAAAAAAGCCTGTAACCACTGTTTGAGAATTTAAAGGACCAGTTTGTAGAATTTAGTGGCCAACCAGTGGTGAGGTTGCAGACTGCAACCAACTGAATACCCCCCCCCCCCCTTCCCCTTCCCCTTCCAAGCATGTAGGAGAGCCTATGGTGACTGTGAAAGTTGCAAAAGACACGAAAAGCCCTCTCTAGAGTTTGGTTTGTCTATTCTGGGCTACTGTAGAAACATAGCGGTGCAACATGGCGGGCGGGTTCTGTGGAAGAGGACCCGCTCTCCATGTAGATATAAAGGGCTCATTCTACAAAACAAAACACTGATGTCTGATTTTTAGCTTTTGCCTTCCTAGCTATTATTCTCTAAAAACTATTTTAATGTCACATGCAGATTGCAGGATATAAAAAGGTCTTCACAGTCAACTAAAAGCCTTTCCTATCATATCCACTGTCTGTTCTGTATTCAGCTGATCCGATCTGGCTTTAAGTGAGTGAGTGGGTCAGTTTAAATGTCTTGCTCAAAGACACTTCAGCAGGACTCACTGGAAATTGAATGGATCAAACCTCGAACAGACCTAGTTCATCTGTGTCTAACATGCACCAATGTTATCTGTCATCATTACTATTAGTACTGTGCTGCCATCTAGTGCCGTCATTCAGCATAAACAGCAGAAAGTACATTAAGGGGTTTTTTGATGACTTGTGAGCATTAAACTACTGAGAGCAATGAAAATATTCTTACTATGCTCTTCATTATTAATGAATTCATAGAGCAGTTTGAGCAAGAAACACAATTCAAACTATTTACATGATCATTTATTTTTCTGATTCATCTGTATAATGACAAAGAATAGTAAAAGATGTCCATCACACTTTATCTGAGCCCAAAGTGATGTCACAACAACACAACAGTCCACAACCCCGAGATATTCAATGACAGGTTTTTACCATTGGTTTCATTTGTGGTTCAATCAACAACTTCAAAACTCTTCACACAGTCACCTTTATCAACACACTGCTGGACACAGCAGCTCATTTTACATATCAATATCTACATGTGTGTGTTCCTCACCTGATAGGACCTCTCCATGGTGATGGCGAAGTAGTACTCTCTGCGTGGGTACCTGCGCTCGCAGATGAACACCTGGTTGCAGATACGACCTGTCTCTCCAGTCTGCTTGGTGTACAGCTTTCGACCAATCATCTGGGACGAAATGTCTCGGGCCTCCTCTGGCCTGGGAGGCAGAGAAGAAGGGGAATAAATTAGAAATGAAGAGAGGATTATCAAAGGGAGACACCCTGCATATTACTTTCTTGTCATATCTTATCTAATAATTGCAATCTGAGAAAATCACAAACAAAATGGCTTTGAAAGAGCTGCTGGTTAATGATGAACAAAACAATAGTGTAGTTTCACTGGAGGAATGTTGATTCTAACATTCATAAAGAGAAGAATAGATACAGCCTCTGTTTTTTTTTTGGTGCTTAAAATAGAGCCTGACAGTGGTGACAGGTACAATTTCAGACAGCCAGCAGTGCCAATTAAAACTTATGTAACACTCTAGAGAGGCCTGCAGCACTTCAGCCATTCAAAAGTCACATCTTAACTTTACTTCTGCAGTATTTATCTTGAAAAAGAAGATATTTCAAAATTCTATGTGGGAAGCTTCAGGTGACAGGCTGCACACATCTGAATCCTCAGCAAGCTAACAACAACAGAGGCTGGAACACTTACGAGTAGACGATCCTCACTCCTCCCTTCAGTCCGCCCTCAAATGTCCCCTTCCCTCTGCCACCAGCCAGCACCTGAGCTTTTACCACTAGGTCCTTTGTACCTGACACACACACACACACACACACACACACACACACACACACACACACACACACACACACACACACACACACACACACACGTTCCATTGTCATTATTTTAGCAATTTGTCAAGAAAAAATGCCAAACATTCTCTGGTTCTTAATAAATGTTTGGCCTCGCATGTTCCACAATGGCTGCTTTCCTCTGTTTGAAATCATTGTAAACTGAATATCTTGGTTTGGGACTGTTGGTCAGGGAAGATGAGCAATTTGAAAATGTCACCTTGGTCTCTGGGAGATAGTGATGGACGTTTTGTGAGGAGCAGCTCAGTAATGTTATTTTTATTATTTAGAAGTTGATTGTAGGAATGAGACAGGTTCCTTTACTCTTTTTAATTTGAGGAGCTTTTTCTATTAGCCACTAAATCTGCATCTTGAACTGATAATCAACTGTGAAATACACTGGTTAGATATTAGATGGTGTACAGAATCCTGTGTGGTCAGTCATTGTAGCTTAGCATACGCAGATACAATGTCGATAGAAGGCCTGGTTAAACACTTGAGTGCATCTGACAGGCAGTTTAAGTTTAAGTTAGGTCAAGGTCAGAGAATGGTGTCACCTGTCATGATTTATGATGGCGTAGCCTGATACACACTGCAGGGCCTGCTGATGCATCATCAATACTGGGTTTCCATAAGGATGCTCACCCAACTTTTGGCACATTTTACTGTATTGTTACCTTGTTTCAAGTTCGTACTATCCTGGAATTATATATGTCGAGTGTCAACTGAAGCCACTGAAGTAGGAGGCTATGTTTAGACTGAGTGTGTGTTTGTTCCCATACTGAGCAGCCTTGGCTTCAGCTATTTAAAGCCTCCACACACAAAGGTCAGATGTTAGGAAAGGCTCAGAGTGGTGTTCAGGTCCTTCCTGGTGTCAGCAAGAAAAAAAATAGACTGTGGGTTTGTTGATGAGGACTTGTGCTGGGTGTTGAATCTCAATACTTTAGTGTTACCTACTGAAACCTATCCATAACAGCGGGGTTGAGTACCGAAAGTTGGCATCAAGTGTCCAGATTTGTAATCACATTTCATTATTATCTGATCAGATTCAAATCAAGATTTTAACAGTTTGATTTTTATTTAAAGTTGTGTAAAAAGGGTTTTGTAGAAAAACATGTTCCTTTATATTCCTCAAAGTAACATATCTAAATAAGTATGATTGTGCTGAAACATTCAGTTGATAATTCGACGTGTAAATTACAGTTTAAGTTATATTTGTGCTATTTTCTAGATGAAATGATTCATCCTTAGTCATAAAATACACTGATAATGACTGTTTGCAGCCCCGGTACTAACTCTCAAATCAAACATCTACTGAATCACTTATTTTCTTTTTCCTACACGCCTCGAAGTCTGTCACTGACTGAGTGAGGAAGTTACACCATTGGTCGGCTGAATATGTCACTTTTTTATGTTTTTATATTTTTTCAGGCACAAATAGTGCCATGATTACCTACCAAAGGAGACTGTCATGTGATATTTATGTGAGAAGAGAGGATCTGCTCGCTGTCACTAGTGTAACTTCCGGTCAATTTCCACATGTTTCATGCATCTAGTGTCTTTTCAAAATAAAGCACTTCCGTGTTCATGATAAATTAAATATATAACAACAATATAACAAATACATTTAAGAATGCAAACTTTACACACATGAAACACACTGTATAGTGTTCGTTTACACTCAGCATTGATGATTGATGATGATTGTTACTGCGTTAAAACTATTTTTCAGGTTGTGGGTTAGTGAAATAATCAATCAAAAATATAAAAAATAAATCTTGACTCAGCCCTTTCAATAACAGCACCATAAAGTCTAAAACCATTATCTGGTGCAATGTATTCTAAGTATTTTGAATGTTTTTCTTATGTGTACAGCACCTTGAGTTACAACTACTGTCTGAAAAGTGCTATACGAATAAATAAACTTAAACTTACATAAAAACAAACCTTATAAATGTTATGAAATCTTATAAATGCTGCGATGTCCATGTCTGATGGTAACCAGGTGACATACAAATTAAAAGCCCTCTAGCGTTTCATACACGGTCCAGCCATATACTGGGTTTTGTGAAACAGTTTTTTTGTTCATCTGTAGAGGTAAATATATTTGATACTGATATTATGTTAATATTAGAGGCACTTTCCTCAGGCTAAGTGAGGCTTACCGATCTGCTTGGCCACAGCGTACGCCTCTTCCGAGGAGCTGGCCACCATGCCAGCTGGCACAGCAATGCCAGCCTCTTTCAGCAGGCCAATGCTCATGTACTCATGTAGGGAGAGGTTCCTCTGCTGCTGCTGCTGGTGGGGGGGCTGCAGCTGGGACACATGGCCTCCAAACAGACCAGAAGAACCACCAAGAACCTGGAGGAACAGAGAGAAGAGGGGGGGGGGGGGTAACTGTAAATGAGGTAGTTGCATTTAGTCCTCTTTGATAGTAAACTGGATATCTCTAGGTTGTGGACTGTTAGTCGGGACAAAACAAGACATTTGAGGATAAAACCTTTGACTTTGTGAAAACGGTGATGGACATTTTTCACCATTTTCTGACATTTTATTGACGAAACAACTAAATGATTAATTGAGAAAGTAATCAAGAGATGAATCAATAATGAAAATAATGGTTAGTTGCAGCCCTACAGTCATCTTCCTGACAGGACAAATTGCAGCACATTTAGTGATCCTCTAACATCATCATCGGGTTAAAATGTTTCTTTTCTCAGCTGTACTATGTGTTTAGTGCTAGTTAGAAAATGTTGGTTTGCTAACATTTTCTTTTCTGACATTTTTTCTATACTAACATTTTCAACACGCTAAACTAAGATGGTGAACACAGTAAACATTATACCCTCTAAAAGCATGTTAGTGGTTTCATTGTGAGCAAATGTGAGCATTGTTAGCGAGATAATGTTAGCATTTAGCTCTCAGCACCACTGTGCTGAGAAGTAAAGACTCACAGAGCTGCTAGCATGGCTGTAGACTCTAAAGGATGATAAGAAAGTCAATATAAATTAGAGAATATGTTGTTAAATGTATATTTGAAATATCTGTTTAATAGCAGTCTGTCATTCAGACACAACACAGGCAGAGAGATGATGGTCTGTAACACAGCAGCTTAAGAAGTGAGAGCAACAGGTGGAGATTCTTGACACTAGAGGCACATCTACAGCAGTTACTTTTTTATAATAGAGAAGTGTTTGCAGTCCACAGAATAACAGAAGCAACTGTGAAAATTTGATTAAGGATGTGGGACCAAGATGGTGTGGTCGGACATGAACAGGAAATTCCAGTAAAAAGTGTTGCTAAAGTCAGCTGAACTGAGTCAGCTGGACATTAGAGAGATTTCCTCAGCAGAGGAAAATATCACAATTATGGAAAACTACAGAAGACAATGATGCTGGTGTGTGACACTGCACTAGCGTTTACACAACAAACTGCTGATCTGGTGCACTACCTAACAATACAGAGCAGAGGGGGGAACTGGAGGTTCATTTAGAGAACTGCAAAGTTTGGACATACTTCTGTCTGTATCAGCAGTTACATGCGACAATGCATGTGTAAAGTGTTAATAACGTACAGCCATCAACATCTCAAAAGACAGAGGGGATCAGGGAAATGTAATCATGCCAACCTAATTTCATGCAGGGAACAAGTCCCTCTAACATGATGCAGCATTCCCTGCAGCATGTATAAGAAAAATACCTCTTCATTTATGTTTATGGCAGCCTATATCTAACATAAACATCGTTTTTGCTTTTCACATGATTTGGTTTATTTTACTATAAAGAATCTGAACCCATGATTCAATAAAAAACAGATGGACCAGGACCATACTCACCAAAATCTCAAAGATACCCACTACCCAGTCAACCCTACTAAGGCCTGAACCAATATGGTGACCTCTGACGCCTCCTAGCGTGGCTTTGGCCCACTTCAAACGTGAGCAGAGGTGTAATGATCTAAAATAACTGAACACATCTGTTTGGTAGTGCAGGACCTTTAAGTTTTGAACTCCAAATCACTGCAACAGAATGAAATCAAGCAACATTTTTGCTTGTAGCCCTTCAAAATCCTGAGATGTGTGTTCGCATTTATTTGTCATAAAATGATCTTGCACTCATTTATGCTAAACAAATCCTACAATGAGTAAAAACAGGAGAAAACAAACAATGTTTTATGTTTGTGCCCAGGATCATTTAATCTAATATGACACCATATGGCATGACAACACAATTCAGCCATTAGAGATAGTAAAACACTGTTTCACAGTAGTTATCACTTTAATATTTCTGCTCGCATTAAACCATTGTAGGAAATGCTGTAAATCCCCAGTGAGCAGAACTTCTTTATGGCAATGTTGGATTTTTATTTTTTCATCAATGTGTTGAACGATCTTGATTTGTCAGGTTTAATCAAAAACATAATTCTGGGTGTGTTTTAATCATCTGTAAGAACTTAATCAATAGATTTTCCACAAAACTGACTGTATCATGATATATCAATATAACAATAAAACAGTTACATATACTGTAATACATTTTCACCAGATACAGTTATTACACTTTAACATTCAACATTCTAAGGTGGGTAAGCCATTCTGACAGAAGATTTTTACATACAAGAAAGATACTGTTTTAGTTCATGTGGATATGATGAGAAAACAAGCAGGGACATTCAGTATTCAGCTCAAACAATCTCTGAATGACAAATATATCAAAAACACTCAGACAGATGTGTCTCTTCATCACTGTCAACCAGCCTCATATGCCACAGACACATGAACATTTAAGCTATAACAGTGTTACAATAACCAATTTAAATATTAGGTTCCACTTGAAACCCCAAATCCAACATTACAGACATGGGGATATGTAGGAAACTTGCGTGATAATACTTGAGATGTTATTACTTGAGTCTAACAGTGACAGATTTATGGTTTCCACCTGAGACTTGCTTGTTCTTGTAAAATAATGACGAACACATTTACTGTACTCTAGAACTACCCAGCCGCATATGTTTACTGATATTTCGCTTGGTTTTGGCTGTGGTCATGCTATGCGTTGACATCTTTCTCTGCAGTGAAAGCCCTTATTTGCGCTCACTGAGGCTGAGCGGATTTGTCCAGATAACTTTCAGAGACGACACAGCGGGACAGACGCGATGGCGCAGAGCTCAGAATCAGTTGGAGGTCACTGAGCTGCAGCTCACTGTGTTCACTGAGCACATTCAGCTTCAAACACACTGCTAACAGCAACACACAGACAGGACAGAATAAAGTGAGGTCAAAGTGTAACTTATGTGTATGTTAGCTGGTCTTTTTGCTGGGTCATTTCAGGGCAGCAGCGGTGACAGCCGGCTACGCTAACGCTAGCTCTGCACCAGTTAGCACATTAGCCAAACCAACGGAAACTCAATGAGGATAGTGCTAATGTCAAATTTAACCCTGTCAGTTTTAGGGAAACTGTAGTCGTCAGGGAAGACGCAGCGCCGTCAAGGACACCTGCTCCGAAAGCTGAGGACCTTCACTTTAATTTGGACACACACTCACCTTGGAAGCAGAGCTGATAGTGTTTCTGGCCCCTGAATTTCTCAGGCTAGCCGTCAAACGGCCGCAGATCAGGGACGTCGCCATGTCTCCCTCTAGAGCAGAGTAATGAACGCGCGTGCGTAGTGAACTGCAATGTCGGCTTCTACAGTGTCACCTTCAGTTGCTGTCGGACATAATACAGTCATTTCAAGTAGCCCAGTAAACATGGCTCGGAATATTCAAGATACTGAGATGTGAAGATCCACATGAGGGGAACAAAAATGATTCTTGTAAATGTAACACACAACCATTTCTGGCGAGTGAATATCTGCTCAATGCTAGGTGAGCATGTCTTCTCGTCTTCATAACGTTTCAACGACGCGAATTAGCTCCGTCACCTGATTTTAAAATTAAAACATATACAAAAAACATACCACAAAAGTTAGGATATGTTGTTGTTCATTTTTAACCAAAATACACTATAACTATTTATGAAAATCATCGGCATTGGGAGATTACAAAAAGATCCTGAAGGCAGCACTGTCAGGCCTTGACATAGTGTAAATATAACCTCATTCTGGCCTTTAACCTAAATTATTACAATGCTGAATGTATAGTGGGAATTAATAGAGTGTTAATCCAGCTAAACTAACTGTACATATACCTGTAGATGCAGAATAGGCCTAAATGTGATTTAAGCATATTTCAAGGCTTTTTATCAATACTGTATGCACCCTTGCATCACTCAGATATTTGAAGTTGGAGTGAGTGTGGTGTTAGACCATCACACTTTGTGGTAGTGTAAAAATAAATTATTAAAGTAAAAGTATAATAACCAACTCTAAACTTTGAGACAGCCTAGCTTGCTGTGCATCATATTAAGTAAAAATCAGGCTATCAGGTAAAATAATTGACAAATTAATCAAAAAAAAAATGCTTTTCCCAGAAACTTTGAACTTTCAGTTGATATTAAATCAACTTATTAAAGATAAGATCCACCAACTCATTAAAATAATAAGTATCAACTAGATCTGATCCTCACAGCATTTGGAAGTTTTTCATCATGGCCAGAGTAATCTGGATATAACACTTTAACCTACAGTACCATTTTACACAATGTGAAACTGATCAATGGTCCAATATGAATGGAACAATAAACAGTTTTTCTATACATTTTATTGATGTGCTGTTGTACATTTATGACAGGTGTTATGTGATCATCTCTGTCTGTATTATCATTTATTTGCCTTTACATATTGGTTAAACCCCATTCATGTTGTTTACTTTGTCAAAAGCAAGCAAGCAAACAACACAAAATGATAGCCACAGACAAAACACACACAGTTTCTATTCAAAATGTATTTATTTACAAGGCAGACTATGTACAAGCTTATTTACACAAAGGTAAATCAACAGCATTTGTCCATATTGATATATAACCACTCACACTACACTAGGAACATATAGGCTACCACTGACAGACATGGAGTCACACATACAGATTCAAACATGGTCACCAAAGAGCAAGAGAAGTTTCATTTTGCATTTGGTTTCTCTTTAAGCCCAGTCGGTGGTTTTTTTTGAAGGATATTAGGATAATTATATTTACTTTCATGTAAAAGTCTAGAAGAAAGTCTTTATTAGCTTTTACTTTTGTTTATTTTGTTGTTATTTGCATACAGTCTGGGGGAATTTACAAACTACATACGCAGTCCTGGTTTGCTGTGGGTTGTTAACACTTCGATTCTCAAACTGGTACAAATACAGGCTGTTAAAAGAATAGTTCCACATTGTGAGAAACATACTTCTTTGCTTTCTTCAGAAGGTAGTAAAATCTGCCTACCAGCACCTCTAAAGACTACTAATTAACACTTTATATCTCATTTGTTTAATCTGTATAAAAACTGAAGTGTAAATACAACAAGTTGTAGTTTTACAGAGAGTTATGTGCTCGATTATTTCTTTTATATAATTATATATTTATATAATGTGTTAATTGGAGATGCTGGCAGGAGAATTGTGTTCCCTTTGGTCAGAGCCAGACTAGCCGTTCCCCCCTGTTCCCAGTCTTTATCCTAAGCTAAGCTACCTAGCTGCTAGCTGTAGCTTCATATTTCACAGACAGCCATGAGAGTGATATCAATATTCTCATTTAATTCTCAGTAAGAACACAAATAAGCATATTTCCAAAAATGTGGAACTGTTCCTTTAAAAGACATTTAGTGAATACCTGAAAAGCACTGAGAACCCTGACACGCTCCCTCATGCCTTTCTTCATATGCTGGCAGTTCAAACTAGGGTGCAACTAAGGATTATTTTCATTATTGATTAAACTATTGATTATCTTCTCACTCAATTTAGTTGTTTGGTCCATAAAAATGTCAGAAAATGTTGAAAAATGTCAATCATCGTTTTCCCAGAGCCCAAGCTGACACTACAAATGTCTTTTTTTGTCCCAACCAACAGTCCACAACCCAAAGATATTCAGTTTACTGTCATGGAGGACTAAAAGAACCAGAGAATATTCACATGTCAGAAGCTGGAGAGAATTTGGACATTTCTTCAGAGACTCAAAACAATTAATTGACTATCAACATAGTAGACGATTAATTTAGCATTTGACACAGGCAGGATTATGAATTATAAAACTGTCTTAAAATGAACAAATAATAATTTATTCATGTGTAAATGTTACACGGAGCACCGTCGACTGCCAGGCCATCCTTTCACAGATTCACAAAGTGACTCATGAGGGTGATATGATGCTGTTATTAGCCGTCCAGACAGGGCTGGTAAAATGATGTTAAAACTGAAATGTAGACTTCTATGCAATGCAAGAATCAATAAAAAATAAAATTAAATAATGCCACTCTTACAAAATGACTCATTCTACACAACTGAAATAAATGAAAAAAGAGAGGATAGTGGGGAACTAAAGACCTTAGCTGACTATTAATGATAGTTTAATGGAAGACTAGAGCCTTTATATGAAACTTTATTAATGAGCTCCTGAACAGCAGCTCTCCATGACAGTGTAAATATTCCTGAACCTCTACAGAAGAGACGAATACTCACAAGAAGTTGAAGTGCAAGGCTGTCATGTAGAGTGGACTTAATCTGGAGTAAAATGGGCCTAAATGCACTTGAACTTCATTACTGTCCTTCCATAGGCTGGGTTTGAAATGACCAAAAGGTGAAGGTATATGATCAGTGGTGCCCTCTCAAACACTCACACATACACACATGGAGTCTCTGTCTTTCAGTCAGAGTCGCTGCTACTGCTGGAGGAATCCGTGGACATGGCCTCCACATCGTCCTCGTTCTCTTTGTTATGACCCGGGGGCTCCAGGCTGAAGTCGTTGCCATGGTGAGGAGGCAGCATCCCGACTGAGACGTCAGAGGACTGCCAGGGGTAGTGAGGTGTCAGGACGTCTGAGGGAACAGAGGAGAGATGTGTGTTATTTTGGTCAGTAGCAGTTTCATCAATCTGCTATTGGTAAGGTCTGGTCTGCAACGGAAATATGATTTGGCTTTGCACAAATCATGATTAAAAAACTACTAACTGGGCAGGAAGAAGAGAGGTACCTGAAATGTGGTTGTAGATCAGTAATGTTGGTCTGATTAAGGTAGATTTGTTACCTTCTGTTCATACTGACCATTAAAAAATGAAAGGAGACAAAATCCACAGTCCTCCCTCTTTTCAAAAATGTACTGAGAAGTTTATCTAAAGCTTTATTAGAGGCTTCAGTAGTCTGAGTTTGTCATATCAAGTGGATATCTTCCAAAGTCTTTTTAGTACATAACTCCTCCTGTTTGTTTCCCTGGATGGTTGAGCAGCTGTGGAGGGACAGTAACCAGAAGAAGGAATATTATACTAAAAAGACTGACACTTTGGACTAGAGATGTGGAAATTTCACAATTCTAAGATGCATTGCATTGCGGATGAGGACAACTCTGAAATCCATTCACAAATGTTTGATGGAACAACAAAGGCAGAACTCAACTGTGAGGTCAGTGCAGCAGCTGGACAGTCTACAGCACACACACACACACACACACTAGAGTTATCTTGCAGTTCATCTTCACTAAAGGCAGAGGTTGCAAGCATGTTTTGATTTAATGACTGAACAATTACCTTTGTGAGATGAACCTGAAGTATATTGTGAACTGACTGACTTCAATGGAGCAGTGAACTCCAGCAGTAACAAACAAGACACACTGCAAAATCAACACAACTTAAACCAACTCCGGGGTGAAGAAAATAACTCGGTGTGCACTCTGCAGCCAAACCAAAGCCCAGGTAATGGAGACAATGAGTAAAGCTAGTCCAGTAGCCGTTACATGTGTGTGTTTTTGTAATGTATATGTACTGGGGTGGGTCACACAGATACTGGTATTGAAAAGATACAGCTTTTTATATTATAGACTGTTGTAGTCTGATTTTTGAAGGCACTTTCGAAATAAAAATGGAGTTCAGATGAAAAAGTAGCCATGTGCAGTATTATAGAAAATTGAGGATGTGATACATTGAGAACTGTTGACAGGTGAATTGTCATTGAATCAAATTTTGAGGCCAGTAAAGATTCACACCTCTAGACTGGAACATATGTTCAGCCATTTAAGCGAGTCTGAACCTCTAGAAGGTGTTACCTTTGAACACTAAACCTGGCTATTAGACATAAAATAAACTGATCTGCTTCACTGTGATACATTTCATAATAGTTTAATATAATAAACAGTGAGCAAATCTTTGGTGTAATGTCTGCTCCAACAGCAGAATCATGAGAAAGTAGCAAGTAGTTTGCTTATTTGGTTAGCTAGTAACAGGCTAGCCTTGCTGTCTGCTAAAAGGATAACACATTAACACTGTGTTCCTTATCTCCCTAACTGCCTCTGTTGCCTTGAACCTATCACATTTTATAAAATATTTTCCTTTGTCTTTTTTGCAAGTGTCCATGAGGCAAGTGAAAATACTCTCTGAAATGTCGTGATACAGAGAGCAGGCCATAGTGAATGAAATCCTACTGCCAAAGAAAACGACTATCAGGAGGGCAGCGTCAGACTGAGTAACAAACTGCTAACAAAATGGACATTTAGAATGAATGTCAAACTGATGCCATTGTGGACAGATCAGTTCAGCACCTAAAGCAAGAATTACGACTGTTGCTTTAGGTTGCACAGAAATTTAGCTTTCTCAGTGCTTTTTCACAAAAAGGAAACAAACCTACATGAGATCTTTTTTGAACCTTTCATGTCAGTTAGTGAACCCTGAGCAAGAGGAGGAAACATCTAGAGGCCTGTACAACAACACTAAGCTAAACCTTCAATTGGACTTACCTGGCAACCTCCCAGCAGCCAGAGCGTCACCTGGCAGATGTCCGTTCACGCCATTGGTTGGCAAGTTGGCCATGTGACCCAGCATTCCACTGCGCATTTCCAGGTCAGTGGGATAGGGTCGGCGTGGATCACCTGAGATAAACATTTGTGTTAACAGTCAGTGGAATAAATGAAACTGGCAACCAGCAGCGGCTGCAGTGACTCTGTGGTTCCTACCTGGTACCCAGTTGAGAGGAGCACACACCGCGTTGCTGGCACTGATTCTGTGAGCGTACTTAATGATTTCCTCTGATGAGATACTTCCTGCGGAAAACAAGTCAACAACTCTAAATTATGGACAAACCAACAGACTCAAAACCAGAGTCGACAAGTGTTCATCACAGTGTTGCACAGGTGTGTTAGCTCACCTTTCCTGGCTTTGTCAATGGATTTGAGTTTCTCTTTCGCCTGGTAAACAGCAGTGGCCTTAGAAATGACAGACGGAGTGGGTTTAGATCAACAGAAGAACTTGCAATCATCAGCGTCTTTCTGTTTGTCAAGTAATTAAGACAGGGCATCAGAAATAAAATACTGTCTCTGAAACTACAAAACGGAGAACATGTTCAATATTGTGTGGAGACAAAATGCTCGACTTTAAAAAGTCTGCAGTAGACATTCAACATTACTGTACAATACATTATCCAAGGAGGGTTGAATCCAGGGCAACTGGACTTGGTTGTAGATACTCGGAGAAGTTTCTCCTCTCATCCAAAGGGCTTCTACAGTTCTAACTAACTGGTGGGGAGTCCCAGGTATTTAACCTCTGTGGTGTCATTATCAAGGTCAATGATACCACTTGATTTGTTAGTGCTCCTGACTGTTGTAAACACAGTCAGTCGTTGGTGTCACATGAGGCCAAATGTGAATGGTTGTTAAATCTCCTGGGAAGGGATGAGAGGACAGCGTTGTATGTTGAGAGATGGTTTCTCTACTTTGACATAGAAGGCCTCCTTCACTCCTCTTTCCAACCATCCGTCCTCCCTACATTTCTACATTTCTACATGGTAGAAATATGTACGGTGTTGTTCTTGCGAGTGTTCCCTATCTTTCAGGTGTTGGTAAACTGCTGAGTCTTGATCTGTAGAGTTGGCCTTCTTGAGTTGAGCCATGAGTTTGCTTAATGGTTGTTAAGTTTCCCTGATATACAAGTCTGTGCATTCCTCACTGCAGTGGACTGCATACACTAGATTGCTTTTCTTGTGTTCTGGTGTGCGGCCTCTCGGGGGGACCAGTTTCTGTCTTAGTGTGTGTCTTGCTGGGTTTGAAAAACACAAGGATACAGTGTTTGTTGAAAACCCTTCTGAACAAACACTGCATCCCTATGTTTGGCTTATTGTCACTTTACTTGGATCTTTAACTTCACTGTGAATAAATGGATAGATTAAAAGGAATATATTTTGGAGGCCAAACTGTTACAAACTGTAGACAAACTGTTAAATCTTATCACTCTGCAGCCAGACAGTCCAGTCCTTTTTGCTGATTTCCAATCGTATTTGTAATGAAGCTATGTGGCAAAAAGACGTTACTGCAGACAGTTCTTAGGCTCACAGCTTTTCATCTTTGGAGGGTACCTGTGTGATAAGCAGTACAAAATACAGAGAGCCTCAGTTTCAAGTTGAGGCCCTTTATTTGTCCTGTGAGTTTATTTTGGTAAAGGCAACAAATGGAGATAGTTGTGATTTTCAGATTAGAGATGGACTTTCTGATTTTGTAATTCCCACTTTACTTAATTCCACCTGTGAATATCGTTAACTTCCCATCCTCTGGTGTACAGTGGGGATAAATGCTTACACAATATTTGCCTTTTTTTTTTCCAAGAGGACCTATTCCAGCTCTGTATTTTTATTTGTGGATAATGCATAATTCATGCATAATTCACAGTTCAAAAAACTCCTTATTTATCTTATACTGGCCCTTTAGGCAGCTCTCAGTTCAGCCTCTGTCTGGAACAGGCAGTTTTAGCTCCTCTCTTTAGGAACCCCCTTCCCGACGAGCCCACTCTGTTCTGATTGGCTAGCTTTCAAAAAGCTGTCACAGCTGACTTCCTGCTGCTTGGGAGGTAACGTAAACAAACCATGAAACAAACCAAGCACAAGGATATCACTACTTTTTCTCGTTCTTTACTCGAAATGTCAACTTCTCAAATACGTCCTTACATGCTTGAGTTGGAATCTGATCCGAAATATGCAAGTGAACAGCGCAAACAACACATGGAAAAACCTTAGCAACAACCTTAGCAACCAAGGCTACACAACTTACAGCCGTTTATGGGCATGCACAACGATCTGACATCAGCTTGGCGGCAAGGTAGAAAAAAACGCCACAAACAAAGCATTGAGAGCAGGTTGAAGCCCTGACTTTTGACTTGCAGGGAGCATTTCTACATACGTTAACCTCAAAGTTTGGAACTTTGACTATGTTTAACATAGATAGTCAACATCATAACAGTATATAAATAACAGAAAACCACAAAAAGCATAATAGGTTCCATTTATATACATCAGTCCTTTCTATCACTTCTCAGATGTTGGACTGTCCCTGAATGCACCATTAAGAAGATCTTTGGAATTACACTTTTTCACACAATAACATATCTCTGACAAAACTGTTCATTCTGACTACTACTTTAGGTTTAATGTTGTGTGAAATCATGTTAGTCCTATCCAAAATAACATGACATTATTAATAGTGAGGTAATGAGATAAAAAGTAGTTACACTATCTTATACCAGCTTGGAGGAACAAGCATAACCCACCAGGATGTGTTCGGCTTCCTTCAGCTGCTTCTGGAGCTGCTGGACGTCGCTGTCTCTCTTCTCCACCTCCTTCTCCAGCAGCTGCATCTCCTGGTGCACCTTCCCCTGCTGCTGGGCAACGTCCATCAGCTCCTGGAACTCCCTGTCCCTCTGCACCAGCAGCTCCAGGATCTGAGGCCAAAACACACACACACACACACACACACACACACACACACACAAATAGCTCACACGTGGCTCAGAGTTGATTGACAGTTGAGAGTTTCCATTTAGATTGAGGTGGAGTTGTCTGTCAATATGAGGAGTCAAGAGGTGAGCATGCAAGTGAGAGATGATGATAATGGGACTGAAAAAAAAAAAAAATCAACTGTTGGGTTCATTCTCTCACAAGAGCAGGTGCATGAAGTGCTCAGGTGCTTTTTCACTTGATACTTTTTTTTATTCCAGCAACAGAAATGACTGTCAGTTTTCATCATAAATAAGAAGTTTAAGAAACACTGCAGGTGCTTCGTCAAACATTTCTGGACTTTTAAAAGCTTCCTGTGTGCTGCCACTGCAGAACAATACTTCATACTGGTGCACAGTGATGTACAATCTGGACCCATTTCACAAGGTGCCTCAGTTCCTTAACCAGATGAGAAAGCAGCTGTGATTTCCAATTACAATCTTTGTTTAGGTTATGGAAAGGAACAAATGACACAAATATTTAAAATACACTGCTTTGTGTACATTGGGAGGAGGTGGTACAAGTCTTTGAGGATTATGGGCATGTCTTCAAATACACCTGCGGGTTATTAAACAGTGTGCTGGGTTTGTTCTACATATTTGTAATTTTATTTAATGTTAACCTTCAGCTGGCTCAGTCTGTTTTTTTTACTCTGATAAAGACATGATGCTTCATATCAAAGAGTTATTTACTAAGTGTAACTGTGTGCTCCGGAGTGGCATCATTCCAGTCATTATTATATTATATTAAGATCCCTCCAGACATGTGCATATAAAAAGTACTCTACTTGGAATAATCATTTGTGTCTGTTATGGTTTTTTTAATTATCGGTGTAGAAATTCTTACATCTCCTTCTCCCTCATGTAAAAATTCTGAATCTATGAATATGCAAATATTTTTAATGTCAAAAGTTTTCCTGCTGGACACAAGATGTCTCCTACTTCACTGTAAAGTCCATTCTCAGTGTGTGTGCACTGGAGGCTTCAAGTGTAAGATGAAAATTGGACCAGGATCTGCTTCGAATTTAGTTGTCGACATCACAAATCATGCTTGTTGGCCCCTTAAATCTGATTTTTAATGAGCACGGAGAAACTTTCCACTTTCAGCAGATGAATGTGAAAACAAACTCTGCACATACATAATTCTGCACAGTCAAGATCAAACATCCAACTCTAGGAACAAGAGGAAAAACATATTTTTGAGTGTAGGGAGACTTTAAGCAAAAACAGCAATACCATGCTGTAAAATGACTCCATTACAGGAAGAAGTCATACACGGAAAATGTTACTAAAGAAAGAAGTACATTAGTAATATTAGCAAAATGTAAAGTATCAAAAGTAAAGTAACCAATGCAGAAAAGTGGCCCCTGTGAGTGTTGTACTATTATATTACGGAGTTATTATTACTGATGCATTCATGTGTACGCAGTATTTTACTGTTGTAGGTGTAACTTATGTAGCCTCAGGTAGTTTTATCTGTGAGAGAGCATTTTTTGTAAACACAATGTTTTTTTAAATAAAATCTTAATAAGTAAGCTCACTAGTACTGTAACTGTAAAAGTGAAATATTTGTGTAAAGTAGTACAAATCTGGACTCAAGTACAGTCCAGTAGCAGTAGATGTACGGTGGCTATAGCTAACATATTTCCAGTATATTTTGGTTGGTATATGTTGCCGGCAGGCAATGTGTGGGCTGTGTGTTCCTACCTGGCTATCCTCTCCTGGCTGGGGCAGTTTCTGACCCCTGGACAGAGCCAGCATCTCGATCAGCTCCCTGAAACACAAACACTCAGTCAGGTTTCACTCCGCGGCTAAGCAGAAACAAAGTAGTTCCCAGTCTGACCCGCCGGGTGAACTGCTCACCACCGAGCCAGCAGCAGCAGCGGTGGAAAACTCACAAACACACATATCAACACGCATCTGTAAATCTTGAAAACATAACACGAAATTGAACTTTACCGAGATAAAACCTCTAAATCATCCAACACAGACAGCAGCCGCTCTTTCGTTGATTTCTCCGCCACAGTCGCCATGGTTGGCTGCCGCCGCTCCTGCGCAAGACGGGAAGTGACGTTGACCAAAAAAAGTTCTTCTTCTTCTGTAGGCTTTAGATGTGTCGCATTAGCGCCCTCTTCTGCGCGGTCAGCTTTATAGACTTTCTATGCTTCCTACAGCACATACTATATACTACAGTACATATAATATATGTATATATATACATATATATTTAAATCCTGTATTTTAGCACATTTGTTCTCCCTAGGGAATATGTATCTTTAAAATAACAAGGGTTTGGACAAATATAAAGAATTGATGTGTCACTGTTAAAGGGGTTAATTTATGGAATAACTGTGACAGGGAATTACAAATGTGTCGTACACCTCGTGAATAGTACAAGTAAGCAAATACATTGTTAATTTCTGATTTACATTGTGGGTGTATGTGATATGCTGTTGTATGTAGCTTTGTATTTTGTATGGTGTGTTCTGTGTGTTTTTTGCTGTGTACTGTTTGTTGTTGTGCTGTTGTATGTTTGCACACTGCACACTGCCCCAATAAATACAAACAGTCTGAATCTTACCATGTGACCTTTAACTGAGAGAACAGAGAGATTACATACTAAAGTACTATCAATGTAACAGAAGGTTCATGGAATGTGTACGACCAAAGTCATCTTGGTCTTTCGGAGTGTGATCAGAGAATTAGCTAACTGTAAACTGTTTAGAAAGGCTAAAATGGTATGTCAGAGAGAAGCAAGATCGCCACTGTAGAAGAAACAAAACCAGGTAAGGATGTTTACTGGAAGAAGCAGCTTTGACAATAACCCTCATATGAGAGAGTTCAGAATGCAGTTCCCAGAAATGTATGTATCAGAAGCGAAGCTGTGTCATTTGACTTTCAGCTTCCAGTTATCAGCAGATGGACACTGATAAGTAACAAACCAAGAGCTGACTGTTGCACCCATTAATTGCTTCTAAGGATGACAGAATCTCTGTAACCTTTGTGACAGGTGTGGCTATGACTATATATCCGTGTGGGCTGCCTTTTCACTCTGCATCTGCATGCATGATGCTCTGAGCTTTATTAAAGTGTGACAATACTGTAAGAGATTTTTCTCTTGTTCCTCTTTGTCTTATGTGCATTCTTTTCTAACACTGTTAAAATAAGGACCACAAAAATTAAATTAAGAAATTAAAAAAATAATATTATACTATGATTTATTTCCTTTCCTTTGCACTTTCTGACTAGATTCTGAATATTTATTACAGTGGAATAAAACATGATGCAGTCTCTGATACTTGATTTCTTCTTCTTTTAGAATATTCTTAATGTGGCATTGCTGACATCTTCTGGTGTTAATTAACTCCTACAGTCCCGTTCAACAGTTTCTCTGTATTTATCTTTGATAGTTTTGCTAATAACTACTACATGTAACTAATAACTACTATACTTTTAGTGACATTTTAATTCAGGACTTTTACTTTTAAGTAATAGTTAAGGAGATATTTCACCAACCACAAATGTCATGTTAAAAAGTCAGAGGATCATCATAGTCATCCTTTGGGGAACATGAATGGCTGGACAACATTTTGTCACAATCTTTCCAAAGCTGTTGAGATATTTCTGTGCCACAGTGGTGGAGCAACCACTAGGCCCACATTTCCAGTCATGCTACTAGCATGGCTAAAAGACAGGGAGCCACAAATGAGCACAATTTGAAAAAGAAAGAAAGAATATTTGAAGAGATTAGTATACAAAGGAAAGGTAAATGCACCAACTCTTGAGTAAATTAATTTAAAAAAGAAAGTAAGGCAAGATGTTTAGTCTTCAGAGTATTCAGTTTTCACCAAAGGGTCAAATTTGAACTTGAAGAAGAACAGTTTTAGTAATAGTCAATGACAATACAATGACATAAAAAAGAAGAAATCTTTATAGTTACAATAAGGACAAAATTAACTGTTCAGAAAGTGAAACCATCTGTGTGCCGTCAGTTTCTGTTCCTTTTGTTGCCAGTGCCGGAAGATTCCATCAGCAGAACCTTCCATTGTAGTCTCAACAAGTTGTGAAATAAAGACTGTCCAAAAGTGAAAGTGGTCTGACTCACACTTTCCCCAACAATTCCACAGAAATCAGTTATGATCCATCCAAACCAACAGTGGTTGTTTTGTATGTGAGATTCAGGTGAAAGTGAACTCTCTGAAAAAGCTCATATGAAGTTCACAAGAGAAACCATTGAGTGAGAAACAATGGTTTCAAATATACAAATATATTTAGGTTGGAAATCTGCCTCTCAAGCCACTGTCACCTTATTTTATAATATTGATATCAAACAGCCTGTCCTCCCACACTGATCAATACTCCACTACATTTGACTTTACTTTTAACTGCACTACATTTATCTGACAGCTGCAATTAAGGATTCATTGTTCCCAACATTTTTGGTTTGTGATAACTTAAAGCAGTGTGTGGTAGGGGCTTTGTCGTGTTTCAGATGACTTTGAGTTTTTAACAGTTCCACCAAAGAGATATTTCACCTTTAAACGTCATAGATAATTCCATTTAAGTAACAGTTCAATTCCCAAAACAGGCAAATTATCAAATATTTCACAAAAAAGCAAAGATTAGAGGAAAGTCCAAAATATGAATATAAAGTAGTGAGGCAGGATTTAGTTTTTTCCTCTCCCGTTAATCATCTCACGACCTCTCACATGTATCTTGTGACCTTTGGAAGGGCCTGGAACTACCTGACTGTATATAAAGCAATGGCTCCACCTCATTGATAATCTATAACATATATAGTAAACAAGTACTTTTACTTTTGATACATTAAGTAACATTTTACTGATAATACTTCTGTACTTTTACATAAGTAGGATTTTAAATGTAGGACTTTTATTTCTGTTTTTATATTGTGACATTCCTACTTGTACATCTGAGTACTTGCTGGGCTGAAAGAATATATAGCCTATTGCCTCCCAGTTGATAACCACATCACCCAAGTTTTACTGCTCTCAATTTAATTTGAATTTTTTGAATTTTAATCGAGTTTTAGTGTATATTCTCCACAGGATGACATTATTTCGTTTATTTCGTGCGGAAGTTCGTAGCGTTTCGTGGAGAGACTCATCAAGCTAGACACAGGCAGGCAGGTCGTATCCGGAACATCAGTGAGTTTGACTTTAAAAATAAAATGGTTATGGTATTTTAACAATTGTCCCACAGACAGAGAGCTCCTGATTTTAGCTAAAGGAACAAGGCCTGTGCTTTTCTTACTTCATCTGTCCTGTAGACGGTCCAATAATTAACCAAATCATTTGATAAATAACAGTGAATTCATGTGAGCGTGTTGTCTTTTTGGTATTTATGTAACATCTGCCAGTTCTCTTTTGGAGTTAGTGATACAAGATAATTCACCAGCAAAAGGAATGCAGGCCTGGAGGAAAAAAAAAAAAGAAACTGAAAATTGGGGAAAAAAACAAAGAAACAAATTACCTCAATTTGCCCCACAGTCAGTCTGGCGGCCCTGATGGTCATGCAAGGATGAGAAGAAGAAAATGAGAAGAAGAAAGAAAGAAAAGATTGAAGTGTCTAAAAAGATCTCTGATTTAGTAAGAAGGAGAAAGAAATAAGCAAATAAAGGAGGGCATACAACACTTTATGAACTGAGCGCCAATTCTGTGTCCTGATGAAACACTGTCATGTAGAAATGTAGTTTTAAAGCTTAAATACATTCTGATATATTAGATAAACCAACAGAAACAAATCAGTATACATATATTGAGAATATAATCTCCAGCTGCCACTAACATAAGTCAGAGACAGTGATGGAATGTGACTAAATAAATTTACTTAAGTGCTGTACTTCATTACAATGTTGAGGTACTTGCACTTTACCTGAGTATTGTTTCTCATGCTACTTTATAATTCTTCTCCACTACATTTCAGTGTTACATATTATACTTTTTAACTCCACTACATTTATGTGACAACTACTGATTACTTGCAGGTTCAGATTCTATATACTAAACATATGATCAAATTATAACAGATGATATGTTAATATAGACTAAATTACAACAGTAGACTATATAAAGTAGTCAATACTTATTTCACCTCTACCAGCTACAAAATGAAAATGCTAGAGAAAGATATATAATGATGTAACACTGAGGGGTGATACTAGTAGCATTTTGATTTAAAAATGTAATACTTGTGTACTTTTAGTGAAGTAAGATTTTGAATGCAGCGCCTGTTTTTACAACAGTGTATTTTACTCATTAGTGTCTTTGATTGTAGCACTGCTACTTTTAGAAAACTTCCACTTCAGTGCTCATTGAGGAAATGCTGTTTCAGCAGTTATGCTTTTATGTTGGAACCAAACCGGAAGTGTCCTGGCATGCCTCAGCGCAGCTTGACCGTGCTGCTATCACAACAACACATCAGACAGACTGAGTTGCGGGGAAGAACTACAGCTTCTTCACCTCGGAGCAAATTCTCTCTGTTTTGCTGTTTGCAGCTTTTTCGTCCTATTCCTCCATTTTTTTCCCAGCAGAAGTTTGTCGGATTTTATTCCAGGATGGTGAAAGTGTCTTTTAACTCCGCTTTGTCACAGAAAGATGTGAAGAAGGACGTTGAAACTCTTATTCCCGAGGAGGACAAAGTGAGTAGAAAATGGCTAACTGAGCTAACGTAAACTTAGCTTTCAGCTCGGTGGAAGGAGAAAGACGCTGTTTAGATAAAGGTGCGGACACTCAGTAGTTTGGTTTAGCTAAGTCCTTGATATATTTCCACAGTTTCTGTAAGTTGCACACACTGTAGTATTTTTATGGGGACTTTTCAGTGTGTTACACTAACATTACCGAAAAAGTCCCTGAGGAATATGTTTAAAAGGTAGGGGAGTCCCGGCCGCTTCCTCATTTTGTTTTTCTTCTTTGATTAACATCATATGGATGTCATTTTGCTGTGTTGTTTTCTTGTATACTGTCCTTGTACATCTTGAAAACTATTATGGAAGTTCTGTATTTTTAGTTAATTATTCTCTGTCGGGTCCAAGGTTACAGTAAATAAATACGTGTGAATGTCGAACATATCTGTTAAAGCAGCGTTTTAATGAAGTTCGCATGTAATTGTAATACAGGTGAATTCCAAACAAAAACTCAACACCATTTTTACTTAATGATCATAGTTAGAAGAGCAGCAATAAAACTTTTTTGTTTTCACTTGTTACATACGTTACTTGAACACTTGAATATCAAAACAAGTTTTAATTTTGCTGACTCATAATAATTTTATCTCTCTTGATTGCCATCAACCAGTCTGAACCTGTTTTCCACACTTTATGAGAATTGTGCACCTCATAAAGTCATGTGTGCTTCATGTCTCACTTTTTTGTTTAGCTGATCTGCAGTTGTGAGGTTTAATTCGACAGGAAACTGGCTTCTTGTTTCTCTGTGTGAAAAGTGCGTCACTCTTGTAAAAGAGAAAGTGGACATAGCGGGAAAAATATTCATTTATCAATTATCCACCAGCCAAATCATCCCAACATTTAACTGTGGTTGGTTACTTTTTCTTATTTTCTGCACCTCTGAAAATAACTGACACCCTGATCAATTGGAAATGAAGAGTTTGATGTTGAAAGTATTGAGAATAGCTTTGGCCTCTGTGGCTTCCAGACAAAGAGGAAGCTTCCTGTCACAAGATACCTTTATGTGGGGCTCAAAGAGAAGCTATGAAACTAACTGAAAGGCTTGGAAAATTGGAACAACTCACTTTACACAGTGTAATAATTCTAGGTTTGTGATTTCTGAAAAAAAAAACGTGACAACATCAGCAGAGAAAAATGCAGTTTACAGTTGGTATGACAGTGTGACAAAGTTCCAGTTGAGGCATTGTGAAACTACCAAGAGCACCGTGTGATTTCTTTCTGAAAACTAACTGCTGGAGTATTCAGCTGTTTCAAGCTGGTCTGGGTTTGAAAGTGCTGACTGCTGAGTGTTGTGTCTCAGGGTGAAGTCCAGTGAAACCTCCTCCTCTGACTCCACTCGCTCAGTCTCCACCCTGTTGTGAAAGGAGCTGCTCTGTCTCTGTCTCAGGCTTTTAGAGGAAGTTGTTTGCATGTTGATACTATAGACTGGCCTTATTTCTCTGTAAAGTCAATACATCTCTAGAGAGATTTGACTGTATGTGTGAGGAGAACACACGCAATGCTTGATAACAGTTAAAGAGATATAAGATGAGTGCAAAACCTAGGAAGTGAAATTGTAGATAAACAGGTTTTTATAGAGATGTGAGATTTGTTGTCTTGACTTGTTCTAATCTTTCATTCTGCGTGACATGATGCATATCTTTGTCTCCCCCCACCCACACACACACACACCCCCCACCCCCGCTGAGTTTCAGTCTTGCTGACTCTTATCTCAATAATTGGAACTTAATGTTTCCCTCCTGGGGAAGCAGTGGTGAACACGGCACATTCTGTACTTATTAGTGCTGTTTAGAGGGATTCCCCAGCACTTGGTGTAGAGCGCTGAGGGACCTCACCGTCCGCAGCCCTCTGCATTCTCTCATACACTGCTGATAGACAGATGATCATGTTAGTGAAGTATTATTCAGCCTTCATGTGTCTGACAGTGCACATTTGATATTAGAGATATACATTTTAAAAATTCAGATTAGACAGCCAGTATTTAGACAGTTTGTTCCTCAGGCTGTGTGTGTGCTTCAGCTCATTCACTTTGAAATCAAATAATGGATACTATATTAAAGTGCCAAGTCTCAGCTTTAATTAGAGTTGGTTTACATCAATATAGAAAGAACTATGCTGGAGATATAGCCCTTTTAACACATAGTGCTTAAAGTTTAGGAGTTTAAAAGTAATTGGACAGATACACATGAAGTCAAACAACATCCTCATATTTTATATTTAGTGTAAAATCCTTCACATTCAATGACTGACTGAAGTCTTTGGACTCATATAGCTTACATCAGCTCTGGCTTGTTGTGTGCTCTTCAGTCTGGTCGTCAGCAGGTGGGATGCAGCTCAAGGGGATTGAGATCAGGTGATTGGCTCGGCCAGTCGAGGACATTCCACCTCTTCAACCTGAAAAGCTCTTTGGTTGCTTTGGCTGTATGTTGAGTTTGATGCATTTGACTGAATGTTTACCTCTGCATTCATCCTGTTGCTTCTGTCAGTAGTGACATCATCAATAAATACCATACATGCCCAAACCGTAACAGAAGAACCCTGTCTGACAGATGAGCTGCTATGCTTTGGCTCATGAACTGTTCCTTTTTTTTTCTCACACTTTCCTCTTTCCACCATGGTTGATTGAAAGTGTAACCTGGCTGTTGTGTTTCTGAGGCTCACCAGGGGTTTGTGTGGAATCCTCTTAGGTTCTGCTCATGAATTCTTGTGTGAATGTTTGGTATTTTTACTTTATAAACATGAATTAGTCGTTGGTTAATTGTGTATTTATCGACTGAGCGATTAAATGACAAATCATTTGAGCACTAGTTTTCATTTCTTCCTGACCACGATCATCCCTCACCTAAACAAAGTACTGTCACTGTGTGTTAGCAGACTGTCTGATGCTGCTTCTCACTATAGCATCTGTCTGTTTTTAGACAGCGTGTGTGTGTGTGTGTGTGTGTGTGTGTGTGTGTGTGTGTGTGTTAATGAAATCAAGCTCAAATTGTTTTTAGTTTCTGTTTAGTTTGATCAGTTTTTGCATCAACTTACAAAGGAAATGGGGCAGATGATTGTTTTATTTGATGATTGAGCGGAAACTATTCTCAGCAGGGATCGTGTTGTTTTTACTTCTCTTCAGTCTCTAAGAGCATCAGCAGAAACCAAGCAGTCAGCTAAAGCCTGCGTCTGTCTGTTATTTAAGACAGTTGCTAAGACATGAATAGACACAAAGAAATAGACGGAGCTAAATATTTCAGCTAAATACGTCTACATGCTTAGTTTAGCTTTTCCTGAGTGAGCCATGTGTTCATGTGTTGATGCAGGTTTCTTCCTCTTCAGTGTGCTTCGTTCATGACAAACATACAAGACTTATCAGGTTATCAGGTGTAATAAAGCAGATCCTCCTCATTTCATCTCTAACAGCACAGCACAGTCTTCTTAAAATCCTCACATAAATGATGTAGTCAGACCTCAGGCCCTCAGTGTTTGCAAGCTAGAGTTGTAACATGAGATCCTGTGAACATTATCAGGGTTAATCACCATCTTAGCTGCTTTTCTAAACATGGGTTGGCTTTGTGAAAATCAACAATTAGTTTCCTGCTGTCCTCCTCGTCACTGTTCAGACTCATTTATAGATCCAGTCAGTAATGAGCTCTGCTCAATTAGAAACAAGTGCACCAGTAGCCTGCTGGTTAAGACACATCCCACTTAACTGCAACGTCTGCAACCATTCCCACTGCAGACCTGTGTTGCATGTCATACATCTCTCTCTACCCCTGTTCCATGTCTCTATACTTTCAAATAAAGGCCAATCATGCCAAAAACTAATGTGAAAAGGAGCAGGCAGCGTTTGTCAGCTCCTGTACCAGGAGGCATGAAGTCTCTGTCTAAGTCTCTCTGCAGAACTCCAATAGAGAAAACACTAAACAGCTGGCTGAAGGTTAGCAGGAACATCTGAATGTA
The DNA here is from genome assembly GCF_914725855.1 of Thunnus albacares. NCBI lineage: Eukaryota > Metazoa > Chordata > Actinopteri > Scombriformes > Scombridae > Thunnus > Thunnus albacares. The sequence continues at coordinate 1,098,532 of NC_058116.1, read as the reverse complement.
TCCTGCAGCATATTAACACATCACACTCTGCTGTCAGCTCGTTCTGCCGCACGTTGATATTCAGGCTGTGTTGGTAGATGGGCCGCACTCATTAAAGGTCTGTTTTCACAACTTTGTGAACAACATAAACCACTGTGGTTAGCTGCACACAAATGATCACAGCAGCAGGAAACACAGATGCACAGACACAGATGCACAGTGTAGATAAGAGAAAGGAAACCAAAAGTAGAACACTGTGTTTATTATGAACATCTACTAAAAACAATATGAACCATATACAGAAAGTAACTCTGAATGCATATCAGTGAAACATAACACATATTACTAGTTGTGCTCAGCAGTTATTGTACAGCTGTGTGTTGAGACAACAATGTGATGTTTATAGTCTAAAAAGTCAGGTATGAACATATGTGTGATGTGTTGGCACCGATATAAAAACATTTCAAACAATCATATCATTTATACATTTGACAACAAAAGTGTTCACAATACTGGTGCCTGATTGGCCAACAGCAGCAGCTCCTCCAATTAAAATGAGATATACCTGCTCACTGTACGTGTCATCTGATCAGCAGCCAAAAACCTCTCAAGTATTCATCTCATATGAAGAGCATAATAATGACTGTAAGTCGCTGCGTGTGTTTTCTCGGTGGTGAATATGGTCAGAGACAGTGAGCTGTGAATACAGAAACAGGAAGGAAGCTCTGTGAAGACGTGCTGGCTGTAGCTGAGCTGTGGTCTTATTGTGCTGATAATGTGGGCGTGCCGGAGAGAAACATTATTTTTTTTTATATGCTGGGGTTAAGTGCAGCTGCATGCACATACTTGTTGCTGTGTTCCTGCATTTGAGCTGTCTTTTCTGAAGAAGTTTGTGTGAACTGTGTAGAAAAGCAGATACCTGATGAACTGTGTTTGCTGCTGGCAATCACATACAGATCATGAACAACTGTCACAATGCACCAAATCAAATTCCAGACCAAGATAAAGACGGTACATGCTGGCAGATCAGGTAACCTCCATACCTCTATTTATTCCTGTTAAGTGATAGCAGGATAAATCCACAGCTTATCAGTAGCTTCATTTGGGTCATCCTCCTATGCAGATCTCATACAAACATATGGTTGGATTAAAGCCAAAGCTTCCACAGGGCCTGGAGCAACAAGATTTCCCATTTTTGGGTCAGACTTCTGTCCCGCAGTGACCACTTTGATCTGCCAGTTGGCTTCACATGGTGAAATGTGTTTCCTGTTAAGAAACTAACACATAAAGGCTCCGTCCAGACCAAATCCGGCAATGCGGCACTTCTGCGCAGTGTTCTTTGGAGGTGTGGGCATGTCACTACAAGGCCCATTTGTATGATGTATCTGATCATAGCACAAGTAGAAATACTAACCAGAAATTCTGACTTGCAACTCGATGCAACGCCAGACGAATGCACAGCAATCATGGCAGGGCATTGCATCGAGTCTCTCTTCCACCTTCACAGTTTCTGGGTGAACAGTGGAATGTTACAGTGCTACACGGTAAACACGGTTCTTCTTCTCATGGTCTGATCGCCCACTTACATGATTGGCCAATGCAGCGCCTTGTCAGATGACATCATGTTGCGTTCCAGCAATGTATGTATGTCCTTCGCATATCTCCTGAAACGCTCACCCAATCTGCATCATACATCAGAATGAGCACACACAGGAGAAAAAAAAACGGAGGCGGCTGCAGTAAAACTAGCCAATAGGAGCGCAGACACGTTTGATTGGCAGCAGAATCAACCAATGGAAGGCTGTAAACTAATTCTGTGGTTCAACCTCAGTTTACCACCATTTAGACTAATTAATAATTCCGTATCATTTTAATTGATACATTTGTCAATTGATACATACATATGTGCTTCTCAAGAAGTAATAAGCAGGCGCTGCACTAGTTATTACTAATGTTTCTTCCTTTAGTGATTCATCAGTTACAGTACACTCCACCTACACTGATCTCTTGTAACAGCTTACATGAGTCTCATATTTTACCTGTAAGACTTGTCTTTTAATGCTGTTTATCTGTGATGTGATGCTTTATTGATTAATTGATTAGTCACTTCAGAATTCCAAACATTCTCTAGTTCTGGCCTCTCAGTATGGTGTTTTTTTTAGTGAATTTTACAGACCAAATGATTAATGAAAGTAGTGGTCAGATTCATGGATAATGAAAGTAACAGTTGGTTGCAGCCCTATCAGGCTTGACACCACACACTGTCTCTAGGGTATTTAATATTGTTGTTGGTGTTGACTGGTCGAGGCTTGTTGTAGCAGCTGATGGTTAAGATGGAAAAAAATGGAAAGTGCTGTCATATCTGGCTACTGCTTTCTTTATGCAAATCACACAGCTTCACTAAGGTTTGCTGGCACTGTTTTGTTTTTTGGTTCAAAGCCAAAATACGACCAGATCACACCAGCTGCATTGTTTTTAGTTGTCAACCCAAAACCGTCTTTTTTTTTTTTCCTTTGTAATAATTGAAATTTCAGATACAGTAATAATTACCATGTCACAGGCTACTTTCTAGTTGACACTGCTCTCCGCCTGTGTGTTCTCCGATGGTCGTCTGAGGCACGTGGAGCGCTTGAAAGGGATTATGGTCTAATCAGTGAGATAGAGACTCAGCTGGGGAGCTTTAGCCGCCTCCCACAGGGCGCCGAGCACTAAAACTCAAGAAGAGGGAAGATTAACCAACCAGGCAGATAGACAGACAGACAGACAGGGAGCAGAGGATGACCTCCACCCACCGTCCTCCCCCCACACACAGCAGCACCCTTCACCCAATGCAGCAAAGCTATTGCTCCTCATAACATGACACACATAACTCCCTATAATATGATGCACAGCTACGACACACAGTTATGAAGGGGGTTCAAATATTTTCTTTCTTTTAGTTTAAGTTTTATTTTAGTTTCCCTTTCATTTTTTTTTTACATGTAATTTTAGTTGAAACATCTACTACAGTAACCTTGGATGTGTCTGTTTGTGAGCTGCATTGTCATACAGATGTATCTTAGAGTTGTCACTATCCAGTCACAGAGTAGAACATTTTGGTTCAGAGATCTGAGTAAGATATCATGAACCACACAGACAGCCTCAGCTTTGTAGGTTAAAGAGAGTAATATGAAAACACACGGTGAAAAAGTAACATCTCCTTTCAGTGTTTCCTTTTTAAAAACTCTCTAATCCAAAGAGGGTCTGCCTGGTTCACTGTGTGCCGGCTTACATTATTGTCTTTCTGCCATCTAACTCAAGCAGAAGTTTCAACCTTCACAGAAGTGAATGCAGCTCAGAGCAGAGGATGGAGTTTAATGTGCTACTGCCAGCGCACTGAAACTAAACTCTGTCCTGGACACTGATACTCACCTGTCTCCACAGACACAAGCTGTTCTCAGGTGGACTGATGCTCAGGACACTGCAGGCTGATGAATCATGTTTGGCTTCACAGTTCAGTGTAGTACATCAGCACATTGATTCCAGATGAGAACAATGATATAAAATGCAACGATAAAATCCAGTCAAGAGACAAGAAAGGTTATTTGTCTAGGTGAAGTCAAAGAGACTTGAAGCAAACAGCTCAGAACAGACCATGATGAAGATAATGAAACGGTCACTATGACAACTAAAGCAACTGCTGACTTAATAACAGTTAGAGTGAGAGCAGAATTCAATATGGTGAAAATCTGTGTTTCAGAGCAAAGTTTGATAAGTTAGACTGGAAAGAATAATTCTTCTGTAATGCAAAAACTCTCTATAGATGACATTGTATTGCGTTATAAACGGGCACAGACCAAAAAAAATATGTTTCTGAAAACATGAGGTGGGAAACAGTGAATGCAGTAACAGTATCTCCATTCATATTTGATTAGCACTGCCTAGGTTGACAGTTTGATCAGAGTTTCATGAGCGTTGGTGGTGTGTTGTGCTTGACGGACCTCTGCAGACTGTCAGTCATGGGTCCTGTGCTAACCAATCGGGTGCTCGGATGGTGTTAGTGACAGTCGCAGCCCAGACAAACCTCCAGTAAAGTGTGAACAAGCAGCCTATGTCCTCCCCACATCAGCCCAGACCAGGAATCTCCGCAACCAGCGGCCTCAAAAAAGCTTTCAAAATGAAACCAAAGGAGGCAGCTGTTCACACGGCAGAGAGACAGATCATGTGCAGAGGCCAAAACACATTACACATTAGATAGAAGTGGTCTGCAAACAAAAAAGAGAAGAGGAAGTGAATTGAAGCAGGAAGCTGTTAAATAGGGATACAAAAAAGGGCTGAAGTAATGAGAATCACTTCCCTGAACCTAGATGCAGTTCTGAGAATCCATCCGTTTGCTGTGAGTGTGCATTTCTGACTACACATGTTCCTGCTGTGTGATGTTACCCATGTTGACATATGTGTGTTAATGAGGGTGTGTGTGTGTGACAGAGTTATGAAATGTTCGTCTGAAGGCCTGTTGTGTCATGTTGCTGAAGCTCCAGGCTGTTGTGAAAATGGAAGATCACTTCATGAGAATTTAGAAAATGACTTGAGTTGCATCCAGAGAGATCCTGACACTTCTTATATATTATTACTTTTTGCTTCAGTGGAGTTTCTTCCCTTTATTCTGATCCTTCAGAATCTAATAGGGACAGCTTCTCTCTAGCAGCTTTGTAATGCCTGCTCACATCTTACTAGCTCAATGTTCACTTCCATAGAGCACTGAAGACATGTCTCCAACCAGTCAGTGAGCTATGGACAACGTTAAACTAAAGACATGACTCAACACCTCTCGAAACGCCCTGATTCTCCAACTGGATAGCCTGTTTGTCACCTCTTCTCTTCTAACACAGCTTCTCCAGCTGAACCATCAGTAGTAAATCAAGTAAAACTCAACTGTGAAATGTGTCCCAGAACATCAACTGAGACATTTATGGAAAAAAAAAACACTTAAATATTTGAGGAATGATAAAATTATCTGGACATAAAATGTATATTCTCAGCTGTGAATTTTTGCACAGCTCAGATTTTCATCCATCCCACAGTGCATCACTGTAACAAGTGATTATTTGAAGTAATTGTGAAGCCTTTGACATAGCAGGAAAAAAATGAAAAATGCTCATCACAGTTTTCCCAGGGCCCCATGTGATGTCTTCAAATTTAAATGTTAAAAAAAAACAGAGAAAAGTAGCAAATTTGCACATTTAGAAAGTTAGATCCAGCAAATCTTCTCAAGCAAAACATTTTTGCTTGATAATAGATTAATGAACAAATAATTGATTATCAAAATGATTGTCAATTAATTGCCCTTTGATTTTCTGACTAACTGATCAACTGTAACTGGCAACCTGCTCATCAGGAGAGGTATAGCACCTTTTTGCTCACACACACACATTCACAAACCAATTAGGGTTTCAGTATCTTTTCCAAGGACACTTTGACATGCAGACTGGAGGAGCTGAGGGTTGAATCACCGACATTCTGATTGGTGGACAACCCGCTCTACCATTCTGTTTTCAGGGGAGAAAGATACCATTTTATTCTGGACGGAGGGCCAAAACCAAGAGAAAAAGATGCCTTTATGAATTTAGCTGGCTTAGTGTGGACATGGTCTCAGTCTTGTTAAAAAATGAACACACTGAAAGTCAAACACATTTTTAAAAATCTAGCTTGCTCACCTTGAACAAAAAATAAAAGGCCGTTCAGTGAGTGACTCGTGTTTTTTGCTGAAGGCACACAGCCTGCCTGACAGGCCAAATTCAGGGCCAGAAAGTCTCTAAAGCAGACTGAGCTGTTTAATATTCTCATGTGTCTGCGGCAGGCTGAAGATGTTCATTAAGTGGATACATCCTCTTCTCCTTTGCCTCTGTCCTGTTCTTCCATCAGTTCATCTTTTCTTCCCTTAAAGTCAAAAGACTTGAGTGATTCTAACAAACCTCCCCTCAACAGAGATGAGCTGAGCTTTATAGCTGATGGAGAAAAGCCTCAGGAAATGTTCCCTTTTTGTGTCGCTGTGAGCCAGTGGACCTGTCAAACAGACTTCAGCTAACACCATGAATGTTAGCAGCTCTCTCAGCCACCATCACTTTTCTCCTTAAAGGCTTCACCTTCACTTCCTCTTGTTTTTCTCATATTTTAGTCGTATGTGGTCTCAACAAACCGTTCCTGGTTCCTCTTTTTCTAAAGTTCTTCCTATTGCCTTCCTCTGTTTTGCACAACTTTCTGGGTAGTTCCGTCAGAAAGAACTGACTGTCAGTTGCCGCTCAGCTGTTTCTGTAAATCTGCTGTATCGTCTTCCTGTACTGTCTTTATTTCTGACCAAAGAAATGCTGACTCCCATCTCACAGTCATCAAGTTGTGAAAACTGAGGAAAGGCTGAAATGCACTTTCCTCAGATGGTATAGCTGTACTCAACGAACAGAACATTCAAATATTATGTTGCTCTCAGACGGAGTTTCTCCTAGTCAGAGAAAGCTTTTGGGTTTGGATAGGAGGAGATGAAAGCAGGGGTTCTTCTGGAAGAAGCTGAGCCTTTATCTTTCTGGCCAAAGTCCACCAACTGATGTTTGTCTGCTGATAAGCCCCAGCTTCTTCTGCACTGTTCATTATTGACCCACAATCCTCTTTTCCACTCATTCAGCTCAGCTCAAAGTCTCAAGCGTAGACTGTATAAAAATAACTGACTGACCCACCGTGACGTCACCCATTGGTTGGTGGACTCCCATTTTGAAGCCTTGAGTTTGGCATTTTGACCGTTGTCACCTTGGATTTTTGGAGCCAGAAGAAGGCTAATGTGGACATGTGGTATGCAGTGTACATGCAATTTGTACACGAATGTTTAAAGATGTCATTCAAATATATAAAATCATTCACCACATAATGTAGCGTTTGTCTAGAAGTTCCTTTTCTGGGTGGAATACAGAAGACGACTGGCAAAGCTATGAGTAAATTTCAACCAAATCATCAGATGAAATAATATAAATTAAATAAATAAATCTTTGGCAAACACTGGCAAGTTGATGTTGATGAGTCGTCATGTTGATCTCTGAAAGACTTTCATTTGAATCATCTGGTTGAAGGACGGCCTCTCTAATCCCTCAATGTATAAATATGGTGGAAACATTCAAACCTCATCACACCTAATCATCCATCTTTTTCTCTCCCCTGCAGGATGCGGAGGCAGCTTTGCCGGTGCGTCAGCAGTCGCGTGCCTGGTGCTGGTGCATGTGCCTGGGTCTGGCCCTCATGCTGTCTGGAATGGTGGTTGGAGGAGCCTACTTATACCAGCACTACAACCCGGAGGTTAGCAAGGAAAAAACTATACTGTACCTTAGAGCCTGACCACATTTTTTAGGCCGATGCTGATTATGATAGTTTAGGTATTAAAAGTTCAGAGAACAATATATGGGCCAGTATTCAGAAATGCATAAACACTAACATTCTTAATAAGGATCCTTTACATTTAGTTCTGACCAAAGTATGTACTGAGCAGGCGCTATGCAGTTGAAAAATACACTTTTACTGAAAACATAACCAACAGTGAACTTCAAAGACATTATTACTATTATCACTGTTGTTAATAATAATTATTATATAATAGGTATTGGGCCAAACTAAGTTTTGAGAAAGTTACTTTCTCAAAACTCCTCCTATCCAAACCCAAAAGCTTTCATTTCTTACATGACTGTTTAATTTTTATTTATTCATTTATCTAGTTTATCCATTTACCTTTTACTCTTTTGTTTCTATCTATAGAGAGCCGAAGTCAAAGTGGAATTTCCGGATTACACAGTAGGAAAACCTCATTAAAAATATTGACATTTGTCGCTATGCTTACGCTAATAACTAAATTCCAGCCTTGCTCATCAGTATGTTATGTGACTCGCTTTATATGTTTAGTTCAAGGTCTACATTTCTGATAGCAGCTGCAGTAGTAGAGCCGAGCGGTCTGAGAATATGGGAAGCGATTAAAGGAACTCTGAATGAAAGATTGTGTTGAGCGGAAGCTAGTGGAACGGTGCTAACCACTCGTGACGTCATGACTTCGGCTCTCCATACAATGCAAGCACCAGAAAAGCTTTTTGCATCACTGTTCATGTCAACAGATTCAAAAGATGCCATCTTACAACATTATTATTATTAGATTCTATTGTAATTGTTTTTCACTTTCTGATTCACCCCTTAAAAATGGATTAGAAATGGATTTAATAGTAGTTTATCTGTGGTTGGCATGCTTTGCATTCTTACCACACATGAACTGCACCAGTCTGCTTCTCAAGCAGTCTCTGTGAGGTTGTTCAGAGTTGGACTGACAGCTGTCACATCAGCCTAAATAAAACACACTAAGTGGGCAAATGCAGCAGAGTATGGTTGGACCAATACAATCCAATACTGCTTAAGAGTGGATTCCACAGGTTAACAGTTTATTGGTATTGGTCGAACTCCAACAGCAAAACAGTGTGTTGACAAGCTACTTTTTCTTTTTTAAGTTGGAACTGACAAGTATAAGTATAAGGTATCCATCATTCTTGATTTGACATTGAATATACAACTGAAACTTTGCTTTTGATTTACAACTTAACCTATTATGTAATACAATAAAACAAATGAAAATGGCATGGTAATAAAAATGAAAATATTGGTACCCTTAACTTAATATTTTGTAGCACAGCCTTTGGAGGCAATAACTGCAGTCAAACGCTTTCTGTAACTCTGAATAAGGTTTCTACACTTCTCCACTGGTAGTTCGGCCCACTCTTCTTGAGCAAACTGCTTCAGTTCTCTCAGGTTTGATGGCTGCCGTCTCCCAACTGCAAGTTTCAGCTCTTTCCACAGATGTTCAATGGGATTCAGATCAGGACTCATAGCAGGTCACTTCAGGACGGGTCAACGTTTTTTTCTCACCCACTCTCGGGTGTTTTTTGATGTATGTTTGGGGTCATTATCCTGCTGGAAGACCCATGACCTCCACCTGTATGTTTTGCTCCAAGATGCCTTGATAGTCTTCTGATTTCATTGTGTCCTGCACAGATTCAAGGCACCCAGTGCCTGAGGCAGCAAAGCAACGCCAAAACATCACTGATCCTCCCCCATGTTAATGGTAGACATGGTGTCCTTTTCTTTGAAGGCTTCATTGTTTCTTCTGTAAACAAACAGGGTTGGTGTGATTTACCAAAAAGCTCTAATTTTTTCTAATTTTCATCTGTCCAAAGCACATTCTCCCAGAAGGACTGTGGCTTGTCAATATTAATTTTGGCAAAGTGCAGTCTGGCTTTTTTGTGTCTCTCTCTTAGAAGTGGGGTCTTCCTGGGTCTTCTACCAATGGAGCCCATTATCATTCAGACAGCGATGGATGGTGTGACTTGAAACTATTGTACTTTGAACTTGAAGATCAGCTTGGATCTGTATTGGAGTTTTCCTTGGTTCTTTTTCAACCATTCAAACAATCCTTCTGTTCAATCTCAGGCCAATTTTCCTCTTGTGACCACATCCAGAGATGTTGACTACAGTTCCATGAGCCTTAAACTTCTTAATAATATTGGCAATAGTGGTTTTGGAGATGATCTTGTAACCTTTATGTTGACCATGCTTGTTTATTACCTTATTTCTAATGACTTCAGACCACTCTCTAGTTTTCCTTCTATTTTCCATGTTCAATGTGATGCACACAGTGGCACAAAACAGCAGAGTGAGTCATTTTCTCCTTTTAAACTGGCTGCCTGAGTGATTATAAGATTGATCAATTATTTCTTACAACTTCTAAATGGTACCAATAATTTTGTCCAGGCTGTTTTAGAATGTCTTGGTAGGATGAGCATGAATTCAGTTATTTTACTTTTTTGTTTCATTCCAATACAAACATACATACATAGGCATGCACTGATAATAAATGATCTTTTCATTTCAACACTGTTTAGGGCGAATGGTGCATTATTTTAATAAAATGCAAGGGTACCAATAATTTGTACATATTCCATATTCCAAAAATCAGGACACACATCCTGTAAATGCGACATGGTAATAACCAGAGATACTGAAGTGCTAGCCACCTCAGTATGAATGTTGTCTCACATAGTACAGTAGATCATCACATTGTGACAACGTAAGGACAGTAGTCACTTCCAGAGCACAACAGGCCATTGATGTGTACTTACCTGAAGGTTGCCTTCCTTCCCACCAGCAGGAAGGCCAAGTGTATGTGTGCGGGGTGGACTACCGTGAGGAGGACTTCATGATCCGGGGGGAGGAGGAGGTATGATACAACACAACACTGTCGCTTCCATTTACATGTAGCAATGGATTTACTCTGAACATTACCCATCAGTTCAGGAGTTTCCCTTCTTGTTGCTCATCAGTTCAGATGTGTGTGATGTTTGTATTCAGTACATGAACATGAAGCATCATTAATCATTACAGACTGAGTCACTGATTGATTGGCTGCCTGATTTGGTGTCTGATTGATGTGCTGAGTCACTGATGCACTAATTGACTTGACCCTGCAGTGGGTACATCACTGCATTCTGTATAAAAATCTGTATATACCCACAGAGGTCTGCTATTTTCTATTGAGTTAGACAAACAAACACACACAAAGATCTCAAGGATTGCAAGTTTTAACTTCAAATCATATTTATTTTACATTTTTTGTGGACCATTTTCAAACTGTATGCTATTCAGCTGTAGATTTTGTACATATATTTTCCTGTTGCTCAGCAGCCATTGTTTCCCATTCATTCCCACACCATATACAATTCTATTAGCACACTTGACTCATATAACTTCCCAATCTGATGTTCACTGTGGTGCATTTCACAACTCAAACAAGTTTCTGTTCATAAGTTTTTAAAAAATGAATGGAAACCAATGGGTGCCTGGAACGGTAGAGATAAAAATCTCATTTCTAACACACGGTTTACAGAATGGTTAGCTGTGATGTAAAGTTGAACAAATTTGTACTTAATGGTCTAAAACTGCCAAATGACAAACTTCTACTATGAGTCTTCACAGCTTCATTGAGGGATTATTTCACATGGTTTGTAGCAAGTATTTCACTTTAGCTAACAAGATGCGTCACAGTGCAGAGTCTTAAAGGGATAGTTTCACATTTTGGGAAATATTCATCCGGTCAGCTGACTGACTGACCGACCAGTTGATTAACTGGCTTTACTGGTTTGTAGGTTAATGTGGAGCTGCCAAACCAGTACCGCCTGCGACAGCTGGAGGAGAAAATCCGGGTGCTGGAGAGGGAACAGGTGGAGCTGATCAACGTCCCGGTGCCTGAGTTTGATGACGGAGACCCTGCAGACATCGTCCACGACTTCCAGAGGGTGAGACGTCTCAGTCAGCACAGACATAGATGAGGGAGCTAGGACTTCTATTGATATTTTCACAAAAATGCAGTTCATCTTTTTACCAAAAAGAAAAACAAATAGTGCTCCGCAGTTGATTTCTTAGTCTGTAAATGTTTCTCTTCTGTCTCAGAGGTTGACCGCCTACCTGGATCTGAGTCTGAACAAGTGCTACGTCATCCCACTCAACACCTCCATCGTCATGCCTCCCAAAGACTTTTTGGAGTTGCTTGTCAACGTCAAGGTAACAGACAGTTTCTCTACAACTGTCACACTCAGATTTGACACTTGTTTCACCTTCAGTCCAGACCGAGCCCCATCAAAAACAGAATAAACTTCACAACTGCTCTTCTCTGATTAGGGGCATCACAAGCAGGCCTGACAGTTAATCAAGTCATTATGTCAGACTGTGTAGTCTGTTTACTAGATATGAAATGATGAGAATAATGTTTGTTAAAGAGTTCTGGATTCTCAGATTGCTGCAGCCCTGAATTGAAGCTTAAAATTCATTTGTTTTGGTAATGTACCAATAGTTCCTGTTGTGTACAAAATGAACCAGTTTGAACCACCAAGCAGATATGTTTTTATGTACGATTTGTCATCTGAGGCATGAGAAAAGACAGCATTGAGGTCAGTTTAGAGTAAACAGGCAAAACATATTCTACTTGGAGAGAAGACATCAACAGCAAAACAATTGTTCCTCAGATTTTTGCATGAATGTTTTAAAGATGGTTAAGCACTAAAAATGATTTCTGACATTGTACTGTCCAGGCCGGCACCTACCTGCCTCAGTCTTACCTGATCCATGAGGAGATGATGGTGACCGAGCGCCTGGAGCACGTCGACCAGCTCGGATACTTCATCTACAACCTCTGCCGTGGCAAAGAGACCTTCAAGCTGCAGCGCAGAGACAGGATTCTGGGTAGGGACAGGAAATCAATCTTTTAGTTGTGACTTTTATATATTTAACTTGTAATGTGTAAAAGTGTTTTTTTCCATGAAAGCAGCGTGTTAACTCTCTCCGGTCATGTTACAGGTATGCAGAAGCGCGAGGCTCTGGACTGCCGCAAGATTCGCCACTTCGAGAACAAGTTTGTGGTGGAAACTGTGATCTGCGAGCATTAAGACGCCTCATCGCCTCGCAGCTGCTCTTAAAATCACTGGCGTGCAGTGAGATTGTGTTTTTAATCTTCACATCTTTTTTTTCTGTCCTTTACTTCAGGTAGTTTGAGTGAGTGAGAGGAGTGAAATGTGAAGCTGTTTGGTAAATATTCAATGATTGTGAAAAAAAAGGTGAAGAGTCGAGTATTTTTCCACTTTATTTTTGGGGATCTATGTTATTCTTGGTATCTTTTCAGAAAATAACTAGCTAAAATTCAGACTTACTGAATACTAAATTATTTTAATCAAAATAATTGTAACTATAGCCTGAACATTTATTTTAATATACATGGGTAAATTTGCAGTTCGCCTTTCAGTTCAAATATAAAATAGCGGGAGAAAGGGCGACTTTTGTACCACTCGGTGGTTTTTGGAACAGATAAGTCCAGGGAGACTTTATTTTTTTGTATTTCGTCTGCTGTAGCTATTAATACACTGCACCTGTTCTTTCTTAACTGGAAACTGATCTTAAAATAAGAGTGTGAACGCGTGCTTCTCTTGTTTAGCTTTAAAAAGTGTGAGTAAGAAAAGAAAAAGAAATGAAAAAAATAAAATTCAAGGATTTTTTTTTAAAGAGTGCACATGAAAACACACACTTATGTTAAAATCTTTTTCACAAGGGTTGTCTTTTTTTTTTTTTGAATGTGTAAGTTTTGGATAACTCTCTTGTTTTACTAATTTGTGTATATAATCTCTTGAAAGATAAGAACGACCAACACAATAAACAAAACAGAAAAAAACCAGTACTGTTGTCTGTTTTCCCTCTGAGTGTGAAACTCTTTGTGTAATAAACTGTCCTCCAACAAGCAAGGCCCAACAACTAGTGCCATGCCAATGTTGGTTGGTTGGTCCACCACTTTGGTTCAGACATTAATATTCCCCTCTTACTTAATCTTTAGCACTACTATCAGCCCAAACTTAAACTGTCCAGTACTTTGGTTTGTGACCACATACCTGCAAAACTAACATTTCCCATCAGCCTCAATTGTACTCTGACTAACTGAAGTTAGTGTTTAGCTCAAAGCACTGCTGTGCCCAAATACATTGGAGAGCTGCTAGCATGACTCACCTTTACTGCCCACAGTGGCTGGTTTAGGTGTTACTTTGTTCTCTCACCTTATTGTAAAGCATTTGATGGGCAGGAAGTGGTAAACCTCCTAAAATGTTGCCACTTCCTGAACATAACCATGCACATAATGTATAAGAGCAGGGTAGATTCATAAGGAGGTATATTTTAACACTGTTTTGCAGGGATGGTAGAAAAAATCTTTTGGTAAAGATTTCACAAGATTTCACATGTTTACAACATCATATCATACAAACATTTATCTCCTCTGTGAACCAGCAGCTTCTCCTGCTAGAGTTCAGGAAGCTTTAAAGGACAGGTTCATAATTTTTCAAGTATTTTAGTCATATCAAGTGGATATCTGACACATTTACAGTCTTTTTAGCATCAAACTCCTCTTTGTGTTTCCTCGGACAGTGTTTCCCTGTTGAGCTGTGGTGGAAGTATAGTAACAAAAAGAGGGACTTTGGCACTAAAAAGACTGTAACATTGAAAGATATCTACTTGATTTGACTCATTTGGACGCTGAAGCTTCATATTAGCTTCAGATAAACTTTTAAATACATTTTGCACAGAAGGAGGACTGTGGTTTGTGTAAGTGCATTATGAAGGGATCTTCTAATGGTCAGTATGAACAGGAGGAATGATTACAGCAAGAAAAACATGTGTCAATGTTCATTTGGGTGACTGGCTGTTGTTTAAGACACACTTATAAAATTGTGAACCTGTCCTTTGTATGAATACATATCTGTTTGCAGGGTACTGCATACTATCATACAACATCATTGTTGCAAAGGATGTCAACAAAAAGTGTTAATATAAAATAGTATAATAAAAATATTTTGTATGGTAACTACTGCCCACACTGGAATAAAAACTCCTTGTTGTAATTTTTAGCATTTTGAAAATTGCACTGACTGAACTGCTGCAACATTTTTGCCTGAAATGTTACACACGTCTGACACCTGTAAGGGAAATTACACATACTACACGTATAATCAAGTTTGAATAACTTAATTGCACATGTTTGAATACAGTTACTGCACATGTAGTCATGTTTAATTTACACTGTTTGATCAGTCTGAATCTTACCATGTAACCTTTAACTGAGAGAACTTTAGCCTGATTACATACTAAGGTACTATTAATGTAACAGAAGGGTTCATGGAATGTGTATGACCAAAGTCATCTTGGTCTTTAGGAGTGTGAGCAGAGAATTTGTGTTTGGTTTAGTGGCATTTAGCAGTGAGGTTGCAGATTGCAACCAACTGAATACCCCTCCCTCCCAAGCGTGTTGGAGAACCTACGCTGGCCATGAAACATGTGAAAACTTGAAGGGCCCTCTATAGAGCCAGTATTTGGTTTGTCCATTCTGGGCTACTGTAGAAACATGGCGGTGCAACATGGTGGGCTCTGTGGAAGAAATGAAGGGCTCATTCTAAGGTAACGAAAACACAATGATTCTTATTTTCAGGTGATTATAGATTAATTAAAACATACTTATGAATATTATATTACATTTCTGCCAATAGATCCCCCTAAATCTTACACACTGGTCCTTTAAAAAAGGCCAAGGCTAAAATTGTGTTTCAGAGGGTAGTACCTTAGAAGGTAACAAAACCATATAAAGATGTCTACTGGAAGAAGCAGCCTTGACAATAACCTTTTTGTGAGAAAGTGTAGAAATCTATCAGAAGTGAAGCATTGATGCTACCTCCAGCTCCCAGTTCCCAGCAGATGGATGCAGAGGCAGAACTCCTTTAGGAAAGAAATGCTGATAGGTAATGAACAAAGGGCCAACTGTACTAATTAATTGTCATGGTTGAATATTGGAAGGATGAAGGAGTGCTCTGTAACTTTTCGTGGCAGGTGCGACGGCTATAAATTTGAGCGTCGACTTCGCTTTTTGTTTCATGACATGCTGACTGTTCACTGTTGTGTACTTTATTTGTTAACTTGTACGTAGTGCTGTGCTGTGCTGTGTCATCACATGATCCTGTGTCTGTAGTCATCACCTCAGAGGACTGACACAATATCAGGTGTCACAGCGGGCACCCAGCCTTCGTGTCATTTGATCACAGTGGAAATTTGTCCTTGATTAAGGCTCTAATCAGAGGGACCTTGATGCATAGGGGGATCATGGGAAATGGACCAGGTGGTTAGCAGCGAAGTGTCACCTTGAAGGCTCAGAGTGAAGCAGCACACTGATCATCTAACTGTAGAAATGAGTGAGTGTTCTACAGACTGGAACACTGCAATCATTCATCCTTGTAATAAACCCTTCAATTAAGTGACTTATTTATTTATATATACATACATATATATATATATATATATATATATATATATACTCTCTCTCTTAAGAGGATCATCATCCCCTGGCCTCTTAGCTCATCATTTTGGTTTTACAGCACATTTACTGTATGTTTCAGTCTCAGTGTTTCCAGCAGCAGCAGCAGCAGCTCAACAAACAAGCTCTGATAAACCAACTGTACTCTACCTGCCCTGCACCAAACAGCAGACAGACACAGTTAGAGACTGTAGTCATCATGTGGACACAGACACAACCCCAATGGGTTTCAGCTGGATTTGTAAATAGACAACTGTCTGCTATCATGTGATACAATGATAATGGCACTCTATGTGAAACGCACCACTTCAGCCCTCATTCAATTCATGGGCCACCATTCCTCCCAAATGTATCATCACTACACCCATTCAGATCTCAAAGAAAAAATCTTAAGTAACTGGAGGTTTTTGGGGGTCCGCTGTTGCCCGGGTGCTGTGGCGGATTCCCCATAGGCTTCCCCAAAACACAGTCAGCAACTGGAAGAACTATGCAGTCAGTTGTTTTCCTTAATAAATCATCCAAACGCATTTTGTTGATGGTGTGGTCCTTGCTAGTGAATTGAAGCTATTGAGCGGAGTTCCAGGAGCAGGACCACAACTCAACCACGCCACTTCTGGCATTCCTATAAATACCACCTAACCCTCTCCTCTTCTTCCGCTCTTGTATTCTACGCCCCTCCCCCCACCCTATTTTTCTCTTCCTGTTTCTTCCTGATTCTTCCACTCCTTCATAGGGTCTGCGGCGGATTCCCCATAACTATGCACATCAGTTGTTTTCCTTAATAAATCATCCAAACGCATTTTGTTGATGGTGTGGTCCTTGCTAGTGAATTACTAGTTTGTAAATTAAGATTTTTACAAGGTTAATTGTCACATAACATGGTGCATTGGTATAGATTAAAGCACAAGTATATAAAGTGGCTCCACTTTGACCATAGTAAAATGCTACTTATACAATAAAGTGTCAAATGTTTAAATAAGTAAATATATAATAATAAAACACTCACAGTGGCCATTTTTCTGCATAACTACTTTTACTTTCGATACTTAAAGTACATTTTGTTTATAATACTTCTGCACTTCAACAGCACAAGAACAATTTTGAATTTTGCTTACAACTAATTATTTTTAAACTTTTAAACTGCAACTTTTACTTTACCAAAGGATCTGAATACTTCCTCCACCACTGAAGATATATAAACATGTTAATATGGCAGATATTCAGTAGATAATGCTTACACTGCATTTGTATCACTTTCTGTCACATATAGCAACATATATGATGAATAACTGCACACACTTTGGCTGCCTAGCATATCATTCTGGGGTGTGATGGCTAAAGTCTGACAACAGCAACATGATCTGTGACTGTGAATAAAGCACCAAACCTCTGTTGCCATACTGAGGATTTAAATCTTGTCTTTGCACTCAGCGAAGCCTTTGGCTCTGATTACAGACCAGACAGGTGAGAGATAACTGCAGCCACACAGTCCTCTCCCACTCTTTACTGATGAATGTGCTCGTGTCATCACTGCACTGATACTGTATGTGTGTGTGTGTGTGTTTGTGTGTGTGTGTGTGTGTGGTCTTTGTTGCATTTCATACTTCATTTCATCTGCATATTTATACTGATGGAAGAACTCCATCAATAGTTACTGTACAAATACAACAAAAACTCTAAATATTCTGTATTTACTTGATTGACTTGATAAAAGTTTAATATTGCAGGAACTAAAACACATTTATTATTTAGAGAAAATGTTGAAAATTGAACATGGTTCAGGCCTAAAAACCTACCAGATCTCCCACATTAATTGACAGTCTTTTTAAATAAAGGGTTTAACTGTTTAATGTTTTTCAGTAATGTCAGTAATATTTCTAAAGACAGCAGTAAAACTGTATTTTGTGAGTTAGGATCAGCTGAAAATCAATCAATATGCTGGCTTTCAAGTCAATGTTACATTTTGTTATACAAATTCAAAATCATGTAATGTGGATTCCGTTGCTGCAATACAAACTGAAATAAGAAAGAACATGAAATCTGAGGAGAATTAAGACTTTTTGTTTGTTTTTCGATAGAAGTTTAGCTTTTGAGTGAAATAATTTTGTGTCGAATGTAACAAGTGGGGCTGAAACTAATGATTATTTTCATTATAGATTAGTGATTATTTGATTATTTACTAGATTCATCTATTAATTGTTATTAATCTGTATGTAGCAGGGGGACACTAGGACCCAGGCACAATTTGGCCAAGCAGGTTGAGAGCACCTGAACCATTAAGAGGCTCATGAAGCAGGTGTGTCAGCTTCACTCTTGCTCCTGTGTACATGCTTCCTTGGTAAGCCGAACAACCCCTTTGTGTTTTAACTAGTATTATTTGATTGTTAGGGTAATGTAGGGGTGCAAATGCATCCTGAAGTATTGCATTTTTATGTCAACATTGAATTTGTTGATTACAGATTATTTATATTACAAAATATGGGTCTTCCAAAAACATATTGTTTCTTTTGTAAAGGGTCCTAACAGTCCAGAAGTAGAGGCAGTGGCAAGGTATGAGAATGTCTCTTGTAGTCATTTGTGGTTAGACTGAGATTAACATGTGCTTTATTCAATTTACAGGCAAAGTGCTGGTTGCTATTTACTTTAAGCTGTTCATTTTATATTGTTTTACTTGTGTTATAGTAGATTGACCATGGTGTTAATTTATGGTTTTATCTTTTTTAGTGCTGCAGCTGTTGTTGGCCTCTGGTCACAGGAGCGGCTGGTGCAGTGGAAGTTCACCTGTTGTTTTGTGGTTATCATTTAAGGTTTGCTGTGGCACTGGTAGTAGTCTGGGTGTTTTTCTGTGGTTGGGGGGTGGGGTTATTTCGTGTGTAGTTTTGGTGTTAGCATACTTCCAGTGCATCGGTGTGCTGAGTGCCACACTCCTGCAGCAGGATGCTTCAACTTTTAACTCCACCTATAGAAGTGATGTTAGTGACCCTGGTTATAATAAACCAGCCTGTTATGGCACTTTCACCCACACACTGACTGTTTGCTTCATTATTGAAGTTCACCTGTATTTATACCTGAGCCTAGACAAGTGTCACATGTAGTTACATTTTCTAAAGACCAAGGTGACACCCTCAAATGTCTCGTTTGTCTGACCACCACTCTAGAACCCAAAGATATTTAGTTCACAATTATATAAAACAGAGAAAAGAGGAAAATCCTCACAAATGAGAAGCTGGGACTAATGAATGTTTGGAATTTTTCAGTACAAATGGCATAGACAGTAGTTTTCTGTCAATCAACTAATCAGTTAGGTGTTTTCAGCTTTAGCAACAAGTTGTTCAAATTAATATAAATATATAACTGAAAAATCTCTATAACAGGCAAGTGCAAGGACAGAGTAAACTCACTGTTGTGTACTTTGGAGAACATTATAGAAATAGTGTGTTATCAGGAATCTTGCAGGATTTTTTTTTTTTAATAACATGCTGAGTGAGAAGAGGAGTGTGATTGGGTGCTTTTCATTAAGCTAACGTGTCTCCTCGCCTGTCAGCTTCTTCCAGTGAGGATGTGAGAGAGCAGCGAGGACGGAGGAATTTAATCCACCAGATGGGACATCCTGGCTCACTCAGCATCATTTTGAGGAGACAACTACTTATGACGCACAGAACCTCCACTGTCAAATATGAAGACGTCAGCTATCAAAATATTATGAAGCAATTAAGAAACTGTTTAAACTCTGAAGTTTAAACATAAAATTCATGTACTATAAATAACACTTTAAACTGTTACTTAATATTTTCTACATGATAGTTGAAAGGAAAACACCTGATAACTGCTCCAATGTTTTATCATCATCATCATCATTTGGCTGTGTCAGAGTGAGACACAAATAGACAATTTAAATCTATTAATTACTGAAAGAACAGAACCGACGTAAAGAAGCGATTAAAAACATCTGTAGCCTGCAGAATGTGTTTAAATAAAATGTTGCCTATTTAGTTCGTGACAGTTTGACGTCATTTTCAGGCTCAGGATGACTTTATAGGAGACACGCGGCTGTGTGACGTCATATTTTCCTGAAGGAGCTGGGACCATCGATGTATAATAAGAGCTTTTAATACATCCATGGCTGGGACGTACTGAAACGAAAAAGAAGAAAAGAAGCCTTTTGGCTTGTTAAGAAAATAATAAAGTTACAAGAGTGTTTTTTTTTTGTGGTTGATTCTTGATTCGGTCATTTTTATCTTATAACGAAGCTGCTGTTGGTGTCATCCCTGTTCTATAGGTAGTTTTCCTGATCTTAAGTATTAGAATAACAGCCTAAGTGTTCATAGTCCCGTCAGATCAGCTGACCAATTAGTAAGCAAATTGGATCAAAAGGGTGTTGCCGTCCGGTAAAAAAAAACTTCCGCGTAGGACACTCCTGTGGTTTCTCGCTCCTCGTCTCCTCCAGAAGCGTCCTCCCTCCTCGCTCCTCCTCTCCTACAGGTGCATTTAAGGGATTAGAACATCCTCCATGATGGCGGAGGGTGAACGATTTCCGTGTTACTTGAGGAGAGAGGACGCACGGCGGGGCGGGGCAGCATAAAACCACCCAAGCAAATAGAGCCACGAAAACTACAAGTCCCAGCATACCGTGTGGTTTCCCCCCCCGCGCTTGCCGGGTTTGAGGCACTGTTACGCGTTGCCGCCGCTTTCTTTAAGTATGTGAATACTACTTCTGAGAACAAGGCAAAAGGTAAAAGGTAAGTCGAACTTATTATTTGACACTAGACATCGGAAAAACGAACGTTTCCCTTATCGATAGTGAACTTATGTTATCATGCTAACATGATAGCTAGTCGCCTGTTTATCTGTCCCCATGGCAACGGACTCCTTCCGCCGGGACTTGACTTGTCATTGTGAAAACTGTGGAAGCGTTTTGTAGGTTTTATAAAATGTTAGAATAGAGTAGAGTAAATAAAATAATGAACTTTTGGTTTACGTTGACAAGCTACAACATAAAATACTGCATACACAGACATTTGTCAGTAAGTTAGATTTATTTGACAACAATAAAAGTACATATAAGACTGTAACAATAACCCAGTGATATAATGTCATTCTGCTGCTTGATGAACACTTCGACATTTGATAGTTTAGGTCAATTTTTCAACAAATACTCCCACTTCAATAAAATTTGATTGCACTACACTAATAAAACAATAATATTATCATACTAAAGTGACTATATATTGGTTGAGTGTGTTTTCTGTCACCCTCAAGCCTCTTCAGCACATCCTGTCACAGTATGTTTAGTGTCAAAATCAAAATCAAGAAAAAGATCATCAACTAACAATATGGCATATTGTGCAGCCTCAACATTTTTCTATAAAAGCAGCTAAGATGTTTGAAAAACTTTCCCTCTGTACATTTCTGTGTAAAAATTGTCCTCTGTTTTTTTTTTTGTTTGTTTGTTTTTTTGTTCCAGGTCTTTCAGGTGTTATGAACAACTATGAAGTTATCCGTCAGATTGGAGAGGGTGCATTTGGGAAAGCCTTCCTGGTCAGAGACAAAGGGGGAGGTGGAGACAGACAGTGTGTGGTCAAACAGATCAACCTCAGAGAGGTACAATGCCAGCATATGAACAGTTTCTCTCCAGCTGTTGTTCAATGTTGTTCTTTTGGCTGGTCAACCTTTCCCTCGCTGTTAAATTTCTTTACTTTACCAGCTGTTACCAGGTGAGTCAAAAACTTGATTTTGAAAATGGGTGGATCAAAGCGAACCAGCGGTGACTGTGTCTGTCATATTGGCTTCAGAATTTTCTGTCCACTGTGGTGCAGTTGGAAGAAGTACAGTACAGTTCTGAGGTACCTGTACTTTACTTGAGTATTTCCATTTCCTGCTGCATTGTAGTCTTATACAGCTGCATTTGATTACAAATGTATTTTCTATTTACTGTGTGTACATTGTGATGAATGTAGTTTGTTGTTATTTTGAGGATGAGTTTTGACATTCTAAAGAGATGATAAACTAAAATATGATGCATTACTATAGATTCATCTACCTGTGAAACAATATAAAGTAGCAAGGCCGTACATGACCAACAACAGTAAAATGCTGCTTACATGATTATGCATCAGTATTTTAATGCTTTAATAAATGGATACTCTTGATAGTGAGAACTATCAGAGTTTTGATAATCTACTAAATGTTGTTGCAAATACATCTATCTGTAAACCTGCTTAAGTGACATTTTGAATGCAGGAGTACTCTTGTAATCAAGTATTTTCCTGTCATAGTATGGTACCTTTGATCAGATAGAGGATAAAAAATGTATTTATTCATTATTTATTTAATTATTGATTTATTTAACATGGGAGTGCATGTTGGTAAATACTGCTGTGAGTTAGCCAGAACACTATTTTTAGTCTTGTTAGGGACATGGCTCTACAGATTGCAGACTGAAATATCTCAACAACTACTGGATGACCTGCCATGATACTTTTTTACAGATATTCATGGCTCCCAGAGGCTGAAGCCCATTGACTTTGGTTATTCCCTGACTTTTCATCTGGCTCCACCAGCAGATCAAAGTTTTCACTTAACCAATGAAATGTCTCGACATATACAAAATGAATTGGCATTGAAGTTTATTGGCAATGAATTTTGCAAAGACATTCATGGATCCCAGAGGATGGAACCTACTTTGGTGACTTTTCATCTAGTGTCTAGCATCTCAACGATTGTTGAGATGGATTTCCATTAGTCATGCCCCCCCCCCCCATGATAACTTTGGTGATCCCTAAACTTTTATTCTCTATTTGTCCAACACATTGGTTTGTGAGCAACTACCTGCAAATGACTAACACGTTAAGCTAGTGTGGTGAACAGGGTAAAGGTAAACATACCTGCTAAACATCTGCTTGTTAGCATTGTCATTGTGAATATGTGCGCACGCTGACGTTAGCATTAGCTCAAAGCTCACAGAGCTGCTAGCATGGCGGTAGACTCTTCATCATCGACAGACCTCCAAAAACAGAGCCTAAAATTAGAATAGTTATTGAAATAGGGCATATAATAGATTAATAATAAAAATAATAAAAAAGGAAATATTCATTATTAAACTATACAATACAGGACATTATAATGCAAACCAAATCACTATAAATAAATATCAAACCAATTCAAAATCCTGAACAACATTAATTCGCAGAGTTAATTAAATGAAACCAGTTGTTACCCAGGTTCATATGCATTTACACATTTAGAAAGTTAAAGTGTAAAGTTGAAGTGGGATTTAGAAGTGTGTTTACTGCTCAGATGTCAGCGAGGGAAAAGGAGGCGTCCATGAAAGAGGTGACGCTGATGTCCAAGATGAAACATCCTAACATCGTTGCCTTTATCTGGTCATTTCAAGGTTTGTGTACCTCTGTGGTGAAGGCATCATAGTATAAT
This sequence comes from Thunnus albacares, assembly GCF_914725855.1. Lineage (NCBI taxonomy): Eukaryota > Metazoa > Chordata > Actinopteri > Scombriformes > Scombridae > Thunnus > Thunnus albacares. The sequence goes on along the minus strand of NC_058116.1, from coordinate 1,075,179 downwards.
CATGTCTTTTTGTAAGCAGGTTTGTGCTCGAGTGTATTTGCATTGATGTCAAACATACTGTTTGTCTGGGTAGAGAGCGGCAGCCTCCATATAGTGATGGAGTACTGTGATGGGGGAGATCTGATGAAGAAGATCAACATGCAGAAAGGAGTTGCTTTCACTGAGGAGCAGGTACACACAAACACACACACACACACACACACACACACACACACACACACACACACTTGTGAGGAGGATTCTCATTGTCCACATTCATCCCTAAACCTGAAACAAACTTGTTAAGAAGTGAGAAGGACTCATGTTTCTGTCATTAGGAAGTAATTTACACAGTAAATTTAAAAATATGACTTAAAAACACACATACACACACACATACACACAAACAAACATGCAGTGACAATGAGCTACACTGTGTTCCTCAGATTGTGGACTGGTTCATTCAGATCTGCCTGGGCCTCAAACACATCCACGACAGGAAGATTCTCCACAGAGACATCAAAGCTCAGGTATCTGGCCTGTGTCACTGCTGCACACACTCACACATCCAGTTCATTCACTTTCAAAACCAGCTCTTTACATGAAGGTCAAGTGAGCACAAGACAGGGACTGACAGACAGCCAGTTCATTACACAAACACACTCATACCTTCAGGTCAGACTCTGTAAACCACACTGCCTGGTTCCACATTGAGATAATTGGCTCTGTGTTTCATTGTGAATTATTGAATTATTGTGTTGATTGTTTTCTGAGTAACTGTTTCATCTGTAAAATGCCCAGAGAACAGTTCCCAGAGTGAACACTGACTTCTTCAAACTGCTTGTTCTGTCTGACCAATAGTCCAAACCCCAAAGATATTCACATTTATAATGATATAAAACATTTTAAATAACAGCAAATCCTCACATTGGAGAAGCTGCAATCAGAGAATTTTTTATGTTTTTTCTTGATAAATGACGATTAAATTTGTTCTGTTTTTATCTGTTGATGTCTGACAGTGGTAACATTTTTGTGAATGAAACCTGTCCATAAGCGGAGTGGAACAGGTGATCTCACATAGCTGTGTGAGGGTGTTGATTATGCTAATGATCAAATCTCACGAACATGCTACTCATCATGAACAGGTTGACATTCATTGGGCTGAGATGAGCAATTTGTGCAGTTATGAGAGTTTGTTGAATCTGTCTTGGAACATTCAAATCAGCTGATCTCAAAGAAAAAAATATGAAAATGAGGAGGGATGTTTTGTATCTTTTTGTATGTGGTGTTCTAAATAAAGTTTCATTATGGATCCAACCTGATCACAGCTGCTACTGGAAACTATAACTTTACAGTGTTTGATACTAGATTTTGGGTGGACTATCACTTTAACTGAGCCTCATAACCCACAGACTTTACATCATGCATTCCTAGTGGAACCCGTACATGATAAACAACATTATCCACTGACCCTGAGGTTAAGCTTTTTAATTTGATAGTATTATCAATTACAGAGTTCAGAGGATTGTACAGCTGAAGTGTCTAGAACTCAGCTTTGTTCTGAACAAAGACCTTGCTGTGTGCCAACACCCAGAATAACTCGACACAACAACCACAGACTACACTCTGTTCACAACCATCACCATCTTTCATCAATCATATCTGTTTCCGCACACACACATTCAGGCACACATGATACATGCCCAGTCACTGTTTCTCTGGTGGAACACAGACGTGCTTTCATTCCTTCTCTCCCTCTGGTCTAGAATATCTTCCTAACCAACGGAGGGATGAAAGCAAAGCTGGGGGACTTTGGAATCGCAAGAATGTTGAATAAGTAAGTCAGTGTCATCTTCACACACACGCGCACACACTCAAACAGTGCAGCTGTTTATCACTGAGGGCTCTGTAACACATGGAAGACCTCCAAACAAGTCATTATCATTCCACAAACTGTCGACTGGGACGTGTAAACACACATGGTTGTGGAAATAATGGTCGGCCTGTAGTATTTGGCTGCTGTCTGTACAAGCAAACTGAGCTTATGATAAAAATAGGGAGCAAAATTTGTGTCTTTTCGATGACACTGTGTATGTATTTTTAGTTTTTCACACCAGAATAGATAAGACTTGATTGATCACATGTTACAGTAGCACAGAGGCAGGGGTGAGAGGTAAGGAAGGAAATAAATGAAAAACAAAATAAGAAATTAGATAGATGACATTAAAACATACTGTGTTTTTTATCAGTTTGTTTTCTTTGTTTTATATACTTTGAGGTGTGGAATGGAGACCTGTTAAATCTGACTTTATCTGATGTCTAACTTTGTTCATTTTGAGGCAAGGTAATAAATAAACAGCACTGGTGCCTACCTCTGCACTCCACTTAAATGCCCAGATGCTTCTGGATTGGCTGAACATTGTAAACACAACTGGCAGTGTTGTGGGATAATGCCCTTGTCACTGCATTAACGTTACTGGTTGGTCAGGCCACCTGTACATACAGTGTGATGGAATTTGGAGGATAACATGAATGTGTAGCACGTTATGTCCTCCGGGTGAAGCTCCTCCCTAGCAGCTTAAAAGAAGCAACTGGTGGATCTTTGGTCTTGTGTAGTTTTTAAAACATGAGAGCATGTGGTGTCTCTGCTTACTTTTTTCTGTTTATATCATAGTTATGATTGAACAAGCATTCATCACACAATCCTACATGCCTTAGAACTGCTGCCGTCCAGTCTGACACTGATTGAGACCAAGATTTTACTAGACCTGTCTGGCACAGTGTGACATGTAGGAATGGACCTTAATACCTTCTCATCAACAGAGTGAGTTAGCATTGACAAAGAATGCAGTGCAGGGCATATGACCATTCCAAAGTAGGAAAAAACAATGAAAATGGCAAAAAAAAAAAAAAAAAAATCTTATTAGTAGTGTCTATTCCATCTGAGAATGAGTGGGGGACTTTCAGTAAGAGAGAACAGTTTGGTGATTTATTCAAGCTGCAGCAAGGCTAGCTTGCTAGCATACATAATGTAGTATGACTAGAAAGCATATTTGGATCAGCACTAGGCTTCATCCTATTAGCTTTCCGCTTTCTTACCTCTTTAATTTTTTCATGTTACATAGGCAGAAAAGCTGTTTCCTGGCTCCACCAACTAAGGTTTTAACTCAACCAACTGCAGTGTTTCTGCCTCTGCAACAGCTCTGCACCTGACAAAAAACATTCAGCAGGTCACCACAAACACACAAAAAGAGAAACATCAACACTAGAAATAGAAAAAAGTATTTAAGTTTTGATGTCACAGTTTACATATTGAACCTCAGCTGAGTGTCTGAGTGTGTTGTGTTTGTGAACTGTGGCTGTGTAGCACCATGGAGCTGGCCAGGACTTGTGTTGGGACGCCATACTATCTCTCCCCAGAGATCTGCGAGAGTCGGCCCTACAACAACAAGACGTATGTATGGTCGTCACTCTGCACAACACTCACAGCCTGAACCCCCATGAATGACTTTCTCTTTGACCTGCTGTAATGTGCTTTGGTGGCTTCAAGTGGACACAATCAAAAATCAGGGCAGAGTTCCCAGCGGACACATATATCATCACGAGGAATACTGAAACTTTAGACCTGTAGTCATTTGTATGTTTTGGCTTGAGACTGAGATTTGTACCTGGTGGAGCTGAGATGTGTTGTGATGCAGCAGCATCATCTACAACTTGAAAAGCTGAAGATGGAGATTTTGTTTTGATCACCAACCCTGCTAATAATAATTATTCTGACAAATATGTGCTGCAAAGCAGAAAAACCTCACTGCATTCATAAGCTTTGTCCCAACAAGGTTTTGAGTATGTTGTGCGCTCATAATGGAATAGTGAGAAATTTCAGTATAAAGATGCCATATTACATTTGCTTGATATTTGCGGTGGTGACAGTGATGAGGAAGCTACAGAAACATCTGATTAGCATCTTTTGACACGTCTTGCATAATTTCCTGTTAATACAAAATGATAAAGTCTAGTAATATCCTGTCCACCAATAGTATACCATGATGCATATATAGTCCGTACTGTATAATATTAATTTAATGGGAATGGGACAAAGCAATAATGTTGTTTGATTTTTCTGCTTTAAGTACCAGATGGATGGAGTCCATCTCTTAAGGTCAGTTCAGGGAGGTTCCTGTGAACTGTCAACTACAGAAACAAATAAGAGATGAATTCTGACTGATTAACATTCTGATGATCATTATATTGTTTGCCACACCCATCTTGAACCAAACGATAAATGACAGTTATTGTATAGTTTTTTTTAACTTTCTCACCAGTTGTGTCTCCTTTCATGCTTTTTCCTACTTCACTGCAACAGAGTTGTGAGGAGAAGCAACCAGTTATGGAAGTATTTCTTCTCTGTTGTAAATTATTATTTGAAAGATTTCTTTTAATGACAACTAGTGTTCCTCAACTTAGCAGCAAGGGATTCGCCTGGATCATTTTACAATACTACAGGTTTATGTTACTGCCATTGGTATTACATATTTCAATCTAGTTTCTGAGAAACCACACTTATTTCCATCAGTTTGGCATGGTCTGCATTAATAAATCATTTCATTTGAGTGCTGTCCTGTAGATGATTTTTAGGTGTTTCTGAAGGTTCAGCACCCAGCTATATACAGTGGTGCTAATCATGTTGATTCATTATCATTTTGAAAAGCACAGTGGCGACCAGCCTCAGTGGCTCTTACTACAAGCAGCCAAAGTCCTGACATCACTAGCTGCTGTAACTCAATACAAGCATCATCAATACAACCAATTTTTAGACATGTTCCTGAGGTGTATTATGCATATTCTAAGATAAATAAGTATCTCTGACAGTGCCTGATGTTAGAATTTGAATGTTAAGTTAATTAAGTAAAAGAGCAATTCATTTGATAAGCATTTAAAACACTAAAGCTCCTGTCATCTTAACACTTTCTCCTTTTTCCATGATATCCAACCACACTCTCTTCTAATGTCATTTTTTTCAACTTTTAATCTGTCCATTCTCATTGAGCTCGCTACTCAGCTATTTTCATTCTGTCATTTAATCCATGATGGTCTTGGCTCGTGCGAAATGGTGTTTGTTAAAGCTCGCTAAAAAAGAAAATATTACTTTTACCATCCCTGTCTAGGTTTCACTCGGGCTCTTTATAGGTGTGTTTCCATCCACCTGTTTTTATGCTCATTTTCAATTTGCAAATTAATAAACCTGAGTGGAAATGAATAAAATATCGCAAATTTTTAAAAAATTTTCTGGACATTCAGGTCAAATTTGTGCTGCATTTTGGATGGAAACCTAGCGTCTGTAGAATGTAGAAGAAGCCAGTCAGAGGTGTGAATTGGAACTGCAGCAAATTCAAAATGCTTTGTCGTTGCAATTCCCCACATGCACCTCTGATGTAACTTTGTCACTATTGCAGTAATGAGGAAGAACAAAATGACTCAAACAAACTAGTGATTAATGGTAAAGTGAAATAAAAAAATACTCAAAATAAACAAGAAAAAGAAAGAAAGAAAAATCCCCTGTTGCGTTTTCACCTCTGACAGTGTCTGTTTATGGCCTTGACTGACCATCGATCAGCCATGTGGGTTTGATTAGAGCAGTTCTGTAATCATGCTGTCATCTGGTCGCACTGCAGCACGTTCACTCAGAGGAGTGTTCACTTCAACAACATGTACATACAGAGAGACATGCACACATGCTAACAGCAGGGAATGCAGATGTGTAGCAAACTCACACATGCAAACATCTCAAACTAATTATCATTCTCTTTCCTTCTATGTGTGTGTGTGTGTGTGAGACAGATCGTTGCTCTGTTCTCTGCTTCTATCTTGTTTTGATATAACTGACTGAGGTCAGTGTTGCTTCCTCTTTCCCACACTCGCACACACACGTCTGTGTTTCTGTTCTTGTGAGATCCTCATTAACATAATCTATACCCTAGCCCCAAACGCTTACCTTAACCTTAACCTACTTCTAAACATAACACTGAAACCAAGTCTAATCTCTCAAACAATACTTTAAAGGAGGGGGGAATGTCCGCAATTACCAAAAATGTCCTCACTTCCATGGTCTAAAACTGCCCCCATGGGTCCTCACAAAGACAGTACAAGAGTGCACAGACACACACACACACACACACACACACACACACACACACACACACACACTTGGTCCCAAGCCAAAAAAGCAAATACCAAAGCAGTTGAATTACTCATTAAAGAGCTGAAAACCTTTTTACTAGACTTTTCAGTCGGTAGCTGGGCTCTGACTGGGTGGTTCACTGCTACTTTGTTTCTGCTCTCTATGACTTTAGATCAGGGGGACAGAGGGTGATGTTTTGCTCCATCTGGACATCCTGTTTCCACAAGTCATATGTCAAGTTACACAAGATGTACTAAAAGCGCTTCTTAATGGTGACCTCAGAGTTGCAGTCCCTGAATCTGTTAAGTTTCAAAACATCAGCACTGAGCTTGGGGGGACATTTGGAGATATAGAGGAGATATCAAAAAATCAGGGAGCTTGTCTATGAAGTTGTTATAGTCAAAATTAATGTCAGATGCATTTTAAATCCCTATAGAGTGTGTGTGTATGTGTGTGTGTATATGTGTCCTCTTTGCAGGGATATCTGGTCTCTGGGCTGCGTCCTGTATGAACTCTGCACTCTGAAGCATCCAGTAAGCTGCACCACACCCAGCACATCACACAGATGGAACCTCCAAGGCTCTAAGAAGGAGCGAATGCTAACACTTATGCTAATTTAGCCTGCCCATTGTACGGGAAGAGCAAGCTAGCATGCTCCCAATAACAATGCTAACATGCAGATGATAAGAAGGTGTAATGTTTAATGTTTACCATCTTAGTTTAGTGTGTTAGCATGCTAACATTTGCTAATTAGCACTAAACACACAGTATAACTGAGGCAGATGGGAATGTCAGTAGTTTTGCAGATATTTGTTCATAAACCATTTGATGGATTAAATGATGGATTTTGACTTGATTTGATTATGGTGTTGATGAAAGGGATCAGGGTCAGGGAATCATCAAAGTTATTACAACTCACCTGAAGTGATCATTAATATCTGAAACTAATTTCATGGTAATCTGAATGTTACATACATAAGCCTTTTTCTCAGCAGACAGTTTGACTTGTCATAGCAGGAAAATCACAGGTGTTACTAATAACGTTAATGATGGCTCTGTTCTATTCAAGTGTGCCAGTAAACCATGACAGTGACAGTGAGCCAGCATGCACAATAGACCTTTTTCACAGTAGATATTTTGACATGTGATAGTAGGAAAACCACAGGTGTAAATAATAAAATCAATGATGGCTGAATTTTCAGTTTAATGGTTTGTGCATGCTGGCTCACTGCAACACTATCATGACTTATTGGGACTCTTGAATAGAACAGATACATTGTTAATGTCATTAGTTACACCTGTGATTTTGCTACTATGACGACTCAAAATGTCTGATGTGGAAAAGGCCTGTTGAGGAAATAAACAGTTGCAGGTCTGACACAACACTGCTTTCATACTGTCACACATGGTCAGAATGTGAGAGACTGGAGATCATTTATCCCAGTGGAGGTCGCACAGCAAACAGTCGCCTTTTGTTACCGTTTAACCCTTTTGCTGGCAGATAACTTTGGGTTTTCTCAGACTTTGCATTAAAGAGTGTCAGAACAATAAGAAGAGAGAATTAGATGTTGGGAGCAACTTTTAAACAAAAGATGTGTACTTTATGTAAACTGAAGAAAGCTTTTCTAAAAATCTCTTCACTGGGAAAACTTGAATATTTTTTTATATTGATGGCTTTTATGTCATACTGATGGTAGGCTGTCATGGTTTAATCCCAGCGTGACCTTGTGTTGTGTGTGTGCTGTGTGTGTGTGTGTGTGTGTGTGTGTGTGTGTGTGTGTGTGTGTGTGTGTGTGTGTGTGTGTGTGTGTGTGTGTGTGTGTGTGTGTGTGTGTGTGTGTGTGTGTGTGTGTGTGTGTGTCCCTTGTCTGTGTCTGTCCCTTCACCTGCAGTTTGAGGGCAGCAGCCTGCGGCAGCTGGTTGGTAAAATATGCAAGGGGCGCTATAACCCAGTGCCCAGCCGTTACTCCTACAACCTTCGCCTGCTGGTCACCCAACTCTTCAAGGTCAGATCCTGTAAAGTCAATTACATTTGTTGCAGTGTGTCACTTGTACCTGACCCTGGACTTGAACATCAGTGATATAAATTTAAACATCATTTCAAGCTGACAAATCAGATGTGAAGTGGATGAATGATGATTTAGACTGGAACGCTGATGACTTTGAGGATCAGAGTCAGAATCTCTTTATTAGCCAAGTATGCAGCATACAAAGAATTTGTCTTGGTGTTTGCTCCCACAGATACAACATAGAAGAATAAAAATATGACAAGAGTAAGGTAATAATAATAGCGAAATAATAAAATAAATAAAGTAATACTAAAATTAAATGAAAAATGAAAAAAATAAAATTTTAGCTACACATCTTTTAACCATTTCCCTTAATTTCTACAAAGTGTGGGAGTACAAATGTTTCTAGTGTTTATATTGTAACACTGTCAAAATGCAGAACCTTCTATGTTAGCATTTTCAATTGTCCATTTTTGCTTGACTTTGTTTTTCAAACTTCAGAAACCACCAAGAGAGTTTTATTTCCATCAAATGACCAAAATACAACAGACTAACCATTACAAACAGACACAGAGACAGTGAACTATTATAACATTTGTAAAATCCCCTGTCAGAAGTGACCGGTTCATCTGACATTTTCACTGTCAGTTTGTTTTCCAGGAGTCAGAAAGGCTTTCCCATTATCACCTGATAAGTTATCTATATTCAGACAGCAAAACAAGGATTTTTAAAGGGGAAAGTGCAAACGTTAGAATATCAGGAAACTCTTTGAGCAGCTGTAGAGGAGATTAGCCTGAGCTGCACACCAGGAAGCTTCTATTGTCTGCTTCTAGAAAATTGTTTTGCATTATTAGATAGTTGTGTAAGGTCTATATAATAGAGAACAAACATAGTGACCAAGTCTTGTTTAACACTTTTTGGCATCAGTCTCATATATGAAGCTCTCGGGTATTTTTTAAATTGTACTGACTGTGATTCTAATAGTGCTTGTTGTTTATGTGAAATCATAGACAAACTAGTTGTATTAATACAACTACAACATGTGTGTGTTTGCCAAAGAGCATTCAGAGCATCAGCACTGGACCGTACACGCATGCACTCTATTTTAGGTCAGCCCCCGGGACCGTCCCTCTGTCAACTCTGTCCTCAAGCGTCCCTTCCTGGAGAAACATATCAGCAAACACCTGGACTTGCAGGTAATGAATCTGATTGGCTATCAGTTAAATGCTCATCTCAGTAAACGCTTTAAAGGGAGATTCACTAACTGATGGAGGCCAGTACGAGGCTCATCTATCCAGCACCCAGAACAGCACACACAGTTATGAATCAAATTCACACTTTTTTGTTTTTGTTTGAGAATTTATGAGCTGCGCATTTCCACAGCCAGCAGCCAATATCAGTCAGGCTTTCTTCTCACTGATGTCACAGAATCTCTAAACATCACACAACACAGTTCTAAGATGAACATTATGAACAAATTGAAGAGAGTCAGTCTATGATATACTGTTCTATCAACTTGGTCTGTAACCAGTGTGTGTGCTCTCTTGTGCTTTTATCTGTGTGAGGATCAAATTGAGTTTCAGACCTGGAGAATGAGGGCAATTTTAGAAAATGAGGACATTTTGTTCTCATTTCAAAAGGTTGTTTGAAGTTTAAGACTTGGTTTTAGGGTTAAAGTTTGAATGAAGTTCAGATGATGATGAAGTTTTTTATTATTGGGCTTACAAGACACCACAAATTATTGCACAGCAGGTGCACAATGCACTTAATGCATATGCTTTCAAGTAATTCTACAAAGATTATGAAAATAAAGAATACCAGTTTAGTGTTCTCATCCACTCAAAAATGCATTTTTTGTTCTTGTTACCTAAGTTGAATGTTGTACCAATGTTGAATGAGCCTCACTGTGCAGAATGATGTATGTGCAAAGTTAGTTTTCACATACGTATACTGAAGGAGGAAAGTTTCCCTGTGCTCATTGAAAATCTGAGTTTCAGGGTTGGGCCTACAAGCATGATTTGTGACATCATAACTACTTTGGAGCCAATCCTGGTCCAGTATTCAACTTATACAAGTGTGAAGTGGAAACCTGAAGCGTCAAGTGCACATCGAGAATGGACTTTACAGTGAATCTTGGGACCAGCACTTAAACTTTTGAAACGAACAATATTTAGATTCTGAATTTTTTAATGAGGGAGAGGGAGTAGATTTCATTCTAAAGATTCTAAATATAATTGAACTGTTTTGTTGAAAAACCATCAGACACAAATTGTTATTCAAAGTAGAGTGTTATATATACTATACTATATTTCAGAGTTTCATGACTACAACAAAATACATACGTTACTGATAAAGCATATATAACTACATCTACTAAACATAAATCATTTCCCAGCCATTGGAGACAAAGATAGCTCGCTAAAATACATCAAAATCATTCACATTTTTTGATTAATTGTATACCAGAATATTTCAGGCTTTTGTCAAGCCATTTAATTAAAATTTTAATTAAATCATCAAACTATACATAGTACAGAGGAAAATGGGACTCAATTTCCACTTCTGCCAAACCACACAGCTCACACAATTATGTCATTGTAATAGCTAAAATTGGAGGCAAGGGAATGCATTGTTTCAGTGAGGATCCTCATAAGTATAGATGTATTAACATGTGTGTCTTCATGTGTGCACAGGTGATGCAGAAGGAGTTTAGCCACACAGTGTTACATCAAAACAGAGCTCCAGCCTCACGGGCCTGTACAACAAGGGCAGGAGCGGCACACGCACCAGGTAACACTGCACATGCATAACATATATAACACACAAGTTACATAAAGCCCAACAACAGTGAAAAGAGCTAAATGGTTTCAGTTGTCATCAGATGTGTTGAATGCAGATTCTGGCGCCACTCAGTGGTGGTGAAATGACAGCACATTCAGCAGGGTTCCTTACTGTTGCTACTGGCTTTGATCCTTCATCTGATTAATTGCAGGGAACACAACTCTCTCCTCTGCTGTATCGCTCGGTCTCCATGGGAGACGAGCTGAATCCTGATTGGGTTGATTGTAATTGTGTCACATCTTGGCAGGCATTGTGTTTTGGTAACATCAGAACCCAAAGTTAATGTTGCCTGTCTTAAATCATTGAGGGAGTGTCTGTTTCTACTTGTTCGTCTGCTTCACGATGGTTACCTAACCGCTTTGTCTCAACTTTCATCCCTGTTCTGGAAGTTCACAATGTCTTTGAACGGTAAACCAAAACTAGAATAATTCTAGTTCATTCATCTTTGAGCTGTTTTGGCATTTTCCAACACTTATTTTAGAGAAAAGAACAAGAACTCATGCCACCTATGGGTGTACATGAAAAATATTAGTACAGGAGACTACATTCTAAGTCTCCTGTATAAATGTTATTGATAATGTCCACTTCTTGTTTTTCTAATTTGAGACTCTCCTGTTATCCAGAGAAGATACAGAAGTCTAGAGCTGCAGAGAGGCCCAGGCCCGCCATGAAGAGACTGCCCGCTAAACCAGACTGGAGAGTTCCACTCAGACCCTACACTCCTGCCCCCTATAAAGTAATAAAATAAGTTTCCAGAGTGTTAAACAGAAGGAAGGATGTAAATAAAACACATGTAGGGGCTGCTTTACAGCATTACAGCAAGTTCCAACACCACTTAGTCTGCAAGGCATGTTAGTTTGCACCTGTGTTCCATTTAATTAAATCCAACTTTCTTGGGAATTAAACTAGTTTACTTACAAGTTCCAGAGGAAGTTAAAGCATTGAATGAGGGTTTATTTAAAGATACAGATCACAACATGAACATTCTTATTCAAAAGTTACATCAAGTTACATCAAATTACATCTCAGCCTGGTTCATTACCAATGTATTTACATATTTCTACATTGTATAACATTTTATGACATGGTCAAAAGACATCTCTACATCTTTCTATCACCACTAGTCAGCTTTACAGTACTATCATCTGTCATAAATAATTCAAATATTTATACCTGTATTCTAGCACTTCAAGAAAGAATAGCAAAAATCAACATAACCTCAGCTTAGTCCACCTATCATACACTATTCAAAATATACAGAATACTTCAACAACTTCAACAATATCAGAAAATATTTCACATGTGATAACAATGTAAAAATGTACCAAATATAAAGATGTTCTTAACTGGCTCTTTCAATACAAACAGACAAATGAACATAACATAAGGGAGTTGCAGTGCCCACAGCTTCATCTTTTCTCATAAAACTGTATGAGGTCAATGGTTGCAGAGTTTGGGGGCAACAGCTGCAACTGTTTGATCTCCTTTTGCTTTAAGCCAAATCGGAGGGGCAGCATAGAGGCTGAAGAGTTCTTTTTTCATTATTAGTGGGACATGACACTACATTAGTGAATAAGACAGAACATAAGATAACACAGATTACAAACACAGAACAACAGAGCAGTGTCTAGTACTGTCTGGGTAAAAACTGAAGTGACAGAGGATCCTGTTGGGAAAGGAAAGTGGCAAAATGTGTCTCTTGTATCTTTTTCTAATTCTATTTCTTAACTTAATTTCTATTTTATTTTCTTTCATTACTATGTGACTGCTAATTGCAGCCCCTCCATCACAGAGCAGGACCCCTTTCTTATCCTGCAGCTGGAGAAGTTGCCGGGCAGCAGAACCAAAGGTGAGTGAAAATCTATTCAGACATAAAAGGTCTCAGTGAGGTTTGTGTGTCAGTTTTGACCTGGACTTTGTATCACTGATGCAGGTCTGGCCAGCAGCCAGTGAGCCACTACCAGCACTACCACGCTCAGCTGGATGCCTTTCAGAGGAGGAACAAGGAGGACATTCCTCCTCCTCCTCCTCCTCCCCCTCCTCAGGAGAGAGAGAAGCAGCAATGTGAAGACCATGCTGCTCCTCCTGTGGAACCATACCAGCTGTGAGTGGCAAAACACCAGAATGCCACCATGACCCATTACCCATCAGCCACCACCTGCAACTACAGCTAGCAGCTAACCATATTTTCACATTAATTTAAAGGCATAGTTCAACATGATTTGAAATACGCTTATTGGTTTTCGCGCTGAGAAGATTGATATCACTCTAATATCTGGATGGTAAACATGAAACTGAAGCCAGGAGACAGTTAGCTTAACTTAGTATAAAGACTGGAAACAGATATAAAAAAGGTTAAAAAAAATTTTTATAAAAAAATCCTCCTACCAGTACCAAAGTCTAAAAACAACAATTTGTGGTTTCACATGGTGCTATCTGACACATTATTTCTTGCAAAGGAACCGCTGTTTCCCTCTTTTTCCAGTCTTTATGCTAAGCTAAGCTAACCAGCTGCTTGTTGTAGCGTCATATTTAAACCCGCAGTGTGGAACTTTTACATATAAATGAACATCCATTACATTCAAGCCCTTGCCAAAAAAGTTCACACAATGCTGATCAAGCCTATAACCGTCAGGTAAATAGGCTCTGTATTTCACAGTATACCAGATTTTTAACTTTGGTGTCGGTGGCAACATTCCTGTGCTAGCCAACTGAACGCATACTGCGCATGTTCTATGGGCAGAGCATTCGCACCAGAGACTTCTGCCAGTTGCTAACTTGAATGGGGATAAAATAATTTAATCGTGCAGTTCTTCTAGACTTTCCAAATGTTAATGAATTGAATGGATCAAATTCTAAAAGTGAAGTGAGTCATTTCGCGGGGGTTGTGTGACGCTCAAAACAATTTATCCACCTTTTCACAGCCACAACAGTAGTGACGGAGTAGGCTACAGCGGAGCCTATGACATAAGCATGTCTACAGTGTTTTTGACTTACTGTCAGGAGGGGCAGACAAAAGTCCTGCACTTCAGCTTTAATTGACATACATGAGAGTGGTGTTGACCTTCTGATCTAGAAATTGAATAAGTGCATTTCACAAAACTATTCTTTTAAAGCAACAATAAGCTTTAGCTTGTTTTTGAAGCTTGTGTTTCCAACACAATTAAAATAACATTAACAATATTAACCATGTCTTTAGTTATACTAGCCCCATATGTGATCGCAGCACTCTGTGCACTCCATGACTCTGCCACACAGGCTTCCCAGTGCAAACTTTATGGGGAAAATACAAACATTATGTTTAACCTGTCACTCGGCAGCGCTTTGCATCTTCCAAGGTATTTTTGTGATTGCATGGGTGTCTGCTGGGAATGACAACATCTTTGCTCGGGGTGAAACCAACGTTCCAGTATTTCCATAAACTGTGCCCAGCTTTTCAGAAACAGAACTACAAACATGGTGCCACTGTTCTTTTCTTCACTGTACGAGCTGTACGCTGCGTCCACTGTGGAAATACCTTTTAATGATGAGATTAAAATATTGGTCTTGCCCCAGGCAAAGATGTTCCAATCCCTGGCAAACGGTAAACACCTATGTGATCCCGAAGCCTTGGAAGATGCAAACCTCTGCCAGACAACAGGTAACAACTAGGCCAAAACCTAGTATAAGGCTGGACCATGTATAAAACACTAGAGGACTTTTAATTTGTATGTTGCCTGGTTACCATCAGACATGGACATTGCAGGCTGTGGACATGACTATGGAAGCGCTGTAAATGCCCCCTGATGATGATATAATCGAAAACTGTTCATACTGAATCATTTTGAAAGCACAATGGCCAATGGGGAAACTTCAACACTTGGCCGTCCGACCAATGGTGTAACTTCATCACAAAAAGTAATGTTTGTGTTTACTCCCATAAGGTTTGTGCTAAGAGGCCTGTGTGACTGAGTGTGTGGAACGCCGAGGTCACATACTCACCTCTTCTCTCTGCCTGTGTTTGTGTCTGTCAGTGTGGCTGCAGCTCGTAATCAATATCTACAGAGGAGACAGGAGGCCAACCAGTACAAGCTGAGAGCAGAGAAACAGCTGGTATGATGAAGCTCAGCAGCTTCACAGTCTGCTGATGGAATTGATGCTGCCACTCAAGACATAGTGACTGACCGTACAACAGGCTCTGTTTTGTTATTTGGATATTTCTATTCAACTCACTGAAGATCCTTCAAATTTAGATAAATCCCACACAGAGAGAACAGATTGTTGAGGACTGAGGAATTTCAACACATTCACATTTAGTAAAACATCTGACAGATGTGTTTTAAGGAAAGCAAGTACTCTGGATATAGAAAGAAGACTACATATAAAGACATTTTGTTTTTGGAAGTTGCTCTTGCTGTATCAGCAGAGTTTTTAATCTATAGGCTCATGACTGAAACCTGTAAACCTCAGAGGCACCATGCAGAGCCACAACAGTAGAATAAGTTTTTTCCACGTTCAGAATAAGAAATAAGTATACCAGCCAAGTGAGGGGGAAACAAAAATTATTATAAAACAGTAACATTAACATAGAAAAACTCAAAACTCACAAACTCACAAAATTCCAAATGTTGGTGTCCCCCTATGGTAGTATCAAAAATAAAATCATTAAAAATGAAATATATTACAGAATTACAGAAGCCTTAACAGTCACACTAATTTCCTGGTGGTTCTCGTGCTGAATTCCACAGCCACTCTTATGTTTGAGCTTTCTTCCCTGACTGCCAGGGTCTGCGTCCATGTACAGCTGAGTGCAACAGGAAGCCGGGTGGTCAGGAGCAGGACGTGGGGCGACACCAACACACACCTCAGGACAGGAGGCGGGAGGGACAGCAGGTAGGAGCCACACCATTCTAGTGAAGGGAGAGCATCACAGAGTCATCCAGATATGTTATGTACCATATTTAATGAACACTGGATGAAATTTGTAGGAATGGTTAAAAAAAAGTATTCAAGATGGTTGAAAACTACTGATACAATATTTGGTGTGAAATTTCCATCAGAGCTCTAGTTCCAGGCATCAAGACTGAGATACTGCGTTATTTGTTAAAAGAGTTTTTCACTGATTTAGCATTGCTTTAACTCCTTTTTCAGGCTCATGATCGACAGTTTACAAAAGGATCGCAGTCAAAGCAGCAAAACCAGAGATATTGTCTGTCTTATTCCACACATTCTTCTTCCTTGTCAAAACCTGGTTCCTACATTACCCACGATGCATCTCAACCTCACTTAAGGCAATTATCAGATTTCACACAGCTCCCTCTGGAGCCTCAAAAGTCTGCATACAACTTTTTTCACATGTGCAATAGCACCCCGCAACACCTGAAAACATTGGTGGAATTCCCCTTTAATATGTGTGTGTGTGTGTGTGTGTGTGTGTGCAGGGGTATCTGCATCAGCTGGATGTCATCAGACAGCAGTATCACCAGGAGATGAGACAGATAAGGCTGAGAGCTGAAGCAGAGGTACACACACAAGCTGCATCTCTGTACCTTTCATGTCCTCATTTCAAGATAATGAAAAAATAATAAACATAATGATGACGATACCAACAAAATAGGCCACATGGTCTCTCTCATTTCAAAAGCCTTCTTTTAAATTTAGAGGACACAATCACACAGATTGCAGACCTCAACATTCCACAGTCCATCCATTGCTTGGCTTGCTTATTAGTGTGATAGGCCGATCCTAAATGTCAGCTGACATTTCAGTACTGTACTGGTACATGGTTCTTCTCTTCTGTGACAGTTCATTCACTTCTCTTCTCAAGGTATCACTGGTGTTTCTTCAAAAATGTGTGTTACTAGTTAGTCATTCTGAATTCATACCTGTCATAAAAATGATACAGAGTGAGATGTTAACATATTTCTTTATATAATCTGTCAGGATCAGCCAAACACACAACATAAACATGGAACCTTTGTGGTGGAGAAACCCAGAGAGCCAGAACCTCCTGCAGATAGTAAAGAGCAACAGAAAGCCCCACCTGCACAGGTAAATGCTGACATATAAACAGTTCAGTCACACTTATTCTGACTTTAATGGTATTTGTACTCAGTAAACTCAGTCACACCAACATGTGTAGTTGAAATCTGTAACTGACTGATACTCTAAAGGGATTAAAATGATTAATAAGACCAGTACTCAATTCATCATAAGAGGTATTGTCTATGTAGCCACATAAAGCTTATGTGTCTGTGCCATAGACCTGCATTGTCAAAAAACTATTAAAACAGCCTCAGAGTTGTTCCAGAATAAACCATGTAGGACATATTCATCCAACAAGCTCTGAATGCTCCCTGAACAACAAACACATGCACCCGTCTCTACGTTGTTTGAATGTTTTAAAAATGAGTGGGGACCCTGATAAAAGGTGTGATCCTGATTGAACTCCTGTGATCCTTTAACATGTGGGGGCTCTTCACAGAGCTTCCTGGGGAGAAGACCAGTGGTGTATCAGAGAGATATCAGTGTGTCTTCCTGTGTCTCATTTGTGCTGCAGGACATTGAAGCAGCTCTGAGGAAGATCAGGGAGGAGAACAGAGAGCACAGGAGACTGCTGGAGAGAAAACACAAAGACAAAGTGAGATTACATCAACTAAATATTCAGTTCAGTCAGTCAGAGGTGATGTCTTAACAGAAGAGTCTGGTAATATCACTTGTAATCACTAATTCCAATTTCTGTCCAAATTCTGACTATTTGAATATTTACTCAGGAACAACATAATGTATCCCAAATAAGATCAAAATTATCTGCAGCTCAGTTTTCACCCCGTCAACTACCTGAAAAAAATTAAATTGATCTGAATACTCTTTGGTGTAAGACAGCATTTCTTGATAGCTCCAATGTGGATATACTTGCTCTCAGGGGATGACCCCTTTGGATTTATTGATGCCATTACTTCTCCTCTTGTGGCAATCTCAGGACAAACTTTCCATTTCATGCCGGAAAATACATCACTGTTGTTGGCACACTTCAATAACATGCTGATATCATTTGAACTGCTGACATGATGTCCTTCTCCTGTGACGCTAACATACTATTTTAATATTTTTTGTTGTTGTCATGTGAAAAAGTGAGAGGACCACCAACATTATTAGACTATTCTGTAGGGACTATAGGGAATATCTGTACCAGATTTTATCCATCCAATAGTTGTTGAGATATTACAGTCAACTAAAAAAAGCTGTTATTTGTCAACTTCATATTATCTCATTATGTTTCTCAATACATTTTCTTGAACTGAAAAATATTTGAAAAACACTTAAACTGTGCACTCATATCCAAAGATTCATAAGACGCCTTGGCAGCAGTGAGCAGCACAATGCCAGTGCCAAGAGTGAGGAGTTGAAGTTGAGCAGTTTAACTTTATGCAAATTAGCAGGGATGCTGAAGCAGCAGTCATTTGCAGATTGGGATTTGATTTTCTTCCCACAGCAACCATTGTACTTAAGTTCCTAGCAAACATCTGTTCTATTCCATATTGACAATGGAAGAGAAATTAATCATTGTGTTCTCCAGTTTCCCGGATTTGTCAACGTAATTTTGAAAGTGAAACAGCATTTTTATCTTTTAAATGACAGAAATATAGACCAGGTACATTATTGTTACTAAGTAATACACAGTGGAAACCTGAAAGATTGTGATGCAATTGCGATGTCTGCAATGCTGCTTGAACGACCCCACCCTCTGCTGACGACTCCTAGAGGGCTGGCAGCAAGCAGCCAGTGACCAAAGTGCCCGCTGCTGCTCATAATTGTCTTGGTGTGAGTGCCCAGGAAGTCATTCTCCAGAGATTTCCACAGTTTGACACCACATACTGAAATACAAATCTGCTTTAAAAGCAGTCCGTGCATACTGATGCTTAAAATTCAGTTTCCTTCTATGGTCCTTGTACTTGGAGCTAAAAACAAACTAACCTCTGTAAAATTGTTGGCAATCTCTGTTTTTCTCCCTGTACATAACTAATAATGTCTGTAACCCAACCAGATCTTTAGTCAAATCATTAGTCCTGACTTAATAAACAGTCTGTTGGTATGTTCCCTTGATTCCACCTTATGTATAATTCTTACTGCTCTTTTCTGTAATATAAACAATGGCTTTATGTTGCTCATTTACAGTACGTGTTGCCCCACACCTCCATACACCAACTAAAATATAGCAAAGGAAGGGAACAGTGAAGAATGTGCATTGCCTTATAATCAAACACATACTTAAACATACATAAACAGAAATAATCTTGGACACCTTTGTTTTTACATATGCTATATGAGATTTACATGTCAGTCTGTCATCCATTGTTACACCAAAAAACAAAATTAAAATACTTTGTTCAAATGTAATTGTTCAGTTGTACTGTGAGTCAGACACACCTGAACGCTTCTCATCTGGTAGCACTATTTTAGTGAAAAAAAACATTACAAAACAACAAAAAGATGAGTTTACATGTCCCTGTGGATAAACTCCATCCTGTCATTTGCTCTTGTTGCTTGTCATTTCTGCAGAGGGGAATCATGTTTGAGATCCGGTTAGATGACGATGACGCAGAGGAGGAGAAAGAGGAACAATGGGAGGAGGAGGAGAAGGTGAGTGATGGAGGACATGAGGAGGAGGAGGAGGAGGTAAGTTTCAACTCTCTCTGTCTCTTTTTCACTGCTCTTCTTCTCTTTCTGTCTCTCACTCTGCCCCCAACGCCTCCAACAGGAAGTGGACCCCCTGAACCAGACTCTGAGCTTCCAGGAGGGAGAGGAGTTGAAGCTCAGGGATTGGTCAGAGGTGAGGAGGGGATGGAGCCAGAGGACTCCTCAGACTCTGCTGGATGCACTCGCTAACATGGATGTCAACTCTGTCAACAACACTGTGGTCGAGGCTGAACAAGGTGCAGTACACCTGTAACACAGCTGAATGCTGACGACTGGAGTCACTCAGTCCCACATTATATAGTAGTTTCAGGCTTCGCCAAACAATATCTGACAGCCAGCATGTCTTCTGTCTCTGTGGTGTGCAGCAATCATCTGAGGTCCAGCATGCTACTGCATTTGAAAGGGAGAGTACAATTAGTCAAGGAGCACCAGCTGTGCCAATCAACTCACCTCCACACCTCTCTGTCCTGCAGCTGAACACCAACCATGCCCACCTCCACAAAAATATTAACTTATAATTTTACCACTGTTTATGTTGACCTCTACAAAGCATTTACCTTAACTTAAAGCATCTATAATCAATAGTTTTATACTAATAGTGGATCCAATAACTGAGTGTAATATGAAATCTATTGATCATAATGACAAACTCACCATCACCATATCTGCTGCTCCCCTCAGCTCTGCACAGCATTTCAGTGTCTTGAAGCTCATTGTTTTGTTTTTATGCGCCTTTATTGTTGTGGTTCACTCTCACCACTCTCATAATCTAAGCTGTTTTCAGCTTTAAAAACCCACTGCACACTACCTGCTCAGCACCAAACAGCAGACACAGTTGGCGACTAGCTGGTGAAGTTAGTGGAGCATTTAGCAGCTGAAGAGCCAAATATTTCCCTCAGGTAGAGAGCAAAAACAGAGCTAAAAGAGAGTGAATATTGGACTTACATTCACCAGGTGGACAGAAACACGACTCCAAATGAATGATAATGTTGCTCTGCAGCCGCTGGATGTGGAAATTAGCAACTGTTTGCTAACAATTTCAATATATCAACTTAAAAAGTGATGATATGTCAGTGTTATAAATAGCTAATTGTTCCTGCTGCCTCCAAGTGTTATTGCAGGTTTAACTTCAGAATTGTCTTCTCTGATCTATGATCTTTTGGACATTACACTGGTGCAAATGATGCTGCCACACAGGAGGGAATTATTTGAAATTATTTTTAAAAAAAACAATGTCTGCATGTGTCTCAATGCATCGTAACCTGCAATGCTAATTTATAGTCTAACGTTGTTATCAAACAGCATGCAGTTGTGAGTTCTCACCTTCTATCCAGGTGACGCTATTGTGTCAAGTTATCACATCCAGCTTAAAATATCTGAGGAGAAATTCAACAGTTCTGCTGAGAAACTGGATCTTTATATGTCGTTGCATGACCCATGTATGTCCCCTCAGGTGAGGAGGCGGCAGGTCGCAGGCAGTGGCTCGATGGCCCCCCCAACACCCTCCTGAATGCTCTTGCTCAGGCTGAACTCACATCATCAACTCTAGACTCAGTGACTGCAGGTCAGATACCACTCTCTCACTCACGCTGACATCTGACAGATCACCAGTGAACACAGCAGCAGAACACCATATGTCAGAAGAGAGAACATAGAAGCCCAAGAAAAAACATCTCAGTTTTTAGAACAACTGCTTTAAAAAAACAGTACACTGAACTGTCTTTACTGTCAGATTCAGAGCCAGAGAAGGACAGAGCAGAGGAGAGGAAGGAGGAGGAGGAGGAAGAAGAAGAGGAGAGGAGAGAGGAGGAGGAGCAGGAAGAGGAGGAGGAGGAGGAGGAGGAGGAGGACTCTGATGTGGAGATGGATGAAGAGCGTCCAGAGCCGAGGTCAGATGATGATGACACGTAAGTCAACACTTTGATGTCTTTAAAATGGATGAGGTCATGTAATTCACGCTGTAAGTCACAGATTTACTGCAGCTTTTGCGCCTGTTTTTCAGCTACAGATGTGACACATTCTGCCCTAATACATGCAGTGTCAGTGTTTCCCCTATAGCGTTGATATAGTCCAGACCTAGCGGTAAAAATAATTTGATATATGCTAAACATTATAATATAATGATTTTATGATATTTGAGTGATAGCCTAACAGTTTATCTCCGCTGGAGTTGAACTGCAGCCAAATGAAATATTTTGTAATCAAGACCACCAAGTTATCATTTCAGTCCCACTGTAACTGCATCTATGAGCTCTCCGTCACTCGCAGTGTGCATCTGGAGAGCAGTACCAGGATCAGTGCAGGAGCCCACATTTGCACAATCCCATTTTCCACAGTTTTTTGCTCCTCCAGCTGATAACCTTAAATGAGATTATGGCTGCCTTTGTGAAATACTTTGTAGAACCTAACTTTCATTCTGCTGCTTTAAGTGAGCTCATTTTAAGTTCCTGTTTCTTATCAGGAACTTTGAGGAGTCAGAGGATGAGCTGAGAGAAGCGGTGGCAGACTCCATGAAGAACCTGTTTGTCATGGAGGACAGCAGCTCAGATGAGGCAGAGAACAGAGAGAAGGAGGCAGCAGTGGATGATGGAACGGAGCAGAGTGAGGATGGAGGTGCAGCAGGTGTCCAGACGAGTAGCAGGTAGATGATAAGACTTTAAAAAAGCAGCATCAGACTACCTGTGTGCTCCCAAACATTCAGTCATTTATTCTGAGTGAGTTGCAACAAGACAGCTATAAATAGAATGTTTCTCCACTCCTTATTTAACTTCATCAATCAAATCTACACTGAACTGCTGATACAAAAGAAGAATGTTGACAAAACTGCCTTCATTTGAATGAAGAAGCTGAAACTTGGGAGCTGGTAGATAATTTTGTTGACTGTAGTGTTAATTGGTTTGTAAATTAAAGATATCCTGTGGAGTTTCTGACCACTAGTAGTGCTATAGAGCAATGTTTTAATGACTGCGTCCTTGTTTTGTTTGGATTGTGCAACTTGCACTGCACAGGCATGCAGATGAAGCAGCAGTTTAATGAAGAGTAGCAGCTACGGTAGCTGACTGCTAGCCAGAGAACACGGATGTAAATAACACAGTCAAAAAATCAGCCATGCAATGAGGATGAAAATACATTCAACACGTTTGTTAGACCTAAAGGATCCATACAATATGTTTTGATAAACGGTGTTGAACTGAACTTTTGTTTCTTTGGCCAGCCACTCTCACTGTTGTAGCTGGTTTTAAGGCCTCAGTATGCTTAAAACCAACTCATTTGTAGGAAGGATCTAAATGCAGGGTTCAACACAGAAGCCTGCTGTCACAGAGACGCACAACCTAGTAAATTGTACAAATGGAGATAGCAGTATAAACTTTTGGACAGCCTCTAGGGGCCGGGCAGTTAATCAGAAAGTAACTGAAACCAACATCATGGCTCTCTAACTAACCTCATTTTAATCATCCTATATCCTAATTTCTTCCATTTATGCGCATAACTGCAGTGATTGTGTGTTGGGCCCTGGGTGCTTCCAAAACACAGATGACCTACACTCAACACTGTGCCTGAATGTGCTGCTGACGCTACACCTCCTGTACTGTGTACAGAAGTCATAAGTATTATTCAAATCTATTTATGAAATTACTTATTTTGATAGTAGAAAGTAGCAAGATATGTTAAACTGAGACGTGTTACTTTGATTTTCCTGTCCCTAGTGTTCTTAACTGCTGAATATGGTAAATAAATACAGTACTGTGCAATAGCTTTAGGTACTTTAGATGTTTAGATTCATATCCATAATGCATCACCATCAGGGAAGTGACTGATCAGTCCAAAATTTATTCTGCAGTATGACAATCACCCCAAACATCCAGCCAGAATCATAAAGAACTATCTTCATCGACAAGAAGAACAAGGTGTCCTGCAACAGATGGTCTGGCCCCCCACAGAGCCCTGATCTCAACATGATGGAGTCAGTCTGGGATTACACGAAGAGATGCTGAGACGCCTAAATCCACAGAAGAACTGTGGCAACTTCCCCGAGATGCAGGAACAAGCGACATGCCAAGTACCTGAAAACTGTGTGCAGGTGTACCGAGAACTGCTGCTGTTTTAAAGGCAAAGCTGCTCACAGCAGATATTGATTTACTTCTGTTGTTTACTCAACTTTATATAAAGTTAATTGATAAATAAAAACTATTTATGCCATTATTTTTGAATACATCATCACTTTACTTTTAGTGCCTAAAACTTTTGCACAGGACTATATATGTAATATACAATCCACAATTTTCTCTTCATCTTTCAGTCCAAATAACAAATACACAGATGTATTTCATAAGATATTGTCTGATTAATTGTTACCAAAGTAAATGTAACAATGAATTGTGATATTGATTTTAGGTGATATTGCCCAGCCCTAGGGCATTCATGCTGTTGCACTCGGTTGTTCACACAAAAATTGACAGTAGTAGTTGTATGACGAATGAAAAAGGAGAGCTTGGGAGCAAAGTTCACACCCCACCAATCACTGCACAAAGTAGCCTGATTACAGGATTGTCTGCCCCCCTTCCTTCACTTTCATTAATCAGATAAGATTGTTAAACAGAAGGTGCAGTAAGACATCACAACACTGTGTTTACTCTGTTTCTTGCCACAGTACACAACAAACAATGAGAAGTGTTTGATGATTGTATTTATTGCAGTACTGTTAAATGGGGAGTCTCTACATAGACAGACTTCAATAGTAGTGTATGGAGTGAGATTTGTTAAATGTGTTATCTGTAAATAATAAACACCTTCCACAAATACAAATACAAAAAAAATGTGATTTGTGAACTCACAAAAATATTTAGCTCCCCCAGCATGAATGTTTACTGTTTACTGCCATGGCAACGGGTGCCGGTTCAGTAGCTAATGTTAGTTTAGTGTAATCTACATATTAACAATGAACAATAAAACTACAATACGACATTTCTGAGCCAAAACAACTATCAACACCAACAGCCATTCTATCAAAGACCTTCACCAGGGTGCTGTCACTTGTCATATCTTACAACACTTAACGTAGCCTCACTGAAACAATGTAACTGAACTAAACACAGACATTACAACTACATTAGTAAGAGTACACTACTAATAAGATGTGAAGTGCTTTGTGACTTTTATCCATCTGAAAGAATAAATGAAAAATATGAAGGATGAGGTGGCTGATAACTGCTAACTGAAGAAGCAGCTAAGCCAGCGCTTTAGAGAACTGAACGTTGCCCACAAGCATCCTCGTGCCTTTCATACTCAAACAGAGATGTATACGAAAGTGTGAGCTAGATAATATACATAATATAAATATACATACATAATATACAACAGAAGATGCACAAATGCTTTTCATTTATTTGTAAATTAATTTAATTTATTCACAGATATTTTTTTTATTTGTGGAATTTGTGTATTTGCAGATCTGTTTTAGATTTGCAAAATTTTTTCGTGAGTTTACAAATCCCCTTTTTTTGTATTTGTGGAAAGTGTTTTATATTTACAAATCACACATTTACACACAGATTGTCGATCTGTTCACACAAATCATTATGAAACAAATCTCACTCCGTAGTAGTGCCTCTTTCAAAATGAAGACTCTTTAATATTTTACACATTATCATATTTCCATGCCTGGACCTCATCACAAACAGGAATACAGGAAGTGAAACATTTAAATAAGATATTTGGCCATCACCATCACCATCACCCATACACACTGCCGTTTTAATTGCTTCTTCAATCTACACATTCTTGATTTAACAAAACAGAAAAATATCATTGCAAACCCCTTCACATCTATTTAGGAGTCAGTCAGTAATTGACAAACAGATTATGCCATCATTATAACAAAGTTATAATCAAAATCACCTAATATTATATAAATTACTTCCACATAACAAATGGTACGCATCTATCAGTGTAGTCAGATGTTTGGAATGTAACTTTTAAAGAAAATTCTCCTCTCTATATAATTAAAAGCCTTTAAAGAAAACATTTTTGGAAATGTATTTTTGCTGTCTTCCTCTGAGGATATCAGTTTCATCTCTGCATCCGGCACAGACAGACATCAATCAAGGACGTGTTTAGTTGAGCTTGTCATTGTGATTACCACCATTATTAGATTGTATCCTCTGGGGAACTTCAATATCTGTAAAAATTTCATTGTTGAGCTATCCAATGAATCATTGTCAAGATATTTCACTCTGAACCAGAAATATCAACCTCATGGTGGCACTAGAGAACAAGTCAGGGGATTCATCCTCTGGGGACTTTCTGTGCAAAATGTCATTAAAAAAAAAACCATCCTGTAGTTGTTGATATATTTCTGTGGTGGACTGACCGCCAGACAGACAGACATCACCATCCATAGAGCCATGCCGCCAGTGGGGCTAAAATACTCTGAACAACTCCAAAGCTGTCTGATTTACATGTTGACTCTTGTATTTGAAGACATGTAGAAACAGAAAATGACACAGGGAAGTTTAATGCGCAGTTAGCGTAAAATACTGGAGCTATTTCTTGACCAGTTTCCTCTGCTTTCAGCTTGGCTGAACAGTTCCTGGAACAAATATCACAGAGGTATGAAATTAATAATAATGATAATATTCTCATCTAACACCTGGTAAGAAAACAAACAAGTGTTTCCCAAAATCTCAAAGTATTACAACCTGTAAATCCTGACTTCCCACTAAGAAAATGGACAGTTGACTGTCCATATCAACAGATAACATTCACTATTTCATGGCAAACCCAATATGACTTTAATGTTTAGCTAACTGAGTTGCACTACATCTGCTTTTCAAAGCTGGGTCACTGGAACTTCTCAGAGTCTTAAATTCCATGGGGCATTTAACAATCTGTTGACAATCAGCCCTGTTGATGGTGTCTCATTAGACGAGCTTTCAGTCAGAGGCCAAACAGCAAGGTTTGACAACTGTGGAAGAAAATCTGCTGATACTGCTTCCATTTCCTACTAGATGGTACAAAACTTCATCTTTGTTGCTCCTCCATGTCTCTGTCTGGTGACTTTTAATTGCGAATGAGGCACTGTGTCACACTTATAATAATAGCGTGTAATAAAAGCATAGATATGACCCTCACTGCTCCACTCCATATGTGGATTTAACAAAAAAAGACCAATAAAGCTCTGCGTCCTCATCGCTCCAATTTACTCATCAGAGACTCCATCGCGGCGAGGAAACAGACCTCAAACTCCTGGTCAGAGAATCGCTCCACGGAGCGCCGGGCGTTACGTCGGATCTCCAGTCTAGCTGCTGGTGACAACGTCAGGATGGTTTCCATGGCAGCAGCATAACTGTCCTCACTGTCAGCCAGGAAGCCCGTCTGTCCATCCTCATATGGCACCACGATGTCCAGCTTTGGACCACCGGACTTGTGGGCGAGAACAATGGTGCCTGCAGCCATACACTCCACCACACCTACAGAGAGGAGAAATGGACACATCAGCTTATCTCATGCACAACCATTTACTACTGAAATCACTCATCTGTGAGTATTTCCTGGAAGGATCCTCAGCTGCACGGAGGTGATGTATTTCACGTTATCAGAGGTAGTGTATTTTGAAAACAGTGCAACATAATAGAATCTAGTACATAATTCAGTGAAAGGAAAACAAGCTAAAAAGGTAAGCAACATAATGTTAGTATTAAATCTTAACTTAAACTTCAGCATTCTAACATTAACATTTCACTTTCAGTTCAAAGTGCAGATCATTTTAGTGTTCAAATGTGCCATAGCAAGCATTTTACATTTAACATGCAATGTTAAGAATTTTAGCATGTTAAAGGACAGGTTCACAATTTTTCAAGTCTGTCTTAAAACATCGTTTTTCAATGTACAATGGAAGTGATGGGGGACAAAATCCACAGTCCTCCTTCTGTGTATAAATGTATTTAAAAGTTTATCTGAAGCTAATATGAAGCTTCAGCGTCCAAATGAGTCAAATCAAGTAGATATCTTTCAACGTTACAGTCTTTTTAGTGCCAAAGTTCCTCTATTTGTTACTATACTTCCACCACAGCTCAACAGGGAAACACTGTCCGAGGAAACACAAAGAGGGAATTTGATGCTAAAAAGACTGTAAATGTGTCAGATATCCACTTGATATGACTAACTCAGACTGATGAAGACTCATATAAGCTTCACATCAACTTTGAAATAACTGTGTGGACACACTGTGGATTTTGGCCTCCATCACTTTCATTGAAAGCACATTTGAAGGATCTTTTAACAGCCAGTATGAACAGGAGGAATGATTACAGCGAGGAAAACCTCTTTCACTGTTCATACGGACACCTGACTGTTGTTATAAGACAAACTGTCAACCTGTCCTTTAACTGACCTCAGCATGTGCTCAGTTAGAATGTTAACATGCTATAATTTAGCATGTCATGTTTAGCACATTAGCATGCTGACATGTAAAACAGACTGTCAACATATATGTTAAAACATGTAGTTGTAAAGCCTGAATAAGACACTATGAAATACATTATCTTATGACTAAATACAGACAAATATATCATAACCATAAAATAAATAGAAATTAAAATGTTATGTTATCCTGCTTTTTGAAAAATAAGTGTAATGCAGGAAATTATTATTTCATTTCAGCTGTTTCCATTTCAAAATGTCCATATTCCAGAATATTTTTATTTCAGTGCAGCATTTTGACCGATGAATATTTTATTTCATATATTTTCAGTCAGTCAATCAAGACAAACAGGGCAGAGAAGTTATGTTTTTGGCTGCTGCTTTGGTCTGAATGACACTTTACTTTGATTACTTCAAACATTCATAATTATATCACATATATTAAATAATGATTATTTACTTCTATAATGTCTTTTTGTTATTTAATGTTGGAGACATCAAGCATGAAATGTTAACATGTGGCATGCTAACATAAACAAATTAGCATGCTATGTTAGCATTAATCTCAGTGGAATTTGGTGATTAGTTTTAGAGGTATCCTGTCATCACCATCACCTGTAGTTCATATCATCTTTATTCAGCGTTGTTATGTTACATAGTGATATTATTTCTGCTTGAGTCTGTTTGTTCAGGCACCTTGAAATAACTGATGAATAAAATACCAGAGTAGGTTTTATGAATACAATATGTGGTTGTATTATGTGTGTGTGTGTGTGTGTGTGTGTGTGTGTCACCTATGCCAAAGTGTTCGTTCCACATGGTGTGTAGACCGATAGTGGCATCCACCAGCTCTCTCTTCAGCTCCTCAAAGGGCACGTTGAGTTTGAAGTCAACACGGTCTTCCACAGCCAGCTCCTGGCAGAGTCCCCGCAGCATCAGCACCCTCTCCTCGTCCTCCTGGTTCCTGCACCCACCAATCAGCACCAGCCTCAGGGACTCCCGCCCTCCGGGCCCCTCTCCTCTCCTATCCAGCAGTTTGCGAAATGCCCTGATCTGCAGCCGGTGGTCCTTCTCAGGCCGGAACTGACCCACTGACACGATGGAGTGACACTTCCTGTCTCCTCCTGCTTCCTCTTCACTCCCCAGCTCTCGTCCAAGCTCCTCCCAGCCCTCTTCCATTTCCTCTTCATCTTCTTCATCTAGTGGGACATCCAGGAAGGCTCTTACATCGCAGGGCGGGTAGACGATACTGGTGCGGCTGGGGGAGCGCCACAAAGCCAGTATGTGTCCCAGCGTCCAGGTGGAATTCACCATGATGACATCACTGCAGGAGCCGGCCAGGCCATACAGCAGGGCGAAGCAGCAGTAGTACACCACCTTGACTGCACTCAGCACAGGGTTTCTAGAGATGAAGTCAGCGTTGTTAAACCTGGAAGACAGAAGGAGACGGAAGCTCTGTGTGGTTTTAAAAGATCAAAAATGCCGGGATTTATCAGCATCACTTCTCCCTCTGTGGCTTTGTCAGTAGAGTGATGTGTTTCCATCATGCTGAGATCAGACTAAACTGTAAGACAATACATGGAGCAGAAATAATGACAATTTTAACTGTGGCAGAACGCTGCTGTCTGCCTGTGTCTTTTTTGATACAACCACCAGACCTGGACTGTCTGGAAGCTGTTACACAGGAGGAGATGAGTTCTTGTTATATAAGTTAGATAAGTTTCCTGATTTGTTGGAAATAAACAGAAGTTGGCATGAGCAGTAATAGCCAGCATAGTTGAACAGACAATCTCACCAACAGAAAGCCCTTTGATGGAAAATTCCAAGTAAGAAAATGTTAAAGTGTCTCCCACAATATTTTGATTTACAGGTGTGTGTGTGTGTGTGTGCGTGCAATGTTACCTGGGGTTCCTCTCTCTGACCACAGACAGCATGTCGGTGCTGACTGTGGGATAGTGAACATAGCTTGCCACCTTACAGCCTCCCAGGTAGCGGAAGATTGGCAGTGTGAAGGCATAGCCCATTGAGTCCACGTACAGGTCAGGAACAAAAGCCATCAGCGCCTCCCAGCCTGCACAACACACACACGCAGGTCATCTCTGACATTCAGCTCACAAATGATCTCAAATGACTTCCCCTGACTTTTGGAAAGTGATGGAGAACAGTGTGCACACAGCCTGTGTGGTGAAAGCAGCATGTTTAGTAGAGCAGCAACAGTCCTCTGTGTGTGTGTGTGTTAAGTGCAGCACTCAGAGCCCAACACACAGTGTAGTTATGCGTGTAAAAATACACTTCAGACACTCCTACATTTGTTATGTTTTTGTCTTCTGATTTCTGAAAGCAGGACTTGAAGCTGTGCGGTGTTTTTCCTCTTTGAGAAGTTTTTTTGTGAATGAAACTTGCCCTCAAACAGAGTGTAACATAGAGCCTTGTATGGTCATTTTAGGGGAGCTGATTATGCTAATGATCACATCTCATGAACCCCCCCCCCCCCCCCCCCAATGAACAGGTGACATTCATCAGGCTGAAATAAGTGATTTACGACAAGTTCCAGCAATTAAGAGAGTTTGTTGAATCCGACTTGGAACACTGGTACAAGCAAACCTTACAGAGGGTTAGGGATAACCCTAACCACATTCCATCTATAGGAAAAAAGGATCTCCAAATGATGGCTCTTCACTTGCTAAAGATCAAATAAACTTTATAATGTTTGGCTGGTGAGAATTCCAGGCACTGACTGGATTTTGTGAAATCATTTAAGCTATTTGGAATGTAATACCTGCATTTATGAACTCTCACATGGATGTTTCACATGACATGACATGACAACCTTGTTCTGACGGAAAAGCAAAGGCCCACCCTTACCAAGGAACATGGAGCCGGCACTCTGGCCCAGCAGGGTGAAGTGAGGGTAAGAAGTGGCCTCCACTAGCGTGCGGTGATGCAGGAAGATGAAGGTGACTGGCCGAGGCAGGGTGATGTTGAATCGCTGGCTGGCTCCCTCAAGAATCTGCTCACCAGTCACTCCCTGGTCGCCTGTGTAAACCACAAACGAGACGCCAGGGTACCTGAGGGGGAAACCAAACATCTGTTTCAGAGATGCATACTACTTCAGGTCTTCATTTACAGTACACTTACTGAGCCCGAGAATACAGTACACTTACTGGAGGAGAATTCAGGCTGTTCAAGAATCTGCTCATGAGGCCACAGGTGAACTTTATGGTGGCAAATGAGAGCTTCTGTTGTCTTATGGCTTTAGCCTTTTTAAGCATTTGGTTTCTGTGTGGTTTCCACTATTTCTATTGCTTCTTATTCTATTCTAGCTGTGTGACTATCTTTAATCTTTGATTAAATACTGTTGATGTGTTTTTGTTGCATGTGATTGGCTTCTAATTATGAACTTCACCTCATTATTGTGATGGCTCACAGCTGGATACCACCCTGATGTGTATAGGTACGTTGCAGTTGCAAGTTGAATGCAGTCATGTTTGCAATTCATCAGGAGTCATATGTACACAGATACATAGAACGACACAGATTACATGGCCAATAGTAATGTGGACACCTGACAATTATGTCATATGTGATTGATGAAAATCATAATTAATCTGCTGCTATAAAAGATCCACTCTTCTGGTTTCAGGCTTTCCACCAGATGTTGGAACCTGGCTGCAGGGACTGATGTTGGGTGATAAGTTCTAGCTCACAGTCAGTGCTCCAGTTCATCCTAAAGGTGTTGGATGGGGTCTAGGTCAGGACTCAATAAGGCCAGTGGATTTTGTAAGGTCATTATGAAGGGATCTTCTAATGGTCAGTATGAACAGGAGGAATGATTACAGCAAGAAAAACATGTGTCAATGTTCATTCGGACTGACTGTTTTTTTTAAGACAGACATGAAAAACTGTGAAGCTGTGTAGGCTTAACTACGACCCAGAACAAAAGTACACCAAAGTATGCGCATAGAGGTGTCCGCATACTTTGTATCTGGACAGACAGCTGCATACCGGTGCATGAGGGCCCTCAGGGAGCACCACAGGACCCGCTCCCCGCCTCCTCCAGCGTTGCAGTACGGGTGGAAGAAAGCCACCGCCGGGCCGCCATCCTGAGCCCGGCGGGCTTTCTGGCGGCCCTGCAGCCACATGCGGAGTCCCAGCAGGAGCAGCAACAGCAGAAGGGTCAGGAGCAGGCTGAGGTAGGCGCAGGGCACAACCAAGGACCACAGCAACCTGAAAAGGGGACACAGAACGGTAGCTGAAGGCGGAGTACGGGTCGGCTAAGAGGAGGCTCTTTAGTGCCAGCTAGTTCGGCTACAGTTAGCTGTCCTGTCACCACACAAAGCCCCGAGACTTGACTTTATTTCTGTCCAAAATCTTCTGCTTTCAGAAGATTTCATCAGTTTAGTGCAAGAAGCGAGAGACTGTGAGAAGACATTTACCTCATTAAATCGCAGAAACACAGAGATAAGTTGTGGTGATGGTCGTGTCCTGCCATTTTGACAACACTCTTGACGTTACATTACCGGAAGCTGATGTCAGCTGACTGAGGTGCACCTCTGGGATTGGCTCAGGTTTTGTTTACCTACACGTCATCGACACATGACTTTTATTTACTCGTTTATCTATTACAACACATGGTAAATGCACTGGTGGAAGCAGTACTCCGATCTTTTACTAAAGGGACAGTACCAAACAGCAATGTGCAAATACTCCATTACACGTGAAAAATCCTACTACAGTAAAAGTACATAAGTATTATGAGCTTGGTGTAGTTAAAGTATTGCAGTAAAAGTAGTGGTTTGGTCCCTCTGACTGATATATTATTATATATGACATCATTAGATTATTAATAGTGAAGCATCAGTGTTAGAGCAGCATGTTACTGTTGTAGCTGCTGGAGGTGGAGCTAGTTTACACTACTTTATATACAGTTAGCTAGTTTAGTCCAGTGGTTCCCAACCTAGGGGCCGGGTTCCTCCAAAGGGTCAGCAGATAAATCTGAGGGGTGGTGAGATGATTAATGGGAGAGGAAAGAAGAAAAAAACAAAGTTCTGATACACAAATCTGTTTTCAGTTTTTGGACTTTTTCTCTAATCTTTGATTTTTGCTGAAATATTGGATCATTTGAACATTTATTGAAATGAAAGCATGTGAGAATTTAGAGGGAAAAATCACTATTTAATGGAGCTGTTATAGACATGTGAAATGTGACCCCGACTACACACTGCTTTTTGTAAGACGGCAAAAGCCAAAAAGGTTGGAAACCACTGGTTTCATCTTTAACAATGTTTTGTATTTTAAAAGCTTCAAATAAATGTCGTGGAGTTAAAAGTACAATATTTCCCTCTGAAATGTAGTGGAGTGGAAGTATAACGTAGAATCAAATGGAAATACTCAAGTAAGTATAGGTACCTCAAAATTGTACGTAAGCACAATGCTTGAGTAAATGTACTCAGTTACTTTCCAGCACTAAATGCCAGTCAATTAAACACACACACAAACACACACACACACATATATATATAATACTTTCAAAAACAACGTTTGTTTTCACCTAGTTTTATATCATCATTTTATATTCATTTTTT
The DNA here is from genome assembly GCF_914725855.1 of Thunnus albacares. Taxonomy (NCBI): domain Eukaryota; kingdom Metazoa; phylum Chordata; class Actinopteri; order Scombriformes; family Scombridae; genus Thunnus; species Thunnus albacares. The sequence continues at coordinate 1,041,487 of NC_058116.1, read as the reverse complement.
ATATATCATTCCTTATATTATTTACAACTGTACAAAAACAACCACAAATCTAAACCCCAGGTTTCTCTATGTGTGATTGCAGACAAGTCATGCTTTGGACAAGAATGAATTATATTTACAGAAAGTGAAATAATAAAAAAAATATATGTTTCATTATTAAATCATCTTTAATGAAAATGCACAAGATAGTGCCTGTATTCATCATTTGGTACAAAAGCATCGCAGACAGCAGGTTGGGTAGATATGAGCATGCAGTTTATGTACAGTACGTAAACTGCACGCTCATATCTAGTGGTATGTACAGGATTTGTGGTTGTAGATGTTCAATAGTTACCTCTGTTTGCTGCTTGGAGGTGCAGCTTCCAGGTATGGGTGCTTCACAGGAGGAGTTAAAGGTACCAGTGGAGATTCTGCTATGTAGCAGTTTTTTAATGAGTGGGTCCCTGTTTTGTTTGTGCACATGAGTGAGGTGATACGTAGTCCTACCAATGGTTTGACACTATTCCAATGATCTATACATGGCTGTAATGCTCCAACAAATGCAGCAATACACCAACAAAGCGGTGAAGAAGAAGATGATTGAAAACAACGCAGGATTTTAAATACTGGCTTTGCTAATGTTTTATAAGGAAAGAAATGCATTCAACACTTTTGTGAGACCTCAAGTATACACACAATGTGTTACTTTACTGGGCTCCTTTAAAGTTTTGACAACTAAATCACTAAACAACACCTTAAATCTGCTTACAACTGTGTTGTAGTATGTTATAAACATTTTTAAATGTTTATATGGTGCTTTTTAATGATAACTTGTGCTTGCGTGGTAAAATTACTATTTGTGCTTGTTACATTAATGCTAGAATACTACGCAAGTGGCTTCTTTCTGGACACTGTTGCCCTTTAAGTGATAACTAGAGGTTGTGGCAGTGTTACCTGGTTGCTAGGTCATTAGGAGTGGTTGTTTAGTGATTACTAGTTGTTGCTAGTTTGTAGGTAGTTGGTACAGAGTAAGTATGTGCTTGTCAAGTGATTAGTAGTGGTTGCTATGTTGTCTCTAGGTGGCTGGTAGGTGATTACAAGTGGTTTTTAGGGTATTAACAGGAGATCACTGGATGATGACTAACGGTCGCTTGGTGAATAGAAGCAGTTTGATTTGACCAGTGATTACTGGTGATTGTTAGGGTGTTAATAGTTAGCGGCTAGCTGGTTAAAGTGTGGATATTAAGTCAGATAAATTAATGAACAGTCTAGATCAACATATAGACAGAGCAACTTGTTCAAACTGTTATTTATCCTGTTGGAAGTTGTTAGGCTCTGTTGGCCAACATCTTGCTTCACCCTCATACAGTTACTGGCAACCTCGCAGTTCAGCAACAGTCTCTGATAAAGAGGAAATGCCATAAAGCAGCATGTGCCATAACGCAGTGTTACCTCATTGATGGAATCAGTGATTCTGTCCATCAGCGGGGGGAGGTGTCGGGCAGCACAGGTGTGGGTGGGGCTGCTCTCGGGGCTGGGCTGTCAGCCTCCTGTCTGCTGGATCCCCTTTGACCCGTTTGAAAAATCAAGGAGGAGGAGCCCAGTAACCATCAGTATTGGCCTTTGAGTTGGGACATAACTGTTGCTCACTAACTGTAAGTAACACTTCCTATGATCTACACTTCCCACATTCCCTTTTACCAACATATTACAGAGCAAGGACGAGTGCATCTAATAAAATGATTACAAAACAGCCTATTCTTAAATTTTTATCACATTTTACACACAAAGATCCTGTTGCTGATATGACATCATTATCATGAGCTGCCTTGTGTTGCAATGTTTAGCCTTGCAGAGGACAGTTATTAACTTGCTCCTTGTTGGACCAAATGAGAATATTTACACAGACTGGATTCTGCATATTTTAAAGAGATACATATTTGTGGTTAATCTGCATTCATCAGAAGTTAGTTTACTTTTGTTTTAGTTCTCTGAGGGTCTGGGGGCTGGATGGGTTTTCACAATGGGAGGGAACCTTTTGGGAGACAGAGGCCTCCGGAGAAGCCATGTGTGGTCAGAAGACATGGTGTGAAAGCCTCTGATGTTTGCTGAGTGTCACAACATTTAGGTCATTTTGTATGTGTGAGATATGAAAGTCTTCATCCTTATATAAAGTTTTAGCAGCACAGGTTAGTGACCTTAATAGAACTGTAAAGCTTTACTCGCTGATTGAAGATGGATTGATTTGTCATCATTTTGTATGAGCAGCCAGTTTAATACTACTTACTCTAATATGTTTGTATATTTTGAATGTCATTTACACATTTATAATCGATAAATACATCTGTACTAGACAACTATAGTATAAAAATGTAGTGTAACCATAATGTTAAAGCAGCATGAAAGTGGCTGGAAATTAGACATGAAAACGTTAAATCAACAATATCTGTGATTATGCTGTCTTTTAAATACTTTGTTTCTGAAATGTAGCTACTTACTAACAGGAAGAAGAAAGTATAACAAATCTTATAAAATTTTATCTCTAAAAGAATATATATTCCTAAAGTTGTCCTGTAATGATTGGTGTTCTTTATTCAAAAGTAGTTAACCCAGTGACTACATTTCAATAGCTATACATCAGTGTAAATGTTACCTGGAAACCAATTAAACTGTCACCATACAACTAAATGTAACCAAGTGTTAACCTCGATGCCTGGACATCTTTTTACCTGCCAATGTTATTGTTGTTATTTTAGATAGTTATTCAAGATTCAAGACTTAATTTATTTTGATTTTTTTGTGTATTTGCATACGCAAAAAAAATTGAAATGCTGTTCCTCCTAGCTCACACGCAATGCAACAACAAAAGAAAGGATAAAGATATATAATGTATATCTAAAAATTCCCTTTAAAAATGATAAAAACATATGAATCCCAAGAGAAAACAAACAAAACTAGCAGATCATAGACATATTTCCCTTGCACTCCACACGATGTCACAGACGTAGACGTAGACATGGACAAAGACACTGCAAAGATGGAACTAGGAGAGGCCGCTGCAAACGTCAGTCGTGTCACTATCACACCAGTTCATGGAGAAAGAGAGAGAGAATACTACCAACAAGGACTCTAAAATAACTCTTCTGTTAGCTTCCTCAGTTCAGTTTATGGAAACTCATACAGTTAATGCATCTTCACTGGATGTTGTTATAAGCCTAAACTGTCAGAGTGTGAAAATTGTATTATTCTGTTTATGTTTAAGAATTATTAACCATTTACCTGGTTGTTTGTATTTTTATTGCTGTAGCAATGTTTTCCAAGCTGCCCTCTTGGCCAGGTCTCATGAAAAAGATTTTCATTTCAATGAGACTTTGGCTGGGTTAAATAAAGGGAAATGAAGCACCACATTACTGTTTAGCTACTTGGAGAATTTTCACTGACTGTCATAAAGTACTCGGGTTAATAGAGTTACTGACTAACTAACTAACTAACTAACTAACTAACCAGTTACCTCAATGACTCATCTAAACGTGAGTCAATATTTTATCAGCTGATGCTTTCATTTAAGAAAAGCCAAAAATAACTGAAAAAGACTATATCGATACTTTATCACTGAGATTTGTTTTCTCATTGGTTTCTCGTTTAACAGACTCCTTGGCGATGGCCACAGCAACAAACTCCTTCTCTCACTCTTATTTTTTTTCTTAACTTTATTGAAACATGACGTAATAAATAAATATATAAATGATAAATAAAATTTGGTAAAAGGATTGTGCAAGAAGCATTTTACATTCAATAAAAAACAAAATAGCCTAATACATAGGAGGAAGAAAAAGGATTTAGAAAAAATAAATAAAGGGGTACAGATTAATATTCAAGTAATATTAGTCAATAATTTTAGCCTTTATGTTTTAAGAAATAGTTTGGGACTTTGTTGCTTTTTTAGTATGCAGCTTAATATATTGCTTTGTGTAGAGCTCAATATCATTTAGAAAAAGAGCCAAGTTAAGTTTTCTATTGGTCCATTTCATTTAATATGTATTGAATTTTGCCAAAAATTATAAATATTTGAATTAAAAGCTTCATCATTGCCATACCTCCTTCATCTCTCTGGTGTCGGACACAAATGCGACCTGTCAGCTCCAAATTAAATTCATGTGGATTCCTGCACATATAGGTGTGGATGGAAATGAACTTGCAGATAAATATGCAAAATTAGCAACAACAAAAAGAGAAATAAGTATGACAGTAAAGTATAGCAAGGCTGAGGTTAAAAGCCTGATCAAATCAGAAATGAAAAAGAAATGTCAGGAAGAGTGGGCTGATAATACTACAGCATTCAAAGAAAATGAGGAGAAATGAGAGGGAGCACTAGCAATAGAAAGGAGGAGGACATTATATCAAGGGTGAGGTTTGGTCCCACCAGACTGAACAGTACATTAGTCATGAATAAGCAGGCTACGGGTAGATGTGAACATTGCAGTCTACAGGAAATGGTGGAGCATTATATTGTCCTAGATATCAACAGGAGACACAGACATTAAAATTACCCTCCAAGGAATCACATGACACTTGATATTACAGAAATGTTCAGGTGATGTAGGGTACAGGACTATTTTCAGATTTATAAAAAACACAGGACTTGATAGGAGAATTTAATGCAATAGATCCACACTCCAATCCAGAAGGTGGTGATAATATACCTAAACAACCCATTAAACAACAAAAGAAGAACCGCCACACCCACCTGCTCCCTCTTGATAGACATATTTCACAATATGATGTAGGCAAAATTAGTCTCCAGTTATGGTGGTTATGGTTTGCAGTAACCTACTTTGCAGGCAAAACAATGTCGGAGTGTAGAAGCAGTCAGGCATGTAGTGTACCTTTTTGTTCTGACTCAAGAAGGAAACAACCTTATTTGTCTTAAGGGGAAATCACACAACAATCAGATTGCATTGCATGCATCTCATCCGATCACACTCACTGACTCTACTGATGGTATGTTTACAGCCAGCAGAGTATGGATGTATAAAGAGAACTGGATGCAGTGTCGGAGGCGGTGTCACATGCTCGGTGGCGCATGAGGCCAAAAAAGTTCAACTTCTTCCACATTGTTTCCACATCTTCTAAGACTGATATTGTTGACCAACACTAGGTCAGATGAGCTGAAGACCTTTGTCCAGAATAACACTGTTCAAATCATCAAATCATGCATCTGAGGGGAGAAATGGAGATTATCTGCAAGCAAATGGGTTAGATGAAGGGGAAAGTCTCCTAACTCGATCTCTCTCGAAGAAGAATGGAGGTGACAAAGATGTACGGAAAGAGAGAATCCGTATCTGCCAGGTGCTGCTTCAACTGGATGCTGTTATAGACACTGTGCACTGCATCGGAGTGAAGAAAACCGAACATTACCAGAGGAATCATCCTGCAGTTTTCCTCCCGCATACACAGAGCAGCTTTATGGGCTGCAGCAAAAACTCCTCCTACCTTCGAGACAACAGTCTGTGCTTCACCAAATTTCTCTGCAAAGCCAACAGAGAAGCTAGGATGAAGCTCTGGCTGCTTGTTGACAAAGCACGCAAGGTTGGGAGAAAAGAGACAATCTGGAATAGATTTTTGGTTAATTTCAAACAATTTTAAAGATTGTATAAATGTTTACATTCTTCCCATCCCATTAACTGATCACAAGGCTATCCAAATTCACTCATTCATTCATTTCTTTACTTCCCTCTACTTCTATTTATCCACAGAATTCATACTGGAAACTTAATAGCTCTGTTTTGTGTCATGAAGCAGTTGAAGTCAGGGTTAAAGAACTAATACAAGCCTTTTGGAATGAGGCCCAGGCTGAAAGAATATATGGCAGTAAATGGGAACTTATTTAATACTTAATACTGTAGTAATCTTAAAACGATAGTAAAACGATGTGAGGAAGAAAAGGTGATTTCCACGATAACTTGTCCTCTGAATATCAAAACAAGTGAGATAAGTTTTATCAACCTAAAGCTACAGGGGCTTTTGGAAGGTCCAGGAGTTGATGGTTGGAAGAAGGTGAACAGAACTTGGTGTATTTCTTTAGGTTAGAAAAATCCCAGTCCAAAAATAACACCATTCATCAACTTAGAATAGAGAATGTAGTATGTGATGATGCAAAACAGATTGCAAACCTCTGCTCCAACTTTTATAAAAATCTATGTAGCTCTCAATATTGCGATGATAGCACTGGCTCCTTTCTTATTGGAAATGTTTTGTGAAAGTATTGCCAAAGGTGTTCTCCCTCCCACTTTCACACAGGGTCTAATAATCCTTATTCCAACACCTAAGAAAGATTTGTTACTGATAATTGGCGCCTGATTAACCTACTAAATAATGATTACAAAATTTTAGCTATTATTTTCGCTAAGCATATAAAAGATGTTTTGGATGGTATCATAGATGAATCACAGGCATCTCTCTAACAATATTCAGCTTGTACTTGATATATTGGATTACCCAGATTTCATCCATAATGAAAGTGTAACGTGAGGGTCCGATAGGTGGTAATTTGACACTCTTCATAAGAGAAAATAGCAGGATGGAGACAGGTGACTTTTTAAGCAGCACTTTTACTCTAGCTCCCGGCATCAGAGTCATAACAACAACACTTCCTTGTCTTTTAGGCACATGTGACTAAACCAATCAATCATAGGCTAGACTGAGGCAGATCCAACTGTAATGAGGTAAAACCACAGAAGCAGATTCAATACTGTTTCAACCTTCACAGGATGCTGATGCAAATATTTGAACCTGTAAATATGTAAATAATACAGCATCGATATATAAATGATTAACTGTGTAAACATTGTAAATACATATTTTGTGAATCAACTTGAATGTATAAATTAACTTCACTTTTAAACCTTACAAAAGCTTCATCCTTTTCCTGGACTTTTACGAAGCCTTTGATTCAGTTGAACATGATTTTATCTTTAAAACACTTGATAAATTTGGGTTTGCCAACTTTTTTTTGCAGAACAATTAAAACATTATACACTAATGGAAATAGCTCAATTAAATTAAAAAATGGCACATCTATATTTGAGTTAAAACATGGCATACATCAGGGCTGCCCTATCAGTCCTTATTTATTTTTGCTATCTACCCAATTATTAGCTAATCATATCATAGCTAGTGGCTTGAAAGGTATGTCAATCATAGATAGGGAAGTCATTATGTGCCAATTGGCTGACGACACTACCCTTTTCTTGAAGGTCTCTTCTCAAATTCCTCTTGCTCTTGACATAATTCGAGGATTCTCCAATGCTTCGGGTCTTCATTTAAATGTGAATAAGAGTGAATTAATGGCAGTCAAGAACTGTGAGTTGCCCTCTATCTGTAATATTCAAATTAAGGAGAGAGTCATCTACCTGGGAATAGTTATAACAAAAAAACAAAGAAAGATGTGACTTGAACTTTACCCTGATTTTCGAAAGAGCAGTGGAGTGACTGTATTTACAGCAATTTTGCAACCTGTATATATTTCATAAAACCACTTAAATACATTGTTTCAGTAGTTGACAGTAGTTGAAGTTTATAATATAGCAAATGGACTGTTCCAGTTCCAATGGTTTTTGATTTATCGAGAAAATTGCAAAAAGTGTTACAACTGTCCCTGGTCTGACCTACCAAGAATTTCTCTGTCATTATAAGATCACTGTGAGCCCCAAACAATTTGCTATTGGTTTTGATGCCATTCCATCTGTTGTTATCATGCCCTATAAGGGTTATGCCTTTTCACCTTCTAATGTGACACCTTTACTTGATCCAGTTGACACGTCTATAGGAAAATTATGTTTTTTACCAGCTTCCTGTAAAAATAACAAAGAAAATCTGCACCTTATTCTTAGTCTCTGTCCCATATGTAGTAGCAACCTGGAATACGTTTATTCAGGATTTATGTTGGGAAAAAATATGGTCTCATCCTAATAAATATCTACTGGTTACCAAAGTTTAAGAAATTTCTCTTAAGATCATTCATCGCTGTTATCTAGTCAAGTCAATTTTAGTAAGATTCAAGAATTGACCTAAAGAAATATGCCGTTCTGTTCACATTGATATAACTTCTACTTTTGGTAACATTCACCCAGAGACTGTCTTCCATTTGTTTTGGACTTGCAAACAAACTTGAAATCTGTGGCAGGGCATCTGTTGTTTCATACTGGACTATATCTATGATGCTTTTGTACTTTGTTTTAAGGATGTTTTGTTTGGTTTTACAAATTATGGGAGATAATTGGAAAATGAGTTTTTTATATGTAATCTTATCATATTGCTGGCCAAGTTTTATACACATAAATGTAAGGTGTGAAAAGTTAACTCTTTTTGTACATTTAAAAAGGAAAGTCCTGCATTTTAATATTGTCTACCTCATGCAAAGAAAAGCTTTGAAAACTTTAAATTTGTGCTCCAAATTTAATATATTAATATAATTGTAATGTGTATTTTTATTTTTTATATTTTTATTTTTTACTGCACCATTTTCATTTCATATTTATCTGTAACCCCTAGCAGTGTATATTTTTTTGTTCTGTATTTCTGTTTTATAACTCCATTTATGCTGTAATTTGTTTGTGATATTGAAGTTGAATACATTTTTTTTTTTTTAAAAAAAGACCAAGTTAGCAGAGACAAAGTCAGTGAGCAACAGCATCATATCTCTTTACTGGGGCTTATTTTCATTTACAAAATGTTTTTCCTCACCGGGTCTCAATATGTCATACCGGTGGGCAAGGATCATCAGTGTGCTGGAGTAAGTTACGTTATGTGGAGCAAGTTACCAAGTACTGCATGGTTGCTGTTCTGTATTCAGAGTGGGCAAAGTCTGATATAATATTCTGTCAGAAAACACAGTCAAGTTTATCAAAACACTGCAAAGTTTTTTGCATTGTGGAGTTTTCAGTCTGTCTCCATTCTTCCTGACGACCCTCAGCGGGCACCAGTCAATGGTACAGCCGCCTGTCCAACTGCAGTGCCTCTCTCGGCTGCCCCTGTTACAGCTCCCATGGTTACTTCCTCGTCTATACTCTGTTTTGTCTGATTCCAAAACACCATATTTAGTTGTTTCAGTGTTCGAAAATAACATTTTGACTCACCCGCTAAGGGGACTGGTAGATGAAAAAAATCCACCAGCCAAGTATATTTTTTTCTGGCCAAAATAAGAAATTGCCTTTTTGTGTCACATAGGCATTGCATTTCATTTAGTTAATAAGGTGTTGAATACAATTATAAAGAAGAGGCAGAGGAAAATTTGAAGCATAATTATTTTAATATTTTGATCAACGGTTAATCAGATCAAATCAAGTTTATTCATAGGGCACATTTAAAAACAACCGTTGTTGACCAAAGTGCTGTGTAGAGTTTTACTCAAATAACTACAGTCATTGTGATTGGGCTCTGAGCACTTCTAAAACGTGAGTGACCTATACTCAACACTGTACCTGAACGCCTTCTGTGTAGACACACAGACGGGGCACTCGTCGCTGCTGCTGCTGCTGCTGCTGCTGTAGACACAGTGTCAGACTGTCCCGAGCGCTCAGTTTCACAACACAGTTTAGATGCATGTTAAAAACACATCTGGCATGTGTGACTACACAGTATAGGGACAAAGAAGTAATTCCCACCAAGCCATCATACCAGATATTTTATTACATGACAATTTTGGTGCAGACATTTACCCTCTAGTGTGGTGGATAGCCTTCTGAGATTTACGCATCAAATCTACCCAAAAATCTACCTGCATTTGGCACTTGGAGGGTGTTAATTTCAGACCCTGGTTGTAATAGTGACGCCACATCTCTGCTCCGACATTATATTGTGAAGCTAGTTGTTTGTATTAGTGTTTCTTAGGAATCACGGAGAAACTCAGCAGCTGAAGTCAGGCTGCAGCTGTAACGTCGCGGTGATCCAGTGGTCACTTCCTCTTCCAGACTCTGTTGTGTCTGATTCAACGGTATTGGCGCAGCAGCACACACACTCTGAGCTACTCCTTAAAGCAGCTACACTACTTGTTTTGTATTTGTCTGCATTTACTGATATTCTGATTGTGAATTCATTATTTAACTTACCTGCTATGTTATAAAAGCCCTCTTTTATGGACTGCGTGGGCAAGAGGCCAGGGAACACGACAAATACGTCCAGTGGCTCTTAGTAGAGCTCGTGCCACCTTATGAATCGCATTGCAGACTGTATTTTTGCTGAGGTTCTCTGCATCCCCCACAGTACCAAAGTACTAGTTGCAAAGAACCGCAGTGCAATGCAAACAGTTTGTGGACTAATCAATTTTATTTTATTTTTGTTCAAAGTAATTCTTCATTAGTTTTGTTTTTTTATTCTTTTTTTGTGCAGCAAATCAGGTAGTTAGTGAAAGGGCAGTGCTTTTTATTGCCGATTTAAACCGAAACTCAGAACATAACCCACTCCAGACCAGGTTAAGTTTACAGCATAAGTTACCATGGTGATCTAGCCAGGTTAAAAGAGAGACACCTTTGTGACATTGAAAACTCTGGCTTTATGCTCAACATACCTCACGAACCCACTGATCTCGCTTCATAGTACACCCCTCAGGACAGACCAGAACAAAACCGAGGATCCAACAGAGACTGAACAGAAAACCAGGGCTGAAATACAAACTGGACTAATGAGCAAATGGAGAACAGGTGACTGGACACAAGGGCAGGCTGGGAGCTGATAGGCTGAGGGAAACACAGGGAGCAGAGCAGGTGTGGGGAAGACAGAGCAGGACAGAGCTAACGAGGGTAATGCGGGGCAGGTGAGAGGAGGAGCACATGGACACGGTAGGAGTGAAGGAACACACAAGGGAAACACAGAGCAACAGAAAACCAAAACCCAGAAAATACAACCCAGCATATCAATGAGAAAAAAAATATATGACCAAAAGGCAACCAAAGTAATATATATCAGATAGTTCTTCAAAAAGTTTAACTCAAAATAAGCCCTCTCCCACACAGTCCAACATTCAGAAAACAGAAAAGGTGTGAGGGCATCTGGTGGATAATAGCAATCAAAGAATTGAAAGACATACTCACAAGAGTATCTAGAGTCAATGACAGAACCATGACAGCCTGAGACATCTTGCACAATGTCTTGAACATACATACAAAGTTCTCGTGTGTGAGGAGCAGGAATAGAGCTTTTTCAATTCATTCTCTATGGTAGTTCTTATCACTACGGATGAAACATACACCTCCAACCACAGTGTGGTTTGCAATGGAAGAGTGGTGCTGTCTGTATTTCTGCTCATTGAAACCACGTGCAGAAGATGAAGCAGAAGCAACGTTGCTTATGAGGTATTTTTAGATATTTCTGAGTGCCTGAGACATCCGGCACTAAGTCTGGAATTTACATGCCAAGTTATGTTCACAGCACACAGTGTAATAGTAGAGCTTAAGCAAGCTCAAGTCTCAGCTTCAGTTTCAAGTCATTATCAGTACAGATGTAATCCCAGCTCTGATCACAATGTGGGTTGCAATGGCAGAGTGGCACTGTCTGTATTTCCACTCATTAACCTCACAGCCAGAAGAAGAAGCAAATCAGCGTTGTCGAAGCAACGTTGTTTATGAGGTATTTTTATATATTTCTGAACATGCCTGAGACATCCAGCGCTAAGTCTTGCACATACATGCCAAATTTTATTCACAGTAACGTTACACAGTTCAATAGTAGAGCTTAAGTCTCTTAAACTTTTTCAAGTCATTATCATAGACTGTAAAAGATATGGACGTAGCCACCATGATGTCACCCACTGGTTTCTGAAGAGCGGTTTTGAACCTCAAAGTGGGCAGTGGCTGACTCTGCCTAACTCCTGGCTAAACCATAATGGGCAAAGAGGTGGAGCTGAGGCGGGTTGAATGAAGCCTGATTGCTGAAACAAGCGACCTAACAGTTAGCAACCTGTCACTCAAAGCGGCCACATCCTTAATTATGCATAACTTTATGGCTTAAAAAAAATTAAAAGGTTGAGTTATGAAAAAATTCACCCCCTTTACAGTTGTCATGAACAGGGAAATTAGCTATAGACCAAAACCATTTTTTGTACCAAGCTATGAACATGTTTATTTCTGCTGTAAAGTTGGGCATTTCAACATGGGGACTCATCCAAACAACTTCACACATCGACATTGCACTTTCTCGTTTCTCCAGCAATCCACCCGCCAGGTATGAGGTAGATCGGATGAATTGATTCCTTGCTTTATTTAAACAGAAGAGAGATAATTCAGCAGCAGATCATTCTTGGTAAATTCCACATCCACAAATATAAATGGTCTGGCTCCAGAACTGCATTCATCAATTTATTGTTGAAGTCAAGAAGCATGGCGCCTTCATCCAAGATTTGAAGATCAAAAAAGCTAAGAAGACCTTTAATATTTTAAAGTAGCCACATTTTATTTGAACTCTAAAAGGACTTGCAATGAATGGATTTTGGACTCTGGCTTATATACACCCCCCTGAACCCTATCCCTAACCTTACATCCATGTTCACTGCCAAGCCCCCAGGAACAGCACTGGGCTTTGAAGCCTATTTGACATAGTGGCCAAACCATGGAATTACAACTTCTGAGTCTGACGGGCGCAAAAAGCATTTTTCCCACACACAATTATGGGAAAAGGAGTAGCTGTAAAACAGTGGATACATTTTTTTAAGCACCACATACGCCATGAAATAACTCATTTCACTATCAGAATTTAAGCCATTCGGTCCGATCACATCTCGAAAGACTATACTGAACTTGTTATAGCCCAGGAACTCATGGTTGTACCGGCACAAGTATGTCTGTTGTATCATTAAACTTTGGTTACTCACTTGCTTGGGCCAAGGCTCTAGACTCCACCAAGTACTGTAGAATCGGGCCTGTAGATACAAGTGTCAGCTCTGCTCCTTCTCAATTGGTGTCCAGTGGCTTTTAGGCAATGATCAGATGTGTAGCAGCGTGAACGTGGCCCTTTGTCTTCCTGCTACCTGCTCCTCTGGCTTCCTGCTTCTGACTGGCGTCCCTCCGGCTTACAAACACCCTTCTCCCGCCTGCAGCTCCACTTCCTGGCTACTGATCCTGGCCTCGACTGAGGATTGGCTGTTCCAGCTGTCAGTCCTACTGTTCAGTCAGGGTAATTGTCCAATCGATTGTACTTATAGTCCAGTAGGTAGTACATTACGGCAGAAAAAAAACTACAACACACAACAAAACTATACAATTCAAGATAGTTCAAAGCAATCCCATAACCAATTACAGCCAAATCATCCAAAACACAGTTAAAGCCAAATAATTCAAACACAGCAACTAATATATATGCATGCGAAACAAACACATCAAATCAAGAATATTCTGCCATGTGACATGGACACCCCTGTTCACAGGGCAGTGGTTCCCATCTTTTCTGTCAAATGTATGAAGTACGTAACCGAAACATGTTATGAATGGATTATAAAATATTATTTAATACAATTGATTAGTTAAAAATGAATATTGTTACTATATTGTTTATACAATTTAAATGGTCTGGCTTGCATCCACAACCACTACCATTTGGTGTGGCAGAAGTTGGACTGTTCAACCATCTATTACCTTCAGTGCCACAACTAACAATTATTTTCATTATCAATATATCTGTTGATTATTTTCTCGATTAATTGATTAGTTGTTTGGTCAATAAAATGTCAGAAAATGGTGAAATATGTCGAGCACTGTTTCCCAAAGCTCAAGATGATGTCCTTAAATGTTTTGTTTTGTTCACAACCCAAAGATATTCAGTTTACTGTCACAGAAGACTAAAGACACCAGAAAATATTCACATTTTAGAAGTTGGAATCAGAGAATTTGGACTTTTTTTCTTAAAAAAATGACTCCAAGTGATTAACTTCTAACGCTACAGCTCCTCTCTTGCTAACTAGTTTTTACACACCTCTAACATTTGCAATATGTGGTGACAAATGGGTTAGTTTATTAGTTAATTAGTTCCAGTTTCAGTTCATTGATCATTGTAAATTTATAAAGATCAGCATCACACCAATTCTTTAATCTTATTTGACTGTTTATTTTCCTCTTAGACAAAATAGTAAATACATTATGTGGATATATCATTTTAATCAAATCACAATTTCCATTTTGTAGTTTAGTTAGTTAAATTTAGTTCAGTTAATTAGTTAAGTTTTCACATACCCCCTGACAAATGCAGAAGTACCCACTGGTGAACAAGTTCATGGTTTGGATGAGGCCCTCAGTTCAAGTGAAGGGAAATCTTTATGCTACAACATACAAATATATGCTAGACAATGGAGGGCTTCCATCTTTGTGGCAACAGTTTGTGCTTGTCCCTTTTATTGTTTCAGTGTTTGATCTTCACTTTTTTGGCCAGGTGTTCAACATGGGGCATAAATGTGAGCCTAGTATGTAGCCAGATACATCAATATCTGTAGTTTTCTACACTTTCAGTTTGAGAACTCTCAAGGATTTGAATATGGACAGAGGGCAGGATTCTCCTCTGTGTTCTTGAAAATAAAACTATTGACTTAAAGACCACACTTCCTCACTGGCAACCAGCATTTTATTCAAATATAAACAAAAGCACAGAGTAAATAAATAAACACTCAACCCTTTAAACCACCACTTGATCATATTTCTTCAGTGTGTATGGACAAAGTGATTTTTGTTCCTATTTACACTTTGTTCTGGATGTGACGGCATTCTAGATGAAACCCACCCTCTTATGACACCTACACCTAACATGACAGTCTGAAACAAAATCCATCACACCCAGCACGTAGGTTCACCTTGACCATCGTGCATTGCCATATAAAGACAAGAAAACGTTTCATTCCTGTTTTTGAAGGGTTGCATGTCACTTCCTTCCTTGTAGATTTGAATAGATGTGCTGTCGCCCTGCTCTCTGTGCCGACTCAGTCACTGCCTGTCAAGCAGTGAGCAGCACAGCAGCCACAGGGACTAAGTAACGAAACAAGACAGACAACGAATAATCCTCTACGCTCAGAGATCACCAGCCTCACTGCAACTCTCAGGTAAAGAAATGAAATGAGATCAGGTGGCCTCTGATCCACGCATGTGTTCGCTGAGGGCATCAATGTGAGGTGAAACTTGAGAGGGACTTTAATTTCTTATTCTGTGTGTTTGTGTGAAAGAGGAGGACAGAGTGTGTAACTGTTTGTAATCCCATGTTGATGCTTATATTATGGCACAGTCCACTTTTTCTTAATGAAAACCCTGACCTTTGTTCATCTCAGGCCAGTCTTTGCTTCTCTGCTCATGAGTCGTCCCTCTTCATAAAACAACACACAGCAACAACAGAAACTTTGAAGCTGTCTTGTTTACATTGCATAACTTGTTGCTTGTGTGACTTAAATAATTTAAAACTTTTATGGATGAAAATGTAAGAGCAGTTGAGGTCTTTCGGAGAGGAAGTTAAACCACTGCAGTGAGCTAGAAAGGAAGTTTTGCGGTTAGCTTCACTTCAACTGCAAAAAATCCCTCCAAGGCAGCGAGGGTGAACAGAAACTCATCAGCTCCCCACAGTTTTTCACTAGTCTATAATACTTTATGTTGTTTTAAAAAGAAGAATGATGGGCTGTTGGATATAGTTGATGAAACTTAAGCGCAAGCATGAGGCACACTAATGAGGATGAGCACATGCAAATACTCTCAGTGGCTGCACTGAAAGGCCATGCTGCTCAGCAACAATCCTGTTTTATTGTCTGTTGTAAGTTGATTCACAAAGTCAAGTCCAAATCATTGCAAACTGTGCAAAGTTCCTTACTTTACGTCACAGACTCAGAAATAGGGAAGTTCAGCTATGACCAGTAGTGGAAAGTTAGTAAGTACATTTATTCTAGTACTGTTCTTAGAGTAGGTATAGTTTCATACTTCTACTTGAGTATTTTCTGCTACTTTATACTTCTATTCCAATACATATCAGAAGGAAATATACTTTTTACTCCACCTTTATCTGACAGTTAATAGTTACTATGCAGATCCCAACATACAGTTTAATCATATTAGAAAACAAGATGCATTGTTGTACACTATCTAGCTATAATACTTAAATACATAAAGAAATACTTTATATAGTGAAATTAAGAAGATTTAACAAATACTATATGTATTTAAGTAAATCTTAGACTTTTAATGTACTGTTTTTAAATTGTGCAATTGCAGGATTCATGACTTGGATTAGAGTCATGAATCTGGTGACATTGTACATTACTTACTACAAAATAAAAAAGACCTGCAAATTTGACTTTAATTTTACCACCAGGGACTTGTGACTTCACTTGGACTTTAGCCTTCTGACTTGGAATAACTTGATATCCACACACACACACACACTGATCACCACTGGGAATCTAACGACTAAATCTTGTAGTTAGTAGTTGGATTGTGCTTGCTCCATTTAAGGCACACAAGGATTTGAATGCTGTGTAGTTTTCGCTTAGATGAAATTGATATTGATGCATTTGGATAAATTGTTTGCTTCAGCTGAAACATCCAGAAGATTCAAATAAAAGGGAAGAAAACTACAATGTTACCAAGCATACAGCTACTAAAATAGCCAATTAAATCTGTAGAAACAATAATAGTAAGAATAATGAAATAACACCAGTTGCTAAAGAAAATTGCAAGAAGAAGAAATTCAGCTTGATGTCACGGACAAAAAAAGTATAGTACACGTGTGGAGCAGCAGCTTGGTGACATCTTGCACCTTAAAGGGGACCTATTTTGCTTTTCCTTATTTTCTGTCATATATATAATGTTACAATGTCAGCTGTTCATATTAAACGTGGCTAAAGTGTCAAATAATGAGGTAAACGTATGTAGAAGTAATACACAGCAGGGCAAGGTAAAATAGAAAGTAGTTTACCTGTTAGAGGTGTGCTGGTCATTTGCAGCTCTTCATCAAACATCATCATCACTGTGGCTGTTTCTGCTTGTACTGTTCCTCCCTGCATTATTTCTAACTGATCCGCTCAACAAAGTTCTCCAAATATCTCCAGAGGTTTTTAGCACTGCTAATGAAGTTCCATTAGTTCGGGGAGGTATATGTTTAATTTCCTGTAAAGCAGGAAAGCAGAAACTGCATTGGCAGTAACTTAACATGACTCTAATACATGCCCATAGACTGTATAAAAATAATGGACGTAGCCACATCACCCATTGTTTTGTGGACTCACATCTTTGTGGACCTGTCGCCATCTTGGATTTTTGGAGCCAGAAGTGACCTTATTTGGACAAGAGGGTGGAGCTGACCCCTAACACTAGCTGCTAGGCTGGTTAGCACAGTGCATTTACAGTCTATGGTTAACTATGGTTATGGTTAATCTGTGAATCTATGGTTACGCTATGGTTACATTACCTAACCAACGTTGTCGCCGTTATAGACTTTGTGCTTTATTGTCATATTTAAATTAAGTGGGACCATAATTTACAAAATTATCATCATGTTGTATTGAAGAAGACTTGAAACTAGCAATTGGGACCATAAACTCATTAGGAAAGTGTTTACTGGGTTAATAAATTAACTGAGAAGTAGGGTCATTTCCCCATAGACTTCTATACAATTGGACTTCTTTTTGGAGCCAGTGGAGTCACCCCCTGATGGCCATTAGAGAGAATGCAGGTTTAAGGCATTTCCACATTGACCTCACTTTTCAGACCCAGAACTACCTTGCACCAGCCTGGTGTTGCCCCTCACTAGGCTTCCTGAAGCTGGCCAATCAGGACAGAGCGGGAGGGGGGCCTTACAGAGACAGGAGCTAAGACTGCCTGTTAGAGACATAGGCTGAACTGAGGGGCTGCATAAAGGGCCAGTATAAAATAAATAAGATGTTTTCTGAACTGTGAATCATGCAACACTACTCTAGTGGAGTCCCAGTATAAAATTAAAGAGGGGGAAATTAGCATGGTAGGTCCCCTTTAAATGTCAGACTATAATTATGAGTCATCTGACTACAATTAGCTCAAACAGAGCTGATGAGAAGTAAATGTGAAAAAGTATTCAGAGCGCCATTTTAGATTTAGCTTTACCGCTACAGAGTTTCATTTCTGCTTTTGATCTGCTGGCTGCTGCTCGACAGACAGAACAAAGCTGCTGTTAGTCACATCTCACGTCAGCCATTTCCCACTAAATTTAGACTTTAGAGCTGTGAACACAAATGGGACAAATAACCCTTTTTAACATCTTCAGTCATCTCTAATCTATGCACACACTGCTTGATATGAATTCAGGGTTTCTTAAAATCAACCTAATGTTATGCCCCAATCCTCCCTTTTTTTGCACACTTAGTACAACTTAAGTATACCCTAAAACCTTTAAATCCCCTAACAATTCAAGATCCTCAATACATGTTTATTTGACATGAGTAAGTTTCAAGATGTTTTAAAAAGTTAAGGGAATCTCTTCCCCATTGTTTTGTCCGAACGTTGCATGTGCACACATTCTGACACACATGCAAATTATACTTACAAATTACTGAATAAAGTGACCGTAAGCCTCATGCACAAAAGAAAATAATATAATAAAATGAATAAACAATGAAATTACAGACATCTCAAGCTAACAGAACTGATTCAAGGGAGATATGATGGTAATTTCAACATGCAAGAACACTTTGTCTAAGCTGTCTGCCCTGTGGTTTGATCTTTCAGTCTGACACATTTCATTTTTAGTCAAGTCTGAAATCTGTTATATTTTATCCATACATATCAAGTGGATGTAGCCACCTGTAAATGTTTCCTGTGCTAAGTACAAACAGGAAACAGTCAACTTCTGATTAATCGACTCCTTTGTCCTTTCTGCCTCTGTAAAGCACTGCAAGAATTCACACATTGCTGTATTACGATGTGGAAACAGCTGCAGAAGCTCTGAAAGAGCAAACCGACAAGTTGCAACATAAATGTGTTTGCATTTTGGTTGCAGGTGGCAGAATTTACTGTTGAGGTTACCTCAGCATGTCAGTTCAATAATGTTATTTATCCCCAGTGGGGCAATTAAACAGTATGTGTACTTAGCAGCAGCTGCTCACTTGTTCACACACATCTCAATAAAACACACTGGACAGAATAATAAAATATATACAAATATTAAAAAGCATAAAGTGCATAATAACAGCTACAAGCTTGTTGCAGTCAGTGGAAGGAATTGGCTTTAGCTTGTGGATTTTTTTTTATTCAGTTAATATTTATGGAGCTGAGCGGCTGTCAGAAGTATTTTATTTTTTACTTAGTTCATTGAATGTGTGCCATTAGCTGCCATGAATGTCTGTACCAAAGTTTGTGCCAATCTATCCAGTAGATGTTGAGATATATCACAGCATAAGTGAAAACTTTGACCTGTTGGTGGCACTAGAGGAAAAATCAGGGAATCACCGAAGGATTCATCCTTTGGGGAATATGAATGTCTATGTAAAATTTCATAGCAATCCATCGAATAGTTGTCAAGATATTTTAGTAGTGGACGGACAAACAGACCATAGAGCCAGACTGTTAGCATGGCTAGAAACATTTCCTCAAGTTGATAACAAAAAAAAAAATCTGGATTTTTCTCAACACACAGTTGCTCTTGCAAATTAGTAGTACATAAATGTCATTTCTCAGAGACATACTGTAGGACGGATTTATTGCAGGGTCTTCATGTTTTTTCTGATTATATGTCAGCTTGTCAGGAAGTTGAATGACTCATCTTAAAACTTGTAGTTAGTCTTCTTTGTGGTTTTGCAGTGTAACCTGCTAAGTCTTTCTTAACGTCCTCCTGACATGGTGTGTGACTGTTCACGTTTAACCCTGCCAAAAAAGGATATATAATCATACACAGACACTTAACATGAATCATCACAGACTAAAATAAAAAGCCCTGTGTGTGTCAGGTGACTATCTACTTCTCAGAATTGCTTCACTCTTCATGACAGGGCACTGACAAATCGGATGTGAAATGTTCTGCTCAGTACAATCTAAGGGGTCCATATCAAGATTGTTTGTTCATGTTGTGTGTGTATGTAAAAAAAAAAACTATGGATTGATGTATTATTATCTGATTTTTCAAATATCGATATCAGTATCAGGCTCAAAATCCAGTATTGGTTGGCCTGTAGCATGCACTGCAAGACTGGAGATGCTGACAACTGCAAAAAAAATAAACCACAAGATCTCTATTCGAGGATCTGTCATAAAATCTTGTAAAGACATTCATTGTCTCCAGAGGATGAATCCTAATGACTTCAGTGATCACCTGACTTTTCCTCTAGCGCCACCATGAGGTTCACATTTCCTCAACAAAAACTTGTTTTTGTAGTATTGTTTTATTTGTGTGCCTGATGTTGTATTGTAGTGCTGCCGTCCTGGCCAGCACTCCTTTGAAAAAGAGGTTACTAACCTCAATGGGATTTAACCTGGTTAAATAAAAGTTAAAGTAAATACAAATAACATCTACTGAATGGACTGCCATAAAATTGAATACAGACATTTGTGTTCCCCTCAAGATGAAATCTAATAATTTTGTTGATCCTCTGATTTTTCATCTAGCACCACCATCAGGTCAGAATTTAATTTGTCTAATACTGTAGTTTCGCAATGCAAACATGCTAAACAGATGATGACCATTGTGAATATTATACCTGTTAAACAGTGTCATCGTGGGCATATTAGCATGCTGATGTTACCATTTAGCTAAGACTTGTTACAGGTTTTTCAATGTGATAATACCTGCATAAGTAAAAAAGTAGAAAACAGATCACATGTTGGAGCAGTCTGTCCTCAGATCTTGCTACACAGCTATAACAAAGAAACACTTCTCTGTCAGGCAGCAGAAGCAGGAAGTTGTAGGCTGGCAGAAGTGAGAACTATGAGCAGTTTGCATCACAGTACAAAATCAGGAGATAACATCTCTGAAGTTCCTCCTTTTTTTCTGCGCAAGACCGGTCAGTACTATCAGGATTTGACTTTTAATTTAAGGGTGCTGTTTTTTTTGTTCTGTGTCAGTTTCAGGTTCCACTGCTAATTCAGGTTTCCGACATGGCTACCACCACACCGATCTCTCCGGAGGAGCTGGAGGAACTTAGAGAAGCTTTCGCCAAGATTGGTAAGACACCAAGGAACCTGCAGCATTACTGTCATTTCTTCAAATGTTTTTGATACAGGAAGGAATAGTGAAGGAGGACTGGTGAGGGAGCTTAATCAGAAGCATCAGGTGTTCTCCTAAAAACAGCCTTAACTGTCCAGGTGTAAGGTGACTGATCTCGTCTTTCAAAATTGTCCTTTTAAGATGTCACATTTTCTCCTTTTAGCATATATAAATGGTCCAGATGGCAGTATTTCTGATTATAAAAAAGCCCTGTCTTCAAATCAACCCTCGACCCTTTTTCAACAGTTTGTTTTGGGTAATAAATATAAAACTTCTAACAAATATTCTAAACAAAAGTCAACTTAATTCATTTTAACAAAAGGTAAAAAAAAAAAAAAAAAAAAAAACCGAAAAGAAATTGTCTCGAGCAATGTAAGGGAGCATTTTCAGACTGAGGAAAATATGTATAATTTGACATGACCAAAAATCACAGCCCCGGGTTGAACACAGGTCAGACTCTGTTCCTTAATTGTTTGTCTGTTTGTTTGTTTGTTTGTTTGTTTGTTTTTTCCAAAATTTCTGAACATTTTTATTGTAGAGTTGAGAGTATAGAGATGACAGGAGATGAGGAGAATTGAACATTGCAGTTCATGGTTCATCAGCAACCTAAATCCTTAGGCCACCAGGAGGCCCCATATTTTTGTTTTTTAGTTTTAAGATCAATGTTGAAAAAAAGGAAGATAGTGCTACTTTACCCGATGTCTGTTTAAGAGCAGAGGAACCAGTACAGCAAGAACTTGATCATCATTAGTTTTTAATTTGACGACTCAACTGACAGCTGTTTCTATTGGGGATGGGAATATCAGTGCTTCTTGCAGTTCATTATAGTGGACTACTAACGTCAAGAGAAATGATTACACTTATTTTTAAGTAACAGTTTTCAGCAGCTAAATTGCTCAGGAGACAAGACGTGTCAGGGTTTGTCTGATTCAGCTCAGGAGATGACTTGATCAATCAGTCACATCATACATTAAAGGGAAACTCAGCCAGCATTGTATCATTACAATGTGGGTAGTATATGCAAATGAACAATGTTTAACTTCCCTCCCTGTTGCCTGCAACCAGAGCTCCCCGCTCATTTACTGGCTAAAGTCTGCTGAGTGACGCAAAACATGTCGTCCGGCGGACTTTGGAGATCTGCTTAGACTACAAATGTTTCTCATTGTCTGTAGTGGTGCCTTCAAGGACGGTAAAATGTGGGTCTCCCAAAACACTCCTGTCTACTATGTTATGCTTGTGATAGGGAAAAGCAGACACTAAAATATCATACTACCAAATACTATAAAATATGAGATTTGTAAGATTTATTTGAAAGAAAACTAGTTTCATGTCACAAGGCTGAACATCGCACTGTTGAATTGCGCTGTCTCCGTGATTCCTAACAAACACTAACACAAACAAACAACTAGCTTTACAATATAATGTTGGGGCAGAGATGTAGCGCTACTAATACAACTTAGGCCGAATATAGTACCGTGGAATCATACAAAACTGAGTAAGGAGGAGGAAGTTACCATGGGAGCTGTAACAGGGGCAGCCGAGAGATAGGCACTGCAGTCGGACAGGTGGCAACAAACTTTGCAGTGTTTTGGTAAACTAGACTGTGTTTTCTGACAGAATATTATATCAGACTTTGCCCACTCTGAATACAGAACAACAGCAACTGTGTTCCAAGTGACTTGCGGCTGCATCCACATAACATAACTGACTCCAGCTAGTCCAAATGGTCCTTGCACACTGGTATGATATATCCAGACTCGATGAGGAAAAACATTGTGTAACTGAAAATAAGCCCCAGTAAGGAGATATAGGGCCCAATCTTACGCCCGGTGCAGAGCGGCGCTAAGCGCAGTGCAAGTCTCTTTGCTATTTTAAGACCGACGCAGTTGTCATTTTCCCATCCAGCGCCCACGTTGTTAAAATAGCAATGGCACTTGCGCCCATCAGTGCACCCATGGGCGTGTTGGTCTAAAAGTAAGGTGTGGTCAGGCGGATTGTTGGCGCATTGCTACCCTGAGGCAGCAGAGAGCGACTGAGCCATTGACCAACAAAAACCTGGTCTAAAGTCAATGGCGCAGTGTTTCACCTAATATTTTAAGGGCACATTATCAGGACAGTAATATGCACCTACACAAGCGGGTGCACAACATACACTCTGTACAAACATTTTCCTTTTCTTCTCCTAAAATTCTCATACTTTTTTCTGTTAGGCTTCTAAGTGAGATTCAACAATCTTTGTTCGGGAGATTTCATCGTTAGATAATCAGCGACCCCAAACTTCCAAATCAACCTGTGCTGCTGTTAAAAATCGAAAGATGAAAACAAAAAACATTTATCAGCGTCATACTGGTGGGCCTGAAACAATTAGAAAATATGAAAACATCTGCCAATAACGTATCACCAGAGCAGCACTGCAGTGAGACAGAATAGAAAGGGAGTGGTTTGACATGAAGTTAGATGTGAGAAGCTTTCTAAAGCCACCGGAATAAAACCCTGAGTAAGATAGTTTCCTCTCTACTGGACTGTATAAGTTGCCAAAATATACCAATAAAATCATAAAATAAAAAGTACAAGAAAACTGTTAAAAGTGACAAGTTCTCTTAAATTGTACATGCCACTTAAGAATAGATCTGTTCATATTAGTGGTTCTTGCATGAGGCCCATTGTCTATAGTGACCCATCGTCACCGGATGCATATGTCTGTGGGTTATGACCAGGTCAACCAAAGACTGAAGGCTAAAATTACCCCATAATTAGCAGAAAAAAATTATTCAAAAGCATATAACCCATCATACACAAGCATGAAAAGGGTATTAAAGTTACACTTTCTCTTCACCATGTGTGACCTCTGACTCTTCCAATCTTTTTCTTCCAGATGTGGACAACAATGGCTATATCAGCAAAGACGAGCTCAACGGGCTCTTCAGGGCCGCCAACCTGGCACTGCCGGGGTACAGGATCCGAGAGATTGTCCAGGAGTTTACCAAGACTGGCGACCAGCTCACCTTTGACGAGTTTACTCAGGTGAGTTCACAAGTCAAAGGTCACACAGTCAAATGTACAGCATAAAGCAGTACATATACAGTGTTTGTCTGAATGTGCCATATTGATATATTTAACATATAACATATTTGATGTGTCTTTTTCATCTAAAGCAAAGACAGAATATTTTCTTTTCTGAACTGTATTTGACTGGAATTATTTATATTCCTAATTACCCCATATCCACCTTCAGATCGTCCATGGTCTGAAGAGCACTGAGGTGGCAAAGACCTTCAGGAAAGCAATCAATAAGAAGGAGGGAATCTGTAATGTGGCAGGAACCTCAGAGCAGTCCGGTACTCAGCACTCCTACTCAGGTCAGTACACGCACACACACGATCAATAACTGATAAAAACAACAACTAATGGGTGTGTGTGTGACTAAATTTGACTTCAGCCAAATTAGATAAGAAACAAATTACACTATATTACATTAGAATCAAACTAGATGAGATGAGATAAGTTTAGATTAACATTAGCATTAGCACCATATTAGACTAGATTTGATTAGATCACATTAGATTGCAACTGGTATAGATAGATTAGATTAGATAAATAAAGTTATTTAGACTTCATCTGACCTTTGATTTTGATTTTATCCCAGTAGAATTGGGTTAGATCAGATTAGATAAAATTAGATTAGATTAGATTAGATTAGATTAGATTAGATTAGATTAGATAATGTAATAAATTAAGTGATCAAATAAAAAGACAGCAGTGACAAAGGGTCAGGGTTTCAAACCAGAAAATGTCCACAAATCAATAGAAAATATGAATATTAATGTAATAATTGACGTTTTGGGAAATACACTTGTTGTTCTTGGTTAGAGTTAGAAAAGAAGACCGCTCTTGTCTGTATAATAAATATGAAGCTACTGCTAGCAACTGGTTAGCTTAACTTAGCATCAGAACTGCAACAATTAGTCAATTAGATGATTAGTCGATCAACAGGAAATTTAGCGCCAACTATTTTGATAATTGAAAAATCATTTAGTCATTTTAAGAAAAACTAAAAGTTATCTTTGGGTTTTGGACTGTAGATCAGACAAAAGAAGATATTTGAAGACGTCACCATGAAATGATACCAGGCATTTTTCATTATTTTCTGACATTTTATAGATAAAATGATTAATCAAGAAAATAAACAGCAGATTCACTAATTAAGAAAGCAATCGTTAGCTGCAGCCTACTTAGCACAAAGACTGGAAACAGGGGAAACACCTACCATGCACCTCTAAAGCTAAAACAAACAAGATATAACCTGTTAATTAGTGAGCTTTAGAGGAGCTGATAAGCAGATTCAAGTTCAAGTTCAACATATTTACACCTACATCAGGGTTTTGTAAGAAGACTTTTTGATGTGAAAAGATTGAAAGCTGCTGATATCTAACAAGGGATTTCTTCTGCCAACAGAGGAGGAGAAGGTGGCCTTTGTAAACTGGATCAATAAAGCTCTAGAGAAGGATGCAGACTGTAAACATGTTCTGCCGATGGACCCAAACAGCAACGACCTGTTCACCGGAATGGGAGACGGCATCATTCTCTGGTACTCTCTACTTTTAGAGGATACTGTCTCATTTTGTGACAGCACCCAGTAGCACCCCAAAATTCCCAAATCTAAAGAAATAGTTTGATATTTTGGGTAATTTGCTGATTTACTTCCTTGCTGAGAGTTAGGTGAGAAGATCAGTACCATTCTCCATACAGATGTGAGTATCAATGTTCTCATCTATCTCTCAGAGAGAAAGTGAATGAGAGGATTTCCCAAAATGTTGAACTATTCCTTTCAAGTAGTTTTTAGGTTGTGCTTAAGTATGAAAGTGTTCCAATGTTGTGGTTGTTAACCTGAATTTTTCATTTTTCTTCTTTTTAGTAAGATGATCAACCTCTCTGTCCCTGACACCATCGATGAGAGAACCATCAACAAGAAAAAGCTCACACCCTTCACCATTCAGGTGAGACAGGAAGTGTCTGCTGAGCAGGATCAGATTCTTGTTTTCAGTTCGATCATATATATGACTGATCTTTACATCCTGTGTTGCGCCATTTATTCTAACAGGAGAACCTGAACCTGGCTTTGAACTCTGCGTCAGCCATTGGCTGCCACGTGGTGAACATTGGAGCTGAAGACCTGAAGGAGGGCAGGCAGCACCTGGTGCTGGGTCTGCTGTGGCAGGTCATCAAGATTGGACTGTTTGCCGACATCGAGCTCAGCAGGAACGAAGGTGTGTGTGTTTTTGTGTGTATTCATATTGATTCCACTGTGAATCAATCATACCTAAAATAAAGAGGTTTTATTCACATATTTCAAGGGTGACAGAATAATAGAAACACCCCTCAACATAATGTAAACCAGTACAACACTGTCTACAACCTCATAAGTTTAAAGGAATAGTTTGACATTTTTGGAAATATAATTATTTGCTTTCTTGCTGAGGGTTAGATGAGATGATTGATACCACTCTCATGTCTATACGTTAAATATGAAGCTACTGCCAGAAACGGGTTAGCTTAGCTTAGCATAAAGCATGAGCATAAAGACTGGAAACGGGGAAAGGGCTTGCCTGGCTCTTTCCAAATGTACCAGAATCCACCTACCAGCACCTCTAAAGCTCACTAACATGTACTACCTCATTTGTTTAATAGTAGCAAAACAGCTATTTATTTATATGAAAATGTTGCAGACTATTATTTTAAATCTCACTCAGTCATGACCTTTGAGCTTTGACAAGCGTTTTTGGACAGAAGAATCCAGCGCGTCATGTTGCTTTTATAAATATTTGTATTTGTATGTGTGTGTAGCTCTGATCGCACTGCTGCGTGATGGAGAGAGTCTGGAGGACCTGATGAAACTTTCCCCAGAGGAGCTGCTGCTGCGTTGGGCCAACTATCACCTGGAGCAAGCCGGTGCTCCCAAAGTCAACAACTTCAGCTCCGACATCAAGGTGATCACACACACACAGACACACATACATGAGGCTTAAACTGATCCGTCAGTTGATATTTGGCTTTAATAAAAAATATTAAATGGCTTCTGTGTGACCTAGTAGTCAAAGTTCAATTCCAGCCACAGACTTTTGTTGTATTTCATAACTCACTCTCTCTCCATTTTCCTGTCTGTCTCTAAAGTCAACTATTTTGACAAAAAAAAGAGAGAAATCTTTAAACTATCAGATGGCAACCTGTCAGTATTGCAAGGTTTGATAAAATGTTTTATTTGCATGTTTTAACCAATTATTTATTAATTAATGCTGGATACTATATGCAGCTTTTTGTAAAACTTGGTCTTCTTTTGAACAATTTCTGTCTATGCTATATTTTCTAAAGTACAAAAAATGTTGAAGCTTTTAAATGTCTTTTTTAACATTTAACGTTTTAGGTACATGCATTTATCTGTTGTCCCATTTAGATTTTTTATTTATATTTACAATTATAACTATGATTCAGAGTCAAATCTCTATTTGTTCTAGTGTAATTATTGATTAAAAAACAACATTTGTTTAATAATGGTAAATTCTAGATACAGATCACCATCAAATTGAACTCTTCATTGGTTGTTGCTTATGAATGTACTCAATTGTATATAAAATCACAGCAGGTCACATTCATTTGCTTGAAATCTGGCTTCATTATTTATTGTGTTAAAAGCCAAATCACTTCAGTCTGCAGCTGTTTCCATTTGTGATAATATTCCCAAACTGTTTGTGTATGTTCCAGGACTCCAAAGCCTACTACAACCTCCTGAACCAGGTGGCGCCCAAAGGTGATGAAGAGGGAATCCCCCCCATCACCATCGACATGTCAGGACTCAGGGTAAGAGAATCAAGTGTGAATTCATGGAGAAATCAGTCAGAATGTACCCTGGTGGTGTAGGGGTTAAGCTGCCAATCATCATCTTCAGTTCAAATCTAGCCAGAGACGTTTGTTACATGTCACTCCCCATCTCTCTCTCTCTCTCTCTCTCTCTCTCTCTCTCTCTCTCTCTCTCTCTCTCTCTCTCTCTCTCTCTCTCTCTCTCATCCCTGTTGCTCTCACCTTATGGCTGGCAATGTAGCTGTTAAATAATTTACATTTATTCAAGGCCCTCAGGATGGAGGCCCTCAGAGGCAAGTTTGTCATGATTGATTTTGGGCTATAAATGCAATTAACTTTACTTGTCGTTTCGCTCTTATTTGGAGGTACTAACTACAAGTGTATGAATATGAATTGTAAGGATATAGTCTAAATGTATATTAGAAACATTATTTCTTTGATCATCAACATTACAAACAGCCAGTAAATGTAATAAAGGTAAAGAACCAGAGTTAATACGGGCAGGAAAAATAGATTTCCAGCTTCAAAATAAGAGCATCTGCATTATATTGATGAGAGGTTGGTGAGAGGAAGTTTTACAATAAGGTTCAGTGATGATGTACAGAACATATTAATATTACTGTTGAATAGTGTTGCATCCAGAGTCCTACAAATCCGGTTTACTGAAGTAAGTTTGGTAAGTAGTTTAAGCATGGCTTTGTGCTCAGTGTTGTTGGGTTAGGGTTAGTGTGTGTGAGCTGTCTCTGTTAGCACCTCACATTCTGTGTCATCATTAAGAATCACCATGTGATACTTGGTGATCATATCAACAAATTAAGTTTAAAAGAAGCTAATTGTGTACAAGAACCACGTTTTCAAAAGAAGTCTGCAAAGTTGCCACAAAGATCTCATTTTGTGATTACACCTGTTAGTTGTTAGATCTTGTTTTGTATGATGACTAAAAACTGGCCAACATGGCAGTGTAGAGTAGATTACAGTCTCACATTCACAACATTTACTTATAGAACAATCACATAGAACCTGACAGAAGAGTGAGGGCAGTGTTTCCAAATGAAATTTGTCTTGTAAATTATTCCAAGGCCAGGATGTGTATTGTCATAGAAGTAACCTATCTCAAGTGGTAATGTCCACTTCAGCCAACATTAATATAAACACTGAAGTCAGATTTCTCAGCTTCACACATTTTGACATTGTCCTTGTCCGTCCCTCTCTGCAGGAGAAAGAAGACCTGAGGCGGGCAGAGTGCATGCTGGACCAGGCTGACCGGCTCGGATGCAGACAGTTTGTCATGCCCACAGATGTCATCCGTGGCAATCCTAAACTCAATTTGGCTTTTGTTGCCAATCTTTTCAACAAGTACCCAGCTCTGAAGAAACCAGAGAACCAGGATATCGACTGGAGCTCTATTGAAGGTGAATTTTAGAGCCTCTAAAAGGTTCTTGTTCTCTTTCCAGTCCAGAGATTCAAGCCTGTGCCCTCTGACACTCCTTATAACTTCAGATTTATTTATTATTACTCACACCTGGTATTAACATGGTATCTGTATCCAGATAGCTTATCTGGATAAGGGAAAACGCATGCTAATGCAAGGTGTAAATGCAGTTCACCAGCCCCGCCTAGCTAATCTGCATATCGAGATCCAACCATAGATAGAATCAAGATAATTGGAGTGATTATTAATGTTATGGAAAATTCTAACTATAAGGGTTTCAAATTGGGTTACATTGGGTCAAGCATGGGCCTCAAGGTCACAGTAGAGATAGCAGTAAATCTTATAGAGAGAGACACTGTAAAAACATTTTCCTGTTTAGAAACTAATGAGCCGATAGGCTAAACTTTGCATACAGTAGATGCATTGAATTTGACCATTTCTGGGCGTATAGTTTTTATGGTATGATCTGCAGGGGTTTAAAGGGTGACTACCTGTGACCACCTCATCAGAGTATTAGAGCTGGCATCATGCACAGACAACTGTGATTAATAAAGTTTCTGTTCTCCACTTGGCCAAGTGTCTCAGCATAAGACATCAAAGGCTCCTGGCCACTTTCTTCACTGATGAGTTGACCATTGATCAGTGTTCTCCATGACAATTAATACCAGGTGTACATGCAAAGAACCATGGATCTGATGTCATTATCCAGATAATGTATCCAAATACAGATGCACATGTTAATACAAGGTGTAAATGGAGCCCTTGGCTCACAGTTATCGGATTCAGACTTTGCCAAAATATAAACAAATAACAACAAAAAACAAGTTGCACTGCACAAGTCCAACCTGTTCCAAAATATGCACAAAATGACCAAGAGAGCTTTTTTTTTTTTTTTTTTTTTAGATTTTTATCACTATCTTTACTTAAAACCAACTGTATTTTTATCACACACCCTTTTTTGTATTTTCCTGCTGCTTGTTCTATTTCCACTTAGACTATTAACAGTTTCACAGCTTTTATTGAGACTCAGTTTAGACTTTATTTTTTCTGATGGTGACACTCAAATACAATGTTTTATTATTTGATTAATTTAAATGTTATTTTGTATATTTTGTTGGCAGTCTATACAATTTCCAACTGTGTAGGCCCACCTATTTCCAGTCTGAATCCAATTAGAGAGTTTTTTGTCACAGATGCTGTTACACCCCTACACACTGCTGCAGTATTTCCTGCTAGTGTTTTTTAATCAGCGCACTGATGTTTTCCTCCAGGTGAAACTAGGGAGGAGCGTACCTTCAGGAACTGGATGAACTCGCTGGGGGTCAACCCTCGTGTCAATCACCTCTACGCGTAAGAAAACTCACTGCTCTCCTTTTTCTTTACCCTTTATTTATCTGCCTCACATTTCTCATCTGGGAGCTTTCCACTTAATCAACATGAGTAACTACATCCTCAATGTACAGCTTCAGACTGTCAGAGAGGCTGTGCATCCTGCTTTTAATTCTTTCACTTATCCCTCTGCTCAGGTTAACGCCCAGTAATGATTTAGCTTTCATCATTACAAGGTTCTGTGTGTAGAGTAGTAATGCAACAAACTGAATTGAGTCAACATCACATGTTCCTGCAAGACCATGTACAATAGTTACTGCCTGCTATTGAAAACATAGTTAATCGTAGTTTTTCTCTGCACACACAAAAACAACATACTAATGATTTAGTTATTCTTAGAGTCTTACCAGTAGTGGGGCTAAAAATGTAAAGTTTGTCCTGAGGGTGGTGCAAGAGAAAAAAAATCATGTGATGTACGCTACATAATAACCTAAAAACATTAAAGAAATAATTTGACTTTCTGGGATATACACTTATTCACTTTCTTGCCATAAGTCAGATGAGAAGATTGATACCACTCTCATGTGGTATCAATCTTCTCATCTGACTCGGCAAGACAGTGAATAAATGTATTTCCCAAAATGTCAAGCCATTCTTTTAAATGTTGTTAGGGTGTTTTTGTCTTGTACCACCCTCAGGACAAACTTTACATGTTCATTACTGGTAATGCTGTAAGAACAGCTAAATCATCAGTATTTTGTGTAAGACTTTTTGTATTATTTGTGGCCTAATGAACATTACAGGTTTACACAACAAAGGTTGTATTTTTAAGGTGAAAATACACTATGTATTTTTTGACATACAGTGTGAGAGGGATCTAACGACCGATACCCACATGTAGCTAGGTAACAATAAATCAAGGGACACTAGATAACGCCAAAAAGACATGTATGGTAATTTAAAGTAAGTTTATGTGTGTGTGTGTGTGTGTGTTACAGAGACATTGATGACGCCCTAGTGATCTTCCAGTTGTATGAGAAGATCAAGGTGCCAGTTGACTGGGACAGAGTCAACAAGCCTCCCTACCCTAAACTGGGCAGCAACATGAAGAAGGTATGACAGCTAATCAAAGTTCAAGATAGTCATGATCGCAGATTAATCATTGGAAGTCAAGAACAATTGAAATACTGTTGGGGAAAACCTTAGTTGTCTTTGCTGGAGCAAATATAACACATTTAGAATTTTGTACCAAAACGAGCCACAGCCATTTCACTCATAAGCGAGGTGTCCAACCTGTTGGGAAATGCAAAACCGAGTGCAAAATAGTGTTGTTCACATTAAAAGTGATCGAATTGTGTGACAAGTTGAAAAAGAGAGCTTAAACCTTGGCTTTCAAACCTTGGCCATTGTTCACTTCCGTGCAGCTGACCAATTGTCAATTTCATCTCTGTCTTCAGTCCAGGACGTGTTTAGCCAAACTCAGCACGAAAACTAAAAGTAGGAGGAAACTGCTAGCCCCACTCTGTCAAAAGTGAACACATGTACCCTCCAAAACAGTCAGACCACAACTCTTAGACAATCAACTCAACTGTAACCAGCCAAGTGATCTAAAATATAACACATTTGTTCTGTCTTTTCCAGCTGGAGAACTGTAACTATGCAGTGGAGTTGGGCAAGAAGGAGGCCAAATTCTCTCTGGTTGGCATCGCAGGTCAGGACCTGAACGCAGGGAATCGAACCCTCACCCTTGCTCTGCTCTGGCAGCTCATGAGGAGGTAAGTCATTCACAACCTTTATTACCTTTCATAGAAGTTCTGTCCCTCTCCATCAGTCTCCAACACAGACCTCCATCTTCAATGATGGAACTCCATTGAAACACCAAAGTTTCTATATTTGTCCTTCATGTTGGACAGCTGCAGCTGTCATCTTGGATTTACAGCAGTTGTAATGGATTCTAATGGAAACATGTCAAAATATATAAAAATGATCCATATGTTCCAAACAATTGTTGTATTTGGCCATTATGTATTCTGAAGACTCTTCCTCCAATGGTGCTTCAGAGCTACGATTAGGAGAGGGTGATAGTGAGGCAGTGTATCCTCTGTTAGGGAGTGTTTGGAACATGCTGTACATACAGATCAAAGGCAGAGATGTGGTTTATGCCGCAGGAGTTATTTTTTCTGCTCCTAAGTTTTCATGGATGTTTCCAGACTTTGGGGCAACTGTGGCTCAGGAGGTAGAGCGGGTCATCCACTAATCCAAATCTGCAGTTCGATCCCTGGCTCCATTTGTTTTTGCCATGTCTCTGTGTTACCGTTGCAATCTATTGTAACGAAGGAGCAAGCTACATCTTTTTAGAGCCACATTGCAAGCCTTAAGGCAGTGAGTATTCACTACTTAAAAGATAGATTTTTTGTTATATCTCTGTGACATACCATGGCTTGCAAAGTTGGTAAAGTCACATTTGATAAGAAGCAAAAGAAAAAGTTGTTCTTACTGCCCCTTGAAATTCAAGTATTCCAGGATTTTTCCCAGCCAGTTGGAGCATGTCTAATCAGTGGGCATCACTATCTTTTAATGATCCAAAATGGTTGAGAACCACTGAGTTGTGCAACAGTACTCCTGGACAGTAGCCAGGATTTTAGAAATACTGAGGTCATGAGTCCAAACACCCCCCAATCCAATCCAAATACCCACATGTTGCACACACAGGACTGAATGCTGTCTGTTCCCTCAGGTACACCCTGAACATCCTGGAGGACCTGGGTGACGGGCAGAAAGTGACTGATGACACCATCGTGGCCTGGGTCAATGACATGCTCACACAAGCGGGCAAATCCACTATCTCCAGCTTTAAGGTAACTGATTCCTCCACAACGCACAGAAATACATTTAAAACTTTCTGAGGGACTACACTTTAGAGTGTAGAGTCATGATCGATGTTATGGTTGAAGGATTAAGTTACCCAGAAATTATGTAAGATATTGTCAGAAAACTGGCCACTACTAGTCAGGCTTGGTGTTATGTATCAAACCACAACACTGAACAATATCAAAAACTGTCAGGTAGCTTATTATTCCTGTATATCACATCAGATATTCTGGTTCAAATCATCATTTTTATCTTATACTGTATTTACGCAGTGTTCTAGGACCTCTATTGTGTTAAGACATGTTTTTGTATGTGTTAAACACTGTTGCATTTGAAAAGTTTGGTTTATTTGTTAAGGCTTTGCACAAAACAGACTTACACTAAGGCATAGATTTATTTATTGGAGTCAAAGTTAAGAATGATTAATGTTATCATGCTGCCTTATTAGCATGGCATAAGACTAATTATTTTCCAGCAATCCTATAGAAATATTGCGATTCACTTTGTTTGTGTAAATGGAGGTGGAATGAGTTCAGCCTTTGTCAAAGAGTCCAGTTTTCTCTTTAAAGGAAAAGTTTGACATTTTGGGAAATTTGCTGAGAGTTAGATGAGAAACTGGATACCACTATCATGTCTGTATGGTAGATATAAAGTGACAGCTAGCTAGCTAGCTTAGCTTAGCATAAAGCCTGGAAACAAAAGGAAACAGCTGGCCTGATTCTGTCCAAAGGTAGAAGTAAAAAAAACTCTTAAGTGTAAATATAGCAATTTGTCATTTTAAGGGGGTTTTGTGTAGCTTCATATTTATCGTACAGACATGAGAGTGGAATCAATCTCATCATCTAACGCTCAGTAAGAAAGCGAATATACGTATCTCACAAAATGCCTGATTCTGTGTAGGGGGCAGTTTAGTTTTCACACCATAATTTAATTTGTACAAATAAAGATAATGTACAGTGTCTGAGTTTTTGTGATGCTCTGCTGCAGATTCACATTTTGCCAAATTTAGAATTTATTTATAGACATGTAGGTATTTCTTTGACTGTATAGTACATCAGTGATGCTTATCAGACTTGAAACCTGTATTCACAGTAAAAGGCGCCCCCTGAAGTATTATAGCTGTACTGTGTTGATGGAGGTTCAGTTGTGCAGTTTTGGCTTCCTTGTTGCAGACATTCCACTCTTTGTGTGTGTGTATGTGTGTGTGTGTAGGACGGGTCCATCAGTAGCAGTATGCCGGTCCTGGACCTGATCGATGCCATCCAGCCCGGATCAATCCGGTACGATCTGCTGAAGACAGAAGATCTGACTGAAGAGGAGAAACTAAACAATGCAAAGTACGTACAGATTTATTTTTAACAAATTCTTATAATTTACCTCACCTCATCTTTAACTTTTAAACAGAGCTGTAGTACTACTAGAGGTTCAATCTAAAGCTGCTGAAATGAGAGAACACTTCCAGCAAAGGGGATACCCTAAAGAATATATTTCTTTGGCCTATCAGAGAGTCCCTCACACTGATAGGGAATCCCTTTTAGCTAAGAAAACTAAAACCACTATCACCACAAAGATTATCTTCTCCACTGAATATTCTCCATTGGCAGGTAAAGTGAAGCTAATTATCCTCAGTCATTGGAATATCCTCAAAAATGATCCATCTCTAAATAATATCAGCTTTGTACCTCCCATAGTGACCTTTAAAAGCTCTCACAGTTTGAAAGAGACTGCAGACTCAGAATATGGAATATGCTATGGCACAACATTCCTCTAACCATGGCTTTACTGCCTCATTAAAGTTCTTGGGAATAGAAAAAAGTCCCCCTCACCTAAAGGTGGTGATATAGTTAACTCACTGCTTCACAGAGAAGCATATTGGGTTCATACACAGTTGAACCCTTTGGCCTCAATGAAGAGCTAAAGTTGTCATGCTTACTCTAATTCATGATATATTGTTGCTGCAGAACATGCACATTTTGTGCTTGGTTTCATGTAACTCAAAGATAGAAGTGTATTCTTCTTTTTCTGTCTTGTTTTAATGTATGTGTAGCACCTGGACATTGGCTCTTAATCCCAGCCCCTACTGTATATCTATTGTCCAATACGGTTGAATTCTTGTTTCATCTTCTATCCAATGACAAATGTACACTATCTTAGGTTGACTATGTGTTTGCCTTTTGCCTTTGTCCTCTTTGACTCTGATGAAGACAGAGTATTGTTGAAATGTTGGTCTGTTTTCACTGTTAAAGGCTGCAAATCAATCACATGCTTCAGTCTGTTCTCATCTGTAATGTGGTGTGTCTGACCTGAGAAGTACCTCAGTCATATGCATATTTGTGGAAGATGCGCAAAGAACCCCTTTCTACTGGGAAATCTTTGTCTGACTGCCACTTTACCACATTTCTTACAAAGACTACTGCATCTTCTTGCTTTGACTCCACATTCAGAAGTAACATCCAATTAGTGTTCAAGAAAACCCCAGAACTGAAACTGTTCTTTTCATTGTTACATGCTCACTGTCATCACTGTGTTGCTAGGTACGCCATCTCTATGGCAAGGAAGATCGGCGCCAGGGTGTACGCGCTGCCTGAGGACCTGGTGGAGGTCAAACCCAAGATGGTGATGACAGTGTTTGCCTGCCTCATGGCACGTGGCATGAAGAGAGCCTAAAGACCACAACCACCTCACCAACCTACCATCAGTGACCTTGAATCCGCAAACAGGCCAAAGGTTGAGGAAATTATAAAAAAAAGGTAGCTTATGCAGAGGCTCAGCTGTGTGTTTGTGAATTTAAACAAGACAGTTAGCCTACTTTTTGCAAGAAAATTAACTTTTAATTACAGTCTGATAACCTAAAATATTGGATATACTAGGTTTGGAGATACAGGGTACAGATCATGTTAATACAGTTATGGTACGTCACACATTACAAAATGTTGGTGATGTCTTAAGTGCCACAGAGGGAAAACAAAGGGACAGAGGAAGGACTTACTTCTACAAATATTTCTTAGAGGCAGAAATCATCTGAACCGTTCAGTCACACTTCAGATGGCAGAGCCACAGAGCCAGGTTGTGAATTGCAAAGACCAAACTCTGGTCATAATATAAATAAGTATATAACCAAAATTATTTCCATTTCCATGCAGTCACAATTTTACAAGCTGGCAGGCTAGCTACTGCAACTACTTTACCTATAACATGGCCAATCTGAACTTTTAGTAGTAGCAGACCGCCAGTCTCGCATCTCTTGGCTTTTTCATTAGGTTTAGTGACATTCTGTCAAAAAAATATTGGTTTTGTATCTCCACCCACAGAGGTTTAACTGAAAGAGATCATTTCTGCCTCCAAAGAAGAGTTTTGAAGGGCTAAATCTCCAATGTAAAATCGAAATGTAAGAAAAGTCACTTGCTGCTGCCTTTACTACTAGTGTTGAAATGATTACTAAGTGCTTACTAAGTGATTACTCGATTACGATAACTCCTAAATTTCAGGTTCCAGCTTATTAAGCACAAAAAACCGACCAAAGGCAATAAATGTCTATCAGATGAGTCCAAAATACAACCATTATATCAGTAAATAATATTGTTAATTAAAGACCCTCATTCACATTTTACCAGCTGATTGGAGTTTAAAGAAAAAGTATGAAGCTTTTACTGTGAATTGTTCTCTTTGGGCTTATTCTTCTTGGTCAGGAAACACACATTCTAGTTTCCTTTTACGTTCCATTTTCATTATTTTATTTTAATAAACAATGTTTGACAGGTCTAATGACCTTTTGCTGCCTCTTGTCAGTTCAGGGCTCCATATCAGCTTCTTAAATGTGAAGATTTGCTGTGTCAGTTTCATATCACTGTCAATTTAATTCTTCTGGTTTTTGGACTGTTGGGCAACAAAAGAGGAACACATATAGCCATTTACACATCCCACTCTTTGCTGCACTGTCGATATCTCTGATAACTGCAGGCAACAACAGTTTTCTGTTGCAATATTATTTTTTTCTTTAAGAATTATGTGCAGTCGTAAAGGAGGTTGATCATGAGGGATTTAATTCCTTTTTTTATAGAGCTGCAATGTTCCTTGTTTTTACTGTTTATTTACACGGTACAGAGTATGTGATGTCTCAGGCAGAGCCACAGCTTTACCTGCTCAGTTTTCTCAGTTGATTACGTCCACATATCAAATCAGAAAGTTTCTGCCAAATGTATGTAACAAATAAAGTGATTTTGTATCAAAGACTGTGTTGTGCTTTGGTTGTACAGTATGAAAACTTTCCCCGGTATTTTACTGCTTAGAGATTATCCTGTAATAGCTAATAATGGCATCTCATTCACAGTAACAGCTTGACATTTTGGGAAAAATCATTTGCTTTCTTGGTGAGATTTAGATAAGAGGATTGATACTATCGATGTTCTCATCTCTCAACTCTCAGATAAAAGGTGAATAAGCATATTTCCCAAAATGTTGACTTTAACAGCTGAAGCACCTGTTACTCTGAAAAAGATCAGCGTTTTCAGTCACTGCATCAGGGTTGTCTGAGGCACTATCAATGTTGAGCTGCATTCACGATCAGTAGGCAGGAGCACCGATATGTTTCTTCACAGCAACCAGATGAAAGCATTGACATGCTCCAGTGTTCATGAGCTGTTACATACAGGAGATTTACAAGATAATGAAAGCATAAACATACAACCTGAAAAATTTTGTTTAACAATATGTTTAATGAAAGAAAACTTGCAAGCTTCCATTTCCAAAGTTGAGAGAGCGCACTGGTAAAAAAATGAAATGCTGAATTGTGTTCTTTTTTTATTTCTGGAAAATAGAGAGGGGAAATGACAAAGTTCAGAAGCAAAACTGGACTGCAGACTGAACAGCGAGTAAAAACAGGAATTTTTGAGCCTGAAGAAACATTCACTACATATTTACAATATTAATTCTCATTGGAGCCGGCTGCATCAGTTTTGGCTCCTGTGATGTGTACAGACATGAAGAATGTTTCTGGTAAACCAAGCCATGACCCTTCAACATGTTTTAAAGTGAATATGGGAGGTTGGCATTGTTTTAGCAACTCAGGCCACTTCTACAGTCTGTGCAGTGTTTCTGTGAGGGCTCATTATTTGGCAGGTTTGGCCTCGGTGGGGTTTTCTCCAGTGTCCAGGGTCTTGAGGAGGCGGAAGAGGCCGGCTGCCTCACGGATGCGGCTAAACTCGATGCAGAAGGCCTGAACCTCGATGAAGAGATCCTGCACGTTAATGATTTTGTTTCGTATTAGTGACTGGAGGAAGACGCAGACCAGACGGACCAGACGATTCTGGAAAAAACAGATCAACATGCAGGAGGAACATGATTAAAGGGAAACAAGTCAAATTTTGCCAGACTCATCTCAGTGAACAGTGATTTCATCAGTCAGTATACTGTACTAGTAGTTTCAGTGTTTTACATTTTCCAGCTCTCTGGTTTAGTCTGTAGTGTGGCTTTTGTATACAGGAAAAAAAACAAAAAACGCTCCTAACAACAGAAATGTTAAACCATTGTCTGTACCTGCATGTACTTGTCTTTGATTTGCTCACAGGTGGAGATACAGTTGGATATGTAGAGGTGGATGAACTCTGGAGGCAAGTCCACAGCTGTGGTCAACCTGAGTGAGGGAGAGCAAAAAGAGGACGTTTGATTTAAAGATAAGAAAATGACAAACACTCAATAAAATCACCTGAGAGCATCAATATTATATTAATATGAACTAGTGCAGTGCCCTCTGTTTTTTTTGTCCTGTGTGTGCTCGTTCTTCTTTCTTAGAAGATTAACTGAGTGGGGCATGTGCCTTTGTCCTACTCAGCAAGTCAGAGCCCAGAAGCCCTGCCCTGCTGTGATGTGAAGGTGTTTATATCAAACAGTCCCCGCTGCACTCAGACACAGAGCTGAGCAGCTCGCTGTTTGCTTGTTTATTCAGAGTTTAAGTTTATTAATATTAATTGTTCCATGTGTCCAAATTGCACCAAATTCAACACTGCACTCCCTTTGGTCCCCAGCCATACACCTGCTAAATGTGGTGTCGATCAGATGAACGATTCAAGAGATAAGCGTAGGACATACAGACAGAGATTCCTTACTTTAGTAGATAGATATAAACATACATTAGCTTTAAAAATAAGTTAAGATACCAAGTTACAATATTTTTTGTCATTTTGACCAGTTTTAGATTTTTTGAGTCAGTATGATTATCTTGGACAAATTATCTGGGTATCTGGGACAACTTCGTAGCTCTGCAGAAAGTGATTATTTTCATTAGATGAATCTATCAACAGTACACATAATGATAAATGCCTGTTACAAGTTCCCAGAACCTAAACCTAAAATCTTTTCTCATTGGTATGTCAGTGTGTGCTGTGCAGTGTGTCTCTTGCTGTTAGTTTGTGATAATGATCACTGTTAGAAATAAAAACACTCTGTACTAATTCAAATATTTAGTCGCATCAGTTACTGTCCCATCCCTAAACAGAATTTTATGAAAAATTGTGAACAGAAATTCCTTTAATCATAAAAACTTGCTTCACTTGCAGACAATGCAGAGCAAAAAATACAAATTTGCTGCAAAGGCACTTTTGACGTGTTGACTTGATAATATTAAGTTGATAATCTTCGAACTTCAGCAAACAAAAAAAAAAAGGTGCAACATGACCTCAGAGCTGTAGCACATGATGTGGTAGCAGCACCCTCACCTGTTGACGACCTCCATGGAGTGCAGTGACATGTCCATGTTAACCAGCACAGAGAAATACTCTGTGATCTGGCTGCTCTGCATCAGCTTCAGCAGCATCTCGATGGCCACCAGCGGGTTGTTCTCCACCAGGTCAGGCAGCTTCGCCGGGGAGAGACCGATGTGATAAACCAGCTTTGGGTCCTTCTCCAGCTCAGCCAGCAGCTAGAGAGAAAGAGAGAGAGACAGAAAGACTGAATAAGCCGCGAACAAACAAAAAAGGCCATGACAGAGGCGAAGCCAGATTAGTGGGTTAGCGAGGTATGTTGAGCATAAAGCCAGGGTTTTCAATGTCACGAAGGCGGCTCTCTTTTAACCTGGCTACATCACCATGATAACTTATAATGCAAACTTAACCTGGTCTGAAGTTTCGGCTTAAATCGGCAATAAAAAGCACCGCCCTTCCAAGTCCGTTTAACACTGCTGGTACTGCAGCTATTAGAACACCAATTAGAAAACCGATTCGTCTTTTATCATATTTACCATTGATTTGATATGTCATATTGTAAATAAGTGATACTTGCGGGATGGGATTTGTTACAATATATCAAATTATGTTTCAAATAACAAAAAACAAACAAAAAAAACTAATGAAGAAATACTTTGAACAAAAAAAAAAAAAAAAAGATTAGTCCATTGGTATTTCTCACACATAATATTCAATCTATAATATTGATTTCACTTTGATTTGGCCAGAATCTAAAGTCATTTCCACTTATCCTTCATTATGTGATGGAGTCAGACCTGAATGCACTTCTTGAATATAATGTTTAAATCTGCAGCGTCAAGTTTAAAGTTGAAGAGCTATGTATATAAACTAATTAGATAATTAATAACTTCATGAATTTGTTTTTTAATCAACAAATTTACATCAGCAATTTTCTGCCAGCATTCCTCTCTCACCTTATTTGCAGCAACAGCATTGCTTTTTGCTGTGATAATGTATTTATATTATTCATAGCTCTCTGTTATAATGACCCGAGACGCACACAGAGCCTGAAGCAGAAAGCCTGAGTTAACAAAGAACGTTCATATCCACTGTCATGATACCACTTATCTCTGATCGCAAGTTTAGGGTTTGTCCAGCCAGCTCACACAAAGAAAGCCTGAGTATGTTGAACTTGCTTCGTAGTACACCCCTCCGGTCTCCTAAGCTGTGTCCTAATTCCATGCTACTTAATAATTGTACACTGTATATACTATGTAGTAATCTTCACATTTTACTGTTTTTCGCAGTTAGTATACAAGAAATCAACATACTACTAGCAGGAAATGAGGCAACACGTGCTGTAAAAGATGATGCGACCAGTTAAAGCCAACAAAAATACTACAAAATGTTTTTTCAAACTTTTAACAGTTATTTTTTATTTTCTGAGGCGTTCCTGTTTCACTATCATCCACTATTACTTTTCATTTTGTCCAGCTGAATCTCCTTTGCACAATGCATTGTGGGACTGTAGTGTCCACCAACAGTACACTCAAAAATCGAATTCTTAGTATGCATACCAACTGTTTTGAGGCTACTTAATTTTATATGTATGTTTGTATGTAAAATGTTCAAGTAGGAAGTCAGCATCATTGCTT
This sequence comes from Thunnus albacares, assembly GCF_914725855.1. Lineage (NCBI taxonomy): Eukaryota > Metazoa > Chordata > Actinopteri > Scombriformes > Scombridae > Thunnus > Thunnus albacares. The sequence continues at coordinate 999,503 of NC_058116.1, read as the reverse complement.
TCGACTGAAGAGAAACTTCAGTATCTAAAGAAGAAAACACTGTTGTGAAAACATGTGACAGGTCAGTGTGACTGTAAGTCACCTGTGACTGCTGCTGGGCAGACAGCGGACTCTTGAAGGCCTTGGACATGATGCGTTTGATCTCCACGCCAGTGCTGTTCTTAACACACATGGAGCGGTCCCACTGGATGCTGTGATCTGGCTCAGTGGGGTTCAGCCACGCCAGCTCATCCTCGCACACGTGGAGAGGAGGCGGCGGCCGGATGAACTCGGGGCGGAAGTGACCTGAGGAGGGAGCAATGTGGACAGGTTGTTGGAATGTACTGTTTGGTGTTTCAAGATAACAGCAGCAAAAGTAACCATCAACCACCAGCCAGACCCTGGCAGATTTTACATTTGTTTTGGTTGCAGATGGTAGGTTTAGTCTACAGGCCATAGCAACATTTGCTCCAGCTATAAAGGCATTCTCATACTCAGAGACAGCATCGTGTGTCAGGATGTGAACGGCAATAAATTCTGATCACTGGACACCACGCCACAACAGAAAAGTAAGGAGATATTAAAGACCCTGGTTAGATGGATGCTAAGACTTCCATCAAAAACTCTTACCTCTCCCTTTCCTCGCTGACTCAGAGAGATTTTGAAAATTGTGACATGGCTAAAACAATTTATAATTTAGAAGTTGACAGAGAAGGAAAATGAGAACTGACATCTAGAGCAGGTTCTGTTTGGTGATTATTATTTGCAGAAGTAGCTTGTAGAGCAGCTTGAGTTTTCCCAAATTTATGGATTTTCTGATCTCTGATCATTTCCCTACTTCTTCTGTCTGCAACGCTCTGTGCTGTTAGCACTCCATTAACTGCATCCAACTGATTAAATATTCACCTTTCATTTCTGTATAGGTATAGATCAATGTGTTCACATGCACTTCACTAACCAGGTTACAGTCAGCTTTCTGCAGTCATTTGATTTCTTAAATCAGATGTAAATTAGAAATCTGGTTTCCCTACTAGATTTCAGCTGGAGAAACATATTTTTTTGGCCATGTATCTGGATTTCTAATCAGCTTTGTACATGTGGGCATGTGCAGGATAAAGACTTCAGACCAGGAAAGTGTTGCTGTAACAGCAGAGTGGCTGGATAAGGACAAATCATTACAAATAGACACACATCCTGTTACACAAAATAATCAAAATAAACACACAAAACATCACATTCAAAGTCCAACTGAAACTGAAGCTAAAACAAAGTATCCTCTATAAGTTTCCACACCTGAACAGTTGAATTCAGACATTTTAAGGAAAAACTGCTCTCTCAGTCCAAATGCTCCAGCACGCACACACACACACACACACACACACGGATATATGTGGATTTTACAGTGCATGTAAACATGGTTGTCTGATTCACTGTGTGACCTGATTTCTCCCAGTAACCTGCTCTTGTGGTGTGCGTTCTAATGTCCTAAGGATGATATCTAGAATACTGGAATACAGATTGCAGAACAAAGTGCAGTAACTTTACTTGGTTTTCTTCTAATCTAAAACATTAGCATCAACTGCACTTACTCTCCAGTGGAGGGCGGGGGCCCGTGACCAGAGACTCTATAATCTGATTGGCCACTGAGCTGTCGAATCCTGAGTTGGATGAGTCTGGATCTGGGTCGTTCAGGATGCTGGGGAAGCTGGCCTTGCTCTGAGTGGGCAGCTCTGACTGACGCTCTGGACAACAAAGACACAAAAGATGGTACATTCAACAAATAAATAACCAAGGGTCAGACTGATGGCAATTTGGACAGAAAAATTAGGTTTACACCACATAATATATCCACTTAATTACTTCATATATTACACAGAAAAGCAGTTTAAAGGCTGCTGATTGTCGAAAATAAAGAAGTTTCTACTTTATCAAGTTAGGAGCGGATGTGTTTCTGTTCATCAGTCAATACTTTTTGTGCACACTGGCTTGTTGCAATGCCTGTTTGACTCTTCATGTATATTTCTGTCTTGACAGTAAGTAAGACAGAAAATAACAAAACACATATTACATTGTCAGCTACAACTGATGTTGCCTTTGAAGGTAAGTGTCGTTGTTTTAAAGCAGCACAACTCTACAGTAGATAAATGACTGTTAGTGTATAGTGACCTGCTAAGGCTAGCTGCAGCCCGCTGATGTCTATGGACTGGGGCATGTTGCCGACATCCATACAGGACACTTGTCTGGGCGTCTTCTTGAAGAGATCCCTGGGTGGAGCCAACATTAGCTGGGACAGGAAGAACTTCTCAGGCTGGGTGATGGGAGGCAGGAATCCTGGACATATCACATGACACAAACAGACAAGAGAGTGGGAGTGTTGATGGAGGACATGTAATGTGCACTCTGTGCTTTTGTTCTTACTCACTCTGAGGTCCAGATTGTTGCACAGACAGCTGGTACTTTTCTCTGTTTTAGTGGCTTAAAAATTTGTCTTGTGTATTTTATCAAGAATTGGGGAAAATCCTGAGTCAAAGCATCCAAAATGGCACTTGGCAAGTGAACAAAACATCTATCCACAACTGCATCAGCTGCATGACTAATGGTTGATATCCTTCAAGCAGTGTCAGGCCTGTACGAACAATAAAAGCAACTATTTGGACAAGCAAAACATAGTCTGCACTGAGAGATGTTTGATGCCATGAAGTTGATCCAACACATTTCAGTGAGAGACATTTTCAACAAAAACTGAACATTGTAATAATGGGAAGGATTTATTGCAGGACGGATGTAACAAATTCAGCTAGGGTCAACTAATAAACAGTACATACATCTTTGATATGGTCTACACTCTATAGTTTTAGTGCATAGTGAGGAATTAGGACAGTTTATGGGATTATGATTATTACATGACAGTCTCTGGTAATTGTCTCCTATCCCGAAGGAAATCTGTCTTAGACACATAGTGCTCATGTATTGTGCATATAACGTTCAACACTGAGTCAAGAACAGCTTCTTACTCCAGGCCACCAGGATTGTGAACTCTGATCATGCCAATACCCCCCAACACACACACACACACACACACACACACACACACACACACACACACACACACACACACAGACCTACCGGACAGCACCTTCTCCTGCTCCTCCCCGGCAGGTGCGGGGTTCAGCAAGTGGGCGAACACGGCTGCGAACGGGTTGGCGGCCAGAGGCTCGGTGCGGTACATCTCCCAGAGCAGGTAGAGGGCGGTGAGCCGCTGCGGGGAGCTGGGCAGCAGGTCTGGCTGCTGGAGAAGCATGACCAGCACCGAGCCCACCCTGAAGTGCTCCGCTTTCCCGAAGTAGTGATGGAAGTGGGTGGAGAGGCTCTCGAAGGTGTTGGTGCAAGCCTCCTCCGATATGATGCTCAGCAGATTGGATAGTTCCTTCGGAGCGAGGGTCATGGTCTCCTCACCTGGAGTTGTTCAGCTCTTTGAAGACTGGCACTGTTCAAACTTTATATGTTCGGTTAATATAGCAAATATACCATCCCTGTAATAAACTATGCGGAGTTAATTTGTCTGTGTAGAAGAGTTTTGAAAAGGTGCAGTCTGGAAGTCATCACACGACCTCCGACTCCTGAAGCTCAGTTAGCAACGAGTTAGCTTAGCTTAGCAGTGCTGACAAAACCCGGCGAAGACATGGCGAAAACTAAACAGCCCCCACTGAAATTCCACACTTAACATTTCGGTGACTGCATAACAGTCTTTAAAAGACAACAAATATCAACAAATCGACATATTCAAGACTACTAAATTGTTATCACGACTGTTAAACACAAGTCCACTGCATTAGCCGTTTAAATTTTGACTTGACCCCTGTACAGAGAAATGCATTATGGGTCGTGTAGTTTCGTGCTATGGGATTTCACTTCCGAAGTCAGACTTTTTTCTTTAAAAAAACTAATGTTGACACATTCGGTGATATCTGGTCATGGGGCCAGCTTTATTACAGTGTAGCTCAATAGTAAACCACTGAAACACCGCATTTAAAGGTAAAACCGAGCAGAAAATAACGGTAACATGGCTGGCTAAACGAGCTGGTACGTTTACCCATAAGCCCTTGCGTTTTCCTTTCCTTCCGTGTTTTACTGATGGGTTCTTAAGGAGAACTCTTCCATGCTTCTAATACATCCATGGTTTTACTCAAGGGGTGCTTTTCATTACACGAATTCTATACTTCCTCGCGTCCTCTCTGTCCCGTGATTCGGAAACCGCTCTCCCTCCGCCATAATGCGCCTGGAGGAGACGAGGGCTGCGGTCGATTACATCCATGGGTCTTTTTACTTGGGGGAAAAAAGGTTCCTAACAGCACCCGGAAGTATCTTAGTGGCAGCCATCGTATGAGCTGGTCGAATTCTCTAACTGCTAAGGAAAGGTGCCTCAATGCTTCCTTTCTAATCACCTTTAGCATAGGGTACACTTGACCATCTTTTACAAAAGGAAATGAGATAATTCTCATCATTCACAAACTTAAACGATTAAACCCACATTACACATCCACAGCAGTCCGTGTACCTTCCATCCAAATCAACTTATAAACAAATATACAATGCATTGTACAATGCACGGAAACTCACATGCTTTTCCCATTTTCGCCCTCAAATCGGAGAAGGAATCATACCAAAACCAGATAACATCTTGTTTTTCGCTCTTATTGTTATATCTATATCATCTGCCCCTACTGCATCTCAAAACAGTGTAATTGACTATGCTCATAGCCTATACAGACAGACAGACAGACAGACAGATAGATAGATAGATAGTCAATGAAGTTATGCCGCTGTGCCTCGTGCGTAAAAGCTCACAGCGTCTCTCTTGAAACACACTTATCATTTCTGCTGTGGGATGGGGTGTGATGCTGCAGGTATTCAATAACCTCAAGCAGATATCTTTCAATGTTTAAGTCTTTTTTATGGTGCCAAATTCTCTCTTTTTGTTATGATCCTTCCATTGTAGCTCAACCGGGAAACACTCAGTCAACATTAATTAACATTAGTGCCTGACCGGTCCTGTCAGCGTGTCTGGAGATTTAAATAATCAAGTTACACTGCTCCCCACTTTTTGTTTCCCTCTACAGTGTTTCCCTGTTGAGCTGCAGTGGAAGGATCCTAACAAAAAGAGGGAATTTGGTACTAAAAGACTGTAACGTTGAAAGATATCTGCTTGAGTTTATTAAACGCTAAACTCAATAAGATGAAACGCTAAGTATGTTTCCCAATTAAGAGAGACGCCGTGTTCATTTATGCATGAGGCACAGTAACTTCACTGATTATCTATCTATCTATCTATCTATCTATCTATCTATCTATCTATCTATCGGTCTATCTATCGGTCTTTCTGTCTATTTAGGCTATGAGCTTGTTTTGATGATGCAGTAGGGGCAGGTAATATAGATATAACAATCAAAGCGAAAAACAAGTTGGTGACCTGAAGATTTATTGGCCCATTTGAAGATTTTCCCACAACTTGCTTTGCTAAAGAAGATGTGTTATTAACTGTGAGATTGTTGTTTTCACTGTCTCATATTTAAGAAGTATAATGTTATAATATCCAATAATTTGATTTACAACCACTATCTGAGGGAAATAATTGAATAGAAATGTAGATAGCTTTATGATCGCTTAAGGGACGGGGAAGAACGGTTACTGAGACATTTTGCTCTTCAATACTTCTGGAAACCAACCAGAAGTCTAAGCGAGATAGTCTTGTGTTTTATTTGTTACTCCAAGTGAACGGTACCCTATGTGGGGATTTAACTGTCCATATGTCTATTATACAGAACCCTCCTGGGGCAAGCTGAGAAAAAAAAATAGCCATGTCTAAATCCGAGAGCACAGTTTATAATCCATGCACACCATGGTTTCCCAAGGCGATTTACAACATCTGGAAGCTTATCCTTTTCCTCTGGAAGAATGTTCTGACAGAATTCTATGACTTTTCTCCTCACGTTTTTGGTTGAGTTTTTGGCGATGCCATAGCGCTTCAGATTCCACCTTCTTCAATAGGTTTCCAACTCGCACACGTGTGTTTGAAGTTTGGCCACTTTGTGTTCTTCCTCTTTAAGACAAGCATTGACATTCTCCATTTTCTTGTTTGTGCTTTATTTCAATGCATGCAAAATTCAGTGTTTTCTCAAAGTCTTCTATTTTCAATGTGTTTTTCGACAGTTTTCTTGGAGCTCTTACTTACCAACTTTTCAATAGAGTGAACTTTGCTCATTTATGAGTTGGGAGAGATTACAGATGACAACGTTGTTATGTGGATTCATGCAGCATCCCATACAGAGCCTTTTTTTGCAACTGGGGATTTATAAGGAGTCACAGGTAGTGGAGGAAACTCTTCTTCTGACACAGAGGCCTCTACTGTTGATATGGTGCTAGCATGATCATGGCACGAGGATATCAGAGCATTACCTGGCTGGGCTCCAGGTGTGTGGTTTTTGCTCTTTTGCATTCTTTTTCTTTTGCGACTTGACATTAGGTTGCTTTTAACCATCACAAAAGCTGGTCCAACTGTCACGAAAGTCAAATGAGGTCTTCTTTGTTTTTCACTGTTTTAATGCTTTTGTGTGCAGGAGCTCAGCAATATTGACCTTACTCTGTAGCCATCTTGGAACCCCTAGCAGTTTCACTATTCATTTCAGTTCAGTAAAAACCCAGTAGTGAGCCAATGTAAAATGTGGGTGTTTTGGCAAAGTTTGTACCACATTAAAAATGATTCATCTTCCCGTTGTTGTTGTTTTGCCAGAGAAATATTAATAAATAATCATTTTCTCAAGTTGATAAAAATGAGTAATTAACTGTAACAGAGGCCATTGGGTTGTTTGTAAATAAAAAAAAAAAAAATGTTAATGATTATTAAAGTCATAAAATACATTATTTTCAATATTAATGAATTAATTAATATTTCACTATTATTAAATCAAAATGGTAGAAACCAATAAGCATATTTTCTAAAGTTCAATCAGTTATGAATTTTGTAATATCTTCCTGTAAAATGTCTGCACATGGATAATGAATGTAACAGAGCTGGGGCTCACAAATACTGCATTTACACATGTCATTCTTATACTTCAGAGGACAATGGTTTGTAGGATTAACTGTCTTTATTAGTAAGAAAATATGCAGTATATGGTAAACTTTGAAAACAAAACATGATAGATAGTTTTCTCTTTTAGTAATAAATGATTAATATGCCAAACTATTCAATGTCGTCTCATATGTCATCATTTTTGTAAATATCCCACATTACCAAGACATTATTTTGAGTGAATACTGTATATTTAACACTATAAGGATAGGCACATAGATATTATTCCTACAAAGGGATGTCTTATTAAATGTTGTGAATATGCTCTTCAAAATCTAATTTCTGAGTCAAATTTCTTCCAAAATTATTTCTGAAATATTTGTATATCTTAAAATACAGGGCTTATTTGTCCCATTATCATGTTGTTCAGTGAGGTGAGCATTAACTAGTTAAATTAACAAGTGAATTTTCACAAATATATTGATAAAAAGATGCCCTACTGGCTCATCTTCTCATTCAACCAGCCTTGCCTCTGTCATCAAGGTGTCTGTAGAGCTCTATGGATGTCATGTTTGTCCTTGTTTCTTTTCAGTACCACACTGTTTGAAACAGTGTCTCTTGATTTGCCTGTTTATTTTATTTACCATCCATATGGCAACGCTCAGTAAGGGAGGAGAGAAAAAGAAAGGGCATTCTGCCATGAGTGAAGTGGTAACCAGAGAATACACATCAACATCCACAGATGCATCCATGATGGTGAGTAGGACGCTGCTGTGGGGATGATGAAGCTTTCAAGTCTCTGTTATTTTGCCATACAAGGCTTCATTCATCAGCCTGTGGTTTTCTGTCCAAATTCTAAGATAAAAACAATATAAAAATCACAGTTTAAGTACAGCTCTAATTAATCAGTTAGTCTTTCAAAACCTAGTAGTTATTGAATGCACTGCTGAAATGATTAGTTGATTAACTGATTCTTCAGTTTATAGAAAATTGATTGTCGAGCAATTTTTGCTAATTGATGAATTATTTCAGTCATTTTTCAATGATTGTTTCCAGCTTCTTCAGTGTGAGGATTTGCGGCTTTTTTCTATTTTATATCATTGTAAACTAATTGGGTTTTGGACTGTGTCTTTTCACTTTGGGAACTTTGGGAAAAAAAAAAAGATAGCTATGGGAAATGATTGTTGAATCCCTATTTGAATGCAAATGAGTTAATAGTTTTATCAGTAATTGTTACCTTAAAATCCTCCTATTTAGCATGTATAAGCAGTACATAAACATTTAATGTTTTCTGACACACTATGATGTAGTTATAAGCAGATATAAGGTCATTTTTAAGTGTTTATTAATGTACAGTATTTGTCAAGAATGAGAAATTCTCTTATGAAGACATATTCAATACCATTACAACTGTTTTACTATATTGTCATTTCTTCACTTATATCTGCTTATAACTACATTATAATGTTTTTCCTAGGAATTTAAATAAAGTAATTACATTGCTGTAGAAGAAAGCTTGTAGATGGAGGCTTTAATTTATTTTCTAACTCAGTTTGTGTTTTGTATGTCAGTAGTTTTTGTCTCCTTAACAATCTCTTCTCACCAGGTTTATTCTGAGAGTAAACTTTGTGATGTCCACTCCATTGCTCATGCAACCTTTTCATAATCATCCAATGTCTAATAAAAAAAAACAAAGAGACAGACTGTTAAAACATTTACTTTGTCACTCCACTTTTTCCACTTTCTTACAAAAAACAACATGCTTTCAGTCTTGGTACACTTTTGGAAGCAGAAAGCTTCTCCAGATGTCACATTCTACCAGGAAGACACTGCAGACTGGTGGGATGGATTGAAGCTGACTCGATCGGATCACTATGAGGAGACATGAAAACAGAGATACTTAAAGATGAAGCAGGGAATCCAGGTGAAAGCTAAAATGCCTTATTGACTTTCACCTGTTTTACATTTATAACAATTTTTAAAAATGCAGTAATTATTATATTAGCTGAGTGGTGAAATACAAGAATGCTAGTGAGTTTGATCCATGATAAATAAAAAACCCACAAAATTACAATTAGAAATTAATTGAAATATTTAAACTTTACAGTAAACTATTTAAGAATAGGTTTAACATCTTATATGACCTGCACAGACACAGATCACTGGGAATGCTTTGTATCTTCTTTAACTCATTTATGAATAAAATCCCAAATAGCATGTTTTTATATTGCCATCATAACTGTAGGATATACAGTGCTGCTTGAAAGTTTGTGAACCCTTTAGAATTTGCTCTATTTCTGCATAAATATGACCTAAAACATGATCAGATTTCCACTCATGTCCTAAAACTAGATAAAGAGACATCAGTTAAACAAATGAGACAAAAACCTTACACTCGTTAATTTATTTATTAAGGAAAATGATCCAATGTTACATATGTGTGCATGGCAAAAGTATGTGAACCCCTAGGATTATCAATTCATTTGAAGGGGAAATTAGAGTCAGTTGTTTCAATTAATGGGATGACAATCAAGTGTGAGTCTGGGAGGCCCTGCCTTATTTAAAGAAGAGAAATCTGGGTCCTCACTATCGAAGTCTGAGCTTCACAACACAAGTTTGTGGAAGTGTGTCATGGCTCAAACAAAGGAGATTTCTGAGGACCTTAGAAGAAGAGTTGTTGATGCCCACCAAGCTGGAAAGGGTTACAAAACCATTTCTGAAGAGTTTGGACTCCATCAGTCGGCTGTCAGGCAGATCATATACAAATTGAAGACATCCAACACCATTGTTGCCCTCCACAGGAGTGGTCGAACAACAAAAATCACACCAAGAGCAGGCGTGTAATAGTCCAGGAGGCCACAACGGACCCCAGGGTAACGTCTAGGAAACTAAAGGTCTCTCTTGCAGTGGCTACAGTCGATGTTAATAAGTCCACCATCAGGAGAACATTGAACATCAATGGTGTGCATGGCAGAGATGCAAGGAAAAAAGCCACATCTCTCCAAACAGAACATTGCTGCCATCTACGGTTCACTCAAGATCACATGGATCAGCCAGAAGGTGATCGGAATAATGTTCTGTGAATGGATGAGACCAAAATTGAACCTTTTGGCTTGAATGAGAAGCGTTCTGTTTGCGAAGAGCAAACACTGCATTCCAGCAAAAGAACCTTATCTCATCTATGAAAGATGGTGGTGGTAGTATCATGGTTTGGGCTGCTTTGCTGCCTCTGAATCAGGACAGCTTGCAATCATTGATGGAGCTATGAGTTCTGAATCGTACCAGCAAATTCTACAGGAAAATGTTATGGTATCTGTCTGTGAATTGAAGTTCAACAGAAAGTGGGTCATGCAGTAAGACAACAACCCTAAACACACAAGTCATTCTACCAAAGAATGGTTAAAGCAGAAGAAAGATAATGTTTTGGAATGGCCGAGTCAAAGTCCTGACCTTAATCCTAAAGAAATGCTGTGGAAGGACCTGAAGCATGTAGTTCATGCAAAGAAGTCCAGCAACATCCCTGAGTTGAGACTGTTCTGTAAGGAGGAATGGGCTAAAATTCCTCCAAGCTGATGTGCAGAGCTGATAAACAGTTACTGGAATCGTTTGGTTGAAGTTATAGCTGCAAAAGGGGGTCACACCAGTTACTGAAAGCAAAGGTTCACATACTTTTGCCTCCCACAAATATGTAAGACTGGATAATTTTCCTCAACAAATAAATGAAAAAGATGATTTTTTTTTTTTTGTCTCATTTGTTTAATTAGGTTCACCTTGTCTAGTTTTAGGACTTGTGTAAATATCTGATCATGTATTAGGTCATATTTATGCAGAAATACAGAAAATACTAAAGGGTTCACAAACTTTCAAACAGCACTGTATGCATATGTTATAATATGTATGTATATGACATAGTCTATAAGCTTTCTTTTTGCATGTTTCACTATACTGGAGCATATATAATGTTGGAGACTATGAGATATGGGTAATCTTAAACACATGTCATCTTTAGAGGCATGCTATTGGCTGATTCAGTGCAAGAGCAGTGTGCAGGATCTTCCTTTCTCAATACATATGGGCCCTAAAAGACATTATCATATCAGATGAATCAACCTTCTGCTAAAAAACAAAAAAAGACTTTAGTGTCTGATTTTTGATGAATGTGCTTTAACTGACTGGTTGACAAACTACAATTTAAGTTTCCCCGGACACATCATATATTTAGTGTTTAGTTGATGACTACCCAACACTGCTCTTTGCTAATAAGAAACAGAGATAAAAGGTTTGATAATAGATTAGTTGTTTTATTGGATTTATTTATTTTTCCAAACAAACCAGAGGTTTAACGTCTGCAGGGATCAGTGTGAAGCAGATTCCTGGTAAAATCAGCCCTGGAGAAGCTGTCTGTAACATTTCACAGATCATCTCATTTGTCAGTCCACACTATTTAAAGGGATACTGCGGGCACAATAAAAAACAGAGTATGCCAAAATGGTTAGAAGCCAGCAGACCAGATGAACAGAAACTTACCTGTAACCTGAGTGTCACAGGTTTGATGCAGACGTCATGACTGTCCACATTGCAATTCAAATAAGCCTGGTGTTGTGCTTGTTGTTCCCTGGTTAGGAAAAACAACAAAGCTTTGCAGGCCAAAAAGAGATTTTCCCTCTAAACCTCTCAGTTGGTTTCTTTTCAATAACTGTTTGAGACCCAAAGAGGTCAAATGATCCAATACTTCATACAATTATACAGCAAAGATTATAGAAATGTTTTTAAAATACAACTGTATGTAGCAGAACTTTGTTTTTTTTAATTTCCTCTCACATTAATCATCTCATGACCCCAAAGATTGATCTTGTGACCCTTTAAAGGGGGGTCTGACCCTTAGATTGGAAACTAAACAAGCTCCACCTCCAGAAGCTACAACAGTAACATGCTGCTTACACACTGATGCTTCAGTATTAATCTAATGTCATATATCAATAGTTTTTAATGCAGAGCAAGAACTTTTCCTTTTGATACTTTTACATTTTATTGATAACACTTCAATACTTCAGTGAGTATTTTTACATAGCTGTATTAGTACTTTTAATGCAGGACTGTGTCAGGCCTTCTAACATTCCAAAAACATTGTAAACACGCATTTCCTGAAGAAAATGCGTGTGATGGCTATGCATACCGATGCTGATAGGCATGATTTTTTTTATATGACTTTATAATCACATGAAAATTCATTGACCTTAATGTATTTGATGAATTATTCAGATACAATGGGAGTGAGCTGAGTCTTCATAACACTTGCCTTTAATGCCATTACTGTATATAACTTATAAACTGCACATCATCATAATGAGCTTATTCACAGTTGAGTAATGTGCAACAGTGAGCACTTGAACATTTGAATTTGTACTGTATACAATGGCAGAGATATAAATACAATGGGCATCTGTGGAGATTGTACTTCATTAAATAAGTAACAGTTATCAAAAAGGAAAGTCATAGCAGTCATCCACAAAGAATTACACACGACTTGACATATGAATTATCTTGATAGCGTTAACCTGTAGTAGAAGATACAAATCAAAGTGGTCTTCAAACATCCCGTTTTAGGAGTAGCCCATTAAAAAGACTATGAGAACACAGGGAATTGTGAAAATCATGACACATGGGTGTGATTGCTGTACAGTACTAACTGCTACTATAACAAGTGAGTGAATGCAAAAATGTGTCCTCCTCCTGTGATTCTCAGAGAAAACTGAAAGTAAAAGTTTAAATACTTGTTTAGTGTACAAAATGCACTCAGTGATGCATTCATGGCTGTCTTTGAACACTGTAGTCTTTCTACTTTCTATTACAGTGTTACTGCTCCACTCAGTTTTCACTGCAAGTGTATTAAGTTTCTTTTGTGACACACAACTTTCAGCACAATTGGGGGAAACATCATCCAATCAGTAAAATATTGCAAACTGGAACAAAACAGTTTCATACTGAACACATAGTGACTTTACCTTTAGGAAAATATTTGTAGCACTAAACAGTAGTGCAGCCGAAAAGATGGACTCTCCTCTCAGGGATCAACAAGATGATTAAAAAAGAAATAATAGTGCTCTATCCACACTTCTAAAAGGGACATTAGTTTGGCATACTCTGATTTTGTGGTAAAATACCTCTTAAATAACACTGTACAACAAGTTAACACTTTTTCAGGTCCATAGTCACTTCAGTCCACAAGGGAAGGTTTGGTTCATACTGGTTCTCTCTCTCTCTCTCACACACACACACACACACACATACACACTCTAATGCACGCCCACACACCTGCATTTACACAACACACAGATAAATGGCATGTAATATCCACCTCCATCTGAGAATGTGCCTGGAGTCCGAACACACAGGACTTCAGCCAGAAACCACTGAACCAACCAAAACATCACAAACCTTGGCTGATCAAACAGAGAGAATAAAGCAAGTTGGTGAAATGACAGAAAAATACAAACAATACAAACAAAAAGAATATGACAACTTGGTGAGTAAAAATATCAGTTATATATCAGGCATGCAGGCAAACACACTGTAAACTTCAAAACTGGCAACAGGTCCAAAATCTCTACCAGGCGGTTTGGTCAGGTCCACTTCACTATACACTGAGGCAGCAGAACCACCATGACACGAAAAAGGCTCAGACAGGGGCGAACTTCATATTCAATATTTCAGATTACTGATGCAGTTTGGTATGAACCAATCAATACTTCACTGACTGCCTAGAGGAAGACCTTTACCCGACCTTGGGTTTATGTTCTGTTTTTGTCTGCTATTGGTCCATGACTACTTGTTGGTTCAATTGCTGAGATTTAAAGAGGGTGATTTTAGGTTTTAAAAGGAGGGAAACCAGTTAAACTAATTAGGAATTGAGAACAAAGGCAGATGCACTTTTACTGTCCATTATAACCATCCAGTGAATTACAAGACTGCATAAATAAACACATGTACAGTGAGCACGGTAGATCAAAGTTAAATCAGCAAGTAGTTCAGCAATGCAACACTTTTTGTATATTTCAAAGAAATAACATGTTTAGAACAAGACTAAGAGTCTACAGCCATGCCAGCAGCTCTGTGAGGTCATGCTGTGAGCTAAATGCTACCATCAGCATGCTAACATGCTCCAATGACTAATGTAGTGACATGAGCCAGTACAAAGTCTACAAGGTCTTTACAAAGGCCTGGCAGACTTTGTAAAGATGTATTGAATTGTTTTAGCAATAACTGGACTTCCTCCACACTGATCACCAGATGCAATAAGTTCATTTGTTTCTGCTGTTTTGCATTGTGTTGTGTATTTATATGTTAGTGGGTTCATTTTTTTTTCTTTGCTGGTGTTAAAATGCCTCATCACTGCTAAACTCAGGTACTTTTCAGCCACCAGAAAACACACGGATGCTCAAGTTCCAGACTTCACATCACAGAAGGATGTGCAAAGGATGTGCAACGTCTTGCACAGCAGAATCACAAGTTTAACTGAAGAATGTCCATCATAGCAGGATGGCTTCCACTTAATTCACAAATTACTAAAACCTGGAAGTCAGTTTTAGTACTTTCTGGTACTAAAAATTCTCCATACTGCTGGAAATACAAAAATGAATACTGTTATGATATTTTCTCAGAAATTCATTGAAATACAAAATGTGTAGGGACCATGTTTGTGGTTTATGTTTCATCTTTCTGTAGTGATGCAACCACATCATTAGTTATTCATAGCCTCATACTGTGAGCCAACCAATTTCACAACCATCATTAATGGATACATCAGTCTACTCCTGTTCAACAACCCCATTTACCCAAATAATTTATTTATTAGTCAAAGTCTTAAAGTTATAATCCTTGAGGTTTTCATTTAATCAAACCCTATTTTTGATACTATTTATGGTTGGAATTTTGTCAACAATAGCCATTCAATATTTTAACATTCTGTATTTACCTCTCTATATAGTAGTTTTCATTGTTAGTGGGAGAGTGCGCCATTCCCATATGGGATTCAAATTGCCTTTGCACGCAAAAGGGAATCACAGAAAAACAAACAATCATAATTACATAACCACACAAATCATCACTTATTAACCTGTGATTGCTTCACAAATAATAAAATGTTAGAATCGTGTTTCCAAACAGTTTGTCATTATTTTAAATAATCATCATAAGGCAAATTTCTGATATTTTGAGGGTCAGTAAACCAGATTATGTTGTGTGCGATTTTTCCCACCAATGAAAGAGTCAAAAAAAAGGGACCAAAGCCAAGATATGCTAAGTGTTTGGAGCCAAACAGAAAGCAAGAGCTGGTCTATACAAGCTCATGACTGAAAGGTGTGCTTCAGAAGGAGGAAGAGAAAAAAATGAATAAAAGGGAAAGAAAAAATCAGGATTTAGTGTTAGTATAGTGCAAAGACAGCTACTGCGTAGCTTCCTTTCAGTCTGTCTTTTTAAACTCAGGGATCAGACCCAAAATTTGTCATATAATGACATATCTTCTGGTTTTCTACATGGTAATACTAAAAATAATCTAAAGTCTTCGCTTCAGCTGGAAGACTGATTTTTAATGCATTTTCATGAGATGACCTCGACATGACAAGATTTGTTCTCCTGTGGGCATTAAATTACTATTCCATGACTGAAATAAGTGCTTAAGTTGAGTTGAAAAATAATTTCAGGATTATCATGAGACTTGTTTGACAGCTTCTTTTGTCAAGATAAAGTATGACAAACTTGTCTTACTTTCTAACTTAAAATGTTTCATAAAAAAAGTATTTTGTGATTTCAAGAAAATAGGCTTGTTATGTTGAGATCTTGAAATTTATTTCTTGTGATCACAAGACATCTCAATTTAAAACCTCATCTTTACTAATGTACAGATGTGGCCAAAAATATTGGTGCCCTTCCACCTTGATTTACAACTTAACCTATTATGTAATACAATAAAACAAATGAAAATGGCATGGTAATAAAAATAAAAATATTGGTACCCTTAACTTAATATTTTGTAGCACAGCCTTTGGAGGCAATAACTGCAGTCTGACTGAAATAACTCTGAATAAGGTTTCTACACTTCTCCACTGGTAGTTTGGCCCACTCTTCTTGTGCAAACTGCTTCAGTTCTCTCAGGTTTGATGGCTGCCGTCTCCCAACTACAAGTTTCAGCTCTTTCCACAGATGTTCAATGGGATTCAGATCAGGACTCATAGCAGGTCACTTCAGGACGGAGCAACGTTTTTTTCTCATCCACTCTCGGGTGTTTTTGATGTATGTTTGGGGTCATTATCCTGCTGGAAGACCCATGACCTTCACCTGTATGTTTCACTCCAAGATGCCTTGATAGTCTTCTGATTTCATTGTGTCCAGCACAGATTCAAGGCACCCAGTGTCTGAGGCAGCAAAGCAACCCCAAAACATCACTGTGCCTCCTCAATGTTTAATGGTATGCATGGTGTTTTTTTTTTTAAGGCTTCATTTTTTCTTCTGTGAACAAACAGGGTTGGTGTGATTTACCAAAAAGCTCTGATTTTTATCTGTCCAAAGCACATTCTCCCAGAAGGACTGTGGCTTGTCAACATGCATTTTGGCAAAGTGCAGTCTGGCTTTTTTGTGTCTCCCTCTTAGAAGTGGGGTCTTCCTGGGTCTTCTACCAATGGAGCCCATTATCATTCAGACAGCGATGGATGGTGTGACTTGAAACTATTGTACCTTGAACTTGAAGATCAGCTTGGATCTGTATTGGAGTTTTCCTTGGTTCTTTTTCAACCATTCGAACAATCCTTCTGTTCAATTTCAGGCCAATTTTCCTCTTGTGACCACATCCAGAAATGTTGACTACAGTTCCATGAGCCTTAAACTTCTTAATAATATTGGCAATAGTGGTTTTGGAGATGATCTTGTAACCTTTATGTTGACCATGCTTGTTTATTACCTTATTTCTAATGACTTCAGACCACTCTCTAGTTTTCCTTCTATTTTCCATGTTCAATGTGATGCACACAGTGGCACAAAACAACAGAGTGAGTCATTTTCTCCTTTTAAACTGGCTGCATGAGTGATTATAAGATTGAAAACACCTGTGATACTTATTAAAACACAAGAGTCTGCTTAAAGAATAACTACAGATCAGTTAATTCTTATAACTTCTGAAGGGTACCAATAATTTTGTCCAGGCTATTTTAGAATGTCTTTGTAAAATAAGCATGAATTCAGTTATTTTCACAACATTTTTGTTTTGTTCCACTCCAAACCAAACATAGACACGCACTGATGATAAAATATCTTTTAATTTTAACACAAGAAGAAAAATGCAAGGGTACCAATAATTTCGGCCACGTCTGTATGTCATGTCATGACATTTTAAATGTGAAGTTAAATGACTAAATGTCAAACTATTCCTTTAATAACTAATTTGTGCAAGTGAGAATGATGCTGTTTAAATTCTGGTGGCACCACATAATGACACCTTTGAACTGCCTGTCAGTCCTCTAAGAGATCAGCAGCGCAGATTACTTATTTGAGAACATAATCTGAACCAACAACAGCAGACAACCCCAAAATGCAAGGACTTATGGTTAGAAGGACACTGTTGTAGTTGATGCTCAAATTTACAGTCCATTCATCTATAAGCACTAGAATCAGATGTCCTTATTTTGTCATCCTGTCAGGTTAGACACCACGACTGTCCAATACACTATACTAACAATAAAATATTAGTGAACCCATGATTTTTGTTCACAAGCTTTGATTTGATTGTGATTGGTTATGGTGAATCTTAAGGAACGAAATAAAATGGAGTCAATGTTTCCCTTCTAGTTTAGATCCAAGAAACTGAAATGCAGGTGTGATCGTACCCAAACAGCGAGACACAGAGAGTCCAGAGAGAAAGAGGAGCGACTGAACAAACAAGAAAGCAAAATCACCCCTCTTCTTTTTCCTCAGTCGGTGTAGTGCATGATGGACTCAACGTAGTTTCCAGGGAAGAGGCCGGTGGTTGCATTCATCACTCCTTCAAACCAGCCGTCCTCATTCTTCTTGATGACGTAGATAATCGCTCCTTCCTGGAACGACAACTCGTCCTCTTTGTCGGCTGAGTAGTCATAGATGGCCACCACTGGCAGGTGACAAACACACCAAAATATTATTACTAATTATCCACGTTTAGTCATTTCGCATAGTCACATCACGACCTTACAGAATTTTTGTGATTTACTGCAGCAAAATATTAATGCCAAGTCACAGTGTCAAAGTGAAATTCACTTGTCTTACTTGATGTAGTAACATAGTAACTACTCACAGGGCTAGTTGGTGAACTACTGCAGCCAGTGAGCTAATGGCTAACACGCTAGCCAACCAAGACCACAAAGTCACAATAGCTCAGAGCTTCTTTCTATTTTCTCTGTACTGGGCCATTTACTCCCCCCTGGCACTTTGCTCTCAGGGTTGTACATCATTTCATACAATAAAGACTAAAGGGAGATAGCGGGTCCATCCCAACTGTAGGATGACAACTGCTTGTTCTTCAATTGTGTTAACTAATCTTTGATTCCTGACAAAAATAAGAGACAGACTTGCATGGATTCCAAAGTTGGTAAGAGCAGACCCCTGGCCTGCAGAAATGACCTTTGTAACCCTCTAAGTGGGGATTGATCAGTGATACTCAACAGACTCAGAAAGACCATTCTGATCAACAATTTGAATAACGGCCTGAACTAAAAGCACAATCTGACCCTAAGGCCACTTGGACCGGAGAAAAACAACTCCCACCTTAAATGGAACACAGACTCTCTTATCTCACCAAAGCCATAAACTAACCCACATTCCTGAGGACTTTTGCAAATCTGTGCCAAACCTGAAATTCATGTAAATTAAATGTCTAATTATTATGCAACTTATATCATGTTATTTGTCATGTAAATACAAGAAGAATGGTATAACTTTCATATTTGTGTGACTATCTACTAAAGAGATAGGACTTTGATTTTATTACCTTTGTACTACATGTAACAATACTGCCCTCTAGTGACAAGAGTTCATTTCCCTTATGTTAAGAGTTAATGAATGTTTGATAACAATGTATTTGTATTTTAAAATCACCCAAGTGTTTAACTATCTGATCTATTAACCTAATAGACAATCATGATTTAGTAGTTAAATTAGATAAGTAGTTGTATTGAAAGAGTGAATTTTCTGAAGTAATAGGAATGTAAAGATATAATGTTTGAAGGATTTGAGTTTAAAGTTTTCTTTTATTGTTAAACTATAGTCACATTTAATGCTTTTATATTATGAAGTAAGGGTTATGTTGAACTTATATTTAAATATGTTTCTGACAGTAATGTAATCACAAGTATTGCCTAACTTTATTTCCTTTCACAATAGTATTAAACTTTAATTTCAGTGTAGATGGTTTGAGATGTGTAAATAGTTTAAGAAAGTTGAATCAATGAAGGCCGGATGCTTAGACATCATGAACATGAATATGAACTTAATGAGTTAATGAGTTTTTCCTTACCGCTGTCGCCAAGTGCTTGCTAATGGGGGAATTGTTGGGTCTCTCTAAATTAAAGAGTACGGTCTTGACCTGCTCTATGTGAAAAGTGCCCTGAGATGACTTTTATTGTGATATATATAAATAATATATTATATATTATATAAATAAAAATTGATTGATTGATTGATTGAATGTTTGTTATGTTATTAGAAGAACTGACTTATTATGAAACATATGTAAACTGCCTAAATGTTTTCTTGAATGGTTTTACAAATATGACACAAGCTGCAGGACTGACTGTGTGATTTTCTGCAATAACTTAGTGTTTGGATATTAATAATAATATTCATGCTGACTCTAAATTTCATGAACTTAAAATTCCTCTTGTCTGTAGAATGTTGGTTGTAAATGGCGCACTTCTGCCAATTACTGGACCGGTGTTGCGCAGTATAACGTGGTGAATTGTGGGATACACTTGGCTCTGAATACCTGTTCGAAATGGTATTAGGAGACGTGTGCATCCAGTGTGGACTGAGTGTAGTGTGTGTTGGTATATTTCAGACATGGGACACACTTGCCTACTGTCTGATGGTGCGTGAACTCACACATTAGTCCTCGAGACTACAGGTATTGGTGTTGGACCCAAAAGTTGGACCCAAAAGCTCTCCAAGCTAGCTTATTAGCTTAGTCACTTACCAGACAATAAGTTCATGCTTGTTAGTTAAAAGACAAATTTGTACCATCAGCTCCTGTCTCATAACTGTCTGCAAACCATTATTCTGTTGTGGAGCAGTTAATACTCTGACAGAGGAGATTTAATAAAACCAGATGGTGACACACAGTTAATAAACTACGATAAGTTTCCTCCATTTTGGAGTCTCCGATCTGTACCCTCAAAGGTCAGCACTGTCAGGACGGCTTGCTATTTTTGAGTTGAAGTTCACGAAAGATTAAATCAATGTGAAAGATTTTACACAGATTTACTGTGCTTTTGTGAGTAAAACCACAGCATTTAGTGATTCCATTTGAATGGAATGATTGTACTGCAACATTTTACTGTTTTAAATGCTGGTGTAACCAGCCCTTTTCTGAATTTGCAGCATTTTAGAGTTATTTTGGAATAACCTATGGTAATGTTTAAACTAGTGTACACAACTAAACATATTGTCTAAGTTTACTGTTACAGTAAACCTTTTTTTTCAAATTTGTTTAAGTGCAGTTGGCGTTCTTTACACACCAATTAAGAATATGGAAAAAAACACTGGTGTAATTTCCTAACTAAAAACATTCAGCCCCAAAATACACTGCCTGGCCAAAAAAAAAGTCGCCACCTGGATTTAACTAAGCAAATAGGTAAGAGCCTCCGATTGGATAATTACTGCATGGGCGATTATCTTTCAGTTGGCAATAAGTTATTTAACTCCAACTGATGCAATGAGTAGCTTCTCATTTCTTAAACAACCATATCGAAAGACACAACCCGTCGTCATGGAAAAGATGTTAGTCTGTTTGAGAAGGGTCAAATCATTGGCATGCATCAAGCAGAGAAAACATCTAAGGAGATTGCAGAAACTACTAAAATTGGGTTAAGAACTGTCCAACGCATTATTGAAAACTGGAAGGATAGTGGGGAACCAAGAAATGTGGCCGGAAAAAAATCCTAACTGATCGTGATCGGCGATCACTTACACGTTTGGTGAGATCAAATCGCAGAAAAACAACAGTAGAACTCAGGGCTATGTTTAATAGTGAAAGTAAGAGCATTTACACATGCACAGTGCAAAGGGAACTCAAGGGATTGGGACTGAACAGCTGTGTAGCCCTAAGAAAACCTCTAATCAGTGAGGCTAATTGGAAAAAAAGGCTTCAATTTGCTAGGGAGCTTAAAGATTGGACTCTGGAGCAATGGAAGAAGGTCATGTGGTCTGATGAGTCCAGATTTACTCGGTTCCAGAGTGATGGGCGCATCAGGGTAAGAAGAGAGGCAGATGAAATGATGCTCTCATCATGCCTAGTACCTACTGTACAAGCCTGTGGGGGCAGTGCTATGATCTGGGGTTGCTGCAGTTGGTCAGGTCTAGGTTCAGTAACATTGTGTGCCCAAAGAATGAGGTCAGCTGACTACCTGAATATACTGAATGACCAGATTATTCCATCAATGGATTTTTTCGTCACTGATGGCATGGGCATATTCCAAGATGACAATGCCAGAATTCATCAGGCTCAAATTGTGAAAGAGTGGTTCAGGGACTATGAGACATCATTTTCACACATGGATTGGCCTCCACAGAGTCCAGACCTTAACCCCATTGAGAATCTTTGGGATGTGCTGGAGAAGGCTTTGCGCAGTGGTCCGACTCTCCCATAATCAATAAAAGATCTTGGTGAAAAATTAATGCAACACTGGACAGAAATAAATCTTGTGACATTGCAGAAGCTTATCGAAACAATGCCACAGTGAATGAGTGCCATAATCAAAGCTAAAGGCGGTCCAACGAAATATTAGTTAGAGTGTGTGACCTTTTTTTTTAAGTGGCGACTTTTTTTTGGCCAGGCAGTGTAATTCAAAGCTTAAAACATAACATGTATGATATACAGAAAGTGCATGAAATAACGTCTTTATATTCTCTTCTTTTTGAAGTCAACTAATTTTTGTGTAAGGTTAACCTGCATTGTGTAAACAAACAAAAAACACAAGTGTGACAAAAAATACAAATATATTTGAACAAAAATCAACTTCCAACTTTTAGAGGTATAAAGGAGAGGAAACACGTGATGCATTAGCATTGGCATTCATTAAAATAATTTCAAATGAGCATTTGCTGTTGTATTAAAAAGGTAACAGTGAGCAGTTGGTGAGTACTACTGTGATAGTTTGTAGCCAGTAGTCTATTCAGATAACCAAGAGGTTCTCAGTGACAGTTTGTCTCAGGGACATTCTCCCCTAAATCAAGTCTGTCAGGTAGTGTTTCTCTCAGGCTGAGTAGCACTCCATAAATCATAAGGTTAGTTTGAGGTTATTGATGTGGATGCTTATCACTGTCCCACAATGCAACACACAACCAAATCTAAGGAGCTAAACAATTCAAACTAAATGTGGACAGTGGTGGAGAGATCTAGAAAATATTCTTTGCCCAAACAGTATAGACTTTGTATTAGTGTTGGTTATTTGGTACACTGTAGCTTACCTTTCTCCAGGTAGGTTCTGGGGGCCCATGGTGGGTCCTCTTCAGCGTACGGGTCGTTGTACTCCACTACTGCTGAATCCTCCTCTTCCTGTCCATCCTGCAATGGCTGAAGAGTGGACAGGGGCTCCTCTGGGCCAGCTTGGCTCTCAGGAACCGGGTGAGAAGGAGGAGGAGCATCTGAAACTGGAAGGTTGAAGTGAAATATGAAGATGAGAAGAACACACATACAAACATTTCTGCACTGTAACACATGTACATCCGGCATTTGAAACTGCTGTATATTTCTTTTCCTTTAAATGGTTCAGTTTGTGCAACAGTGAGCAAAGAACAGCATTGTGTGACAGTAGATATGTGATATTAACATGAATTCAAAAGTAATCTCAGCGCATGAGTGCGGATTTCCCTGATCGACTAACCCTTGTTCAAAGTAATGGCCACGCAGTATCACCACATGATGTTACAGAACAAAATGCCTATTTTTTGTCCAGTTTCAACTTGTTTGTCACCATTATGATATACAAGCTCCAGCGGTAATATTCATTCATAATCAATCATGTCTTAGTGAGAAAAGATAAATAAACACACTGCTGCTGTCAGTAAGAATTTGATTCCCCCACCTGGGTCCATGTGACCTGTCAGCCCATATGACTCCATGTTTATCGCTCTTTTTTGGTATCTTTTGATGTGGAGAGTTTGTATACCAACATTCCACATGATGGTGGACTGGAAGCTATGGACTTTTACTTGAGCCTAGAAAAGATGCACTTCCAGCAGAATTACTTATGTCACTCACTAAGTTTATTCTAAAATCTAACTACTTTATGTTTGACAACAAGTATTACTTGCAATCTCAAGGTACGAGCATGGGGTCACTATTTGCTCCCAACTATGCCAATTTGTTCATGGGTTTGTGGGAAGACAGACATATATTTAACAACAACCCTTTTGCAAACAACATCTTGTTTTTTAGAGGGCACATTGATGACATCTTTATGGGGTTTACAGGCTCTGAGGATGAACTTAGGGCATTTAGTGACTATATAAATGGCATTCATCCCTCTTTGCATTTTATTATGGAATACAGTTGTGAAAAAAAACATTTTTTGGATCTTTTCAATACTGCTAATGAAAATAGAAAATTGGACGCATCTATTTATC
Source organism: Thunnus albacares (assembly GCF_914725855.1). NCBI lineage: Eukaryota > Metazoa > Chordata > Actinopteri > Scombriformes > Scombridae > Thunnus > Thunnus albacares. The sequence continues at coordinate 975,589 of NC_058116.1, read as the reverse complement.
GAAAAGAAACTGACAGAAATACCATTTTACACTCTACAAGTTTCCACCCTGATCATATGTTCAGCAACATCCCATATGGCCAGTTTGTGAGGTTGAGAGGAATATGTAATAAAGAAGATGATTATCAAACTGATGCTAAAGAAATGTTTTAGACAAAGGGGATATAACCAGACACTCATTGATCAAGCTGTTGATAAAGCTAACAGTGTGGATAGGAAAGTATTATTATATCACTATTATTTGACCCTAGTTTAAATCATTTGTCATCCTCTAGACCTTGTTTCTGCTTCAAAAGAGGCAGAAATGTCAGAGATACTGTTGTCAGTTCTATGTATAAGGAACCTGTACAAAGTAATTGGCTTTCTCAACAAGTGTATGGAAATTATAGATGTGGAAAATGTGCACACTGTTCAAACACATTTGATGCCAAGACATTAAATCACCCTCATACAGGAAAGAAATATGACATAAAAGAATTCATTAACTGTCTCTCTACACGTCATATACATCTTGAAATGCCCATGTAGCTTAATGTATGTAGGCCAAACAAAGCGCCATCTCAAACTGAGAGTTGCTGGACATAAGGCTGCCATTAGAAATGGTAATATGGATTATGCCATTGCTAGACAGTACAAGGAGAAAAAACATGGGTCAGCTACTTCCCTCAAATTTATCGGCATTGAAAGAGTGCAACCCGATCCAAGAGGTGGTAATTTGATTAACCAGCTCTTAAGAAGGGAGACACTCTGGATTTATGAATTGAATACTATTGAACCTCATGGACTTAACGAAACACAGGATTTGAGTTCTTTTCTGTGATATGAGTATGTTAACTTTATGAAACACAGGATTTGAGTTTTTGTCTGAGATATGTAAATATTAACTAACCACAGGCTATTTGGACTCTTTGGGAGAGATGAGGGCACTCACCCTTCCACTTATTTAGTGGTGTAGAGGGACAGCTGTAGGGCCTGTAGTCCATTCTGCTTAGGGAATTTTACTCATCCTATTCAATCAGTTGTTTATGGGAGGTAATGAAGTTTAATTATATAAAATGGTGTAATTCTTGTAACTTTGTGTAACAATAATCACGTCATGTTTTTTGTAATATGTATATTTTCATTGTTGTGCCCTTTGTAAAATGTTCAATTTTATCTGCAAAATATTTTTGTATTTGTGGAAGGTGTTTATATTTACAGATCACACATTTACACACAGATTGTCGATCTGTTCACACAAATCATTATGAAACAAATCTCACTCCATATAAAAGTGATGCAAGTAAACACTATTGTGATTCATGATTCAAAAAATTTCAAAATGAACAAAAATGCCATTTACACTTACTGGACTCCTGAACTCGAGCAACAAAGCCCATCAGCGGAAGCTGAGGGGTGAACTGGAGGAGGGAGGGGGGCGGAGGGGAGGCTGCAAACATACAAAAAGAGTCAATTAACATATTGAACTTTTTATTTCATTAATAATCACACATCAGTTCAATTAAGATATAAATGTCTCATGTAAACACCTGAGTCTGAATAAATCAAAGATATTCTCTATAAAGTCTGTCCATATTTCAAACTTTTAAATATGTGTAAATAATGAAAATCTATTTCCCACCTTTCCCAAGCGCATTCACTATATTAAACCATGAGTCTCAAACACTGGGAATTTTATTTAATGGGACAAAAGGAGCAGTGGTCACAAGTAGACCTTTATCACACACCAACTACAAACTGCAACCTTCATCAGACTGGTTTCACTGCAGGTTGAAGTTGTTTTACAATACATACCTGGGCTTTGGTTGTAGTAGGGACCTCCATTGACCTGGTTCTGTGTTATGATTGGCTGACCGGTCACAGAGGGGGGTCGGCGGTACGGCAGTGACCCCCCTACCTGCGTAGCCTGCTGTCGAGGCTGCGGCCGGTTCATACTGTAGAACTGAGGGACGATAGGACCTGACACAGCAGAGAGGGCCAGGGTTAGACACAATAAACACATAACGTTGTTGATAAACTGAAAACTTAATTTAAATTGAAGAGATAAATCACTCTCTATAAGGGATGTGCAGAGAGCCCGGTATTTGTATTTGTATCTGTATTTGTTGAGGCAGCAAAATTATTTGTATTCGAATAAAAGTGGAAATAGGTATAAAGATCCTGTTTCTGTTTTTATTACACTTCTAATTTTAGGACATTAAAGTGTTAAAATACTGTATGTGTTCTTCAATAAACTATTGCAAAGTCTCGAAACCCCAGTTTCCCAGACCAGGGATGATTGTGCTGACTGTGAAGCCACACACACAGACCTGCAGCTCTTTATACATCCATGACACAGGGGCTAACTTTAGCAAGGAGGCTAGCGGAGCTTTAGCCGCAGCAGGACCGCAGGGAAGCACGGCCAGCTAGCCTCCCAGCTAACGTTAGCCCCCACTCTTCATGTGGATACAACCAGAGCACCGAGGCCCGGTTTGTTATTGACGTTAAAGTGGGAAGAGGCAACGGGTCTGACGGGCAGCTGAGTGAAGTGCAGCCTGCGGAGGAAGTATCGGGACCGTCAGGGTGAAACAGTCTGGCGAGGGAAGCACAGTCAGGCTGCGGAGGAGAATGCGACATATCGGCCACTCATAATCGGCAGAATTCGCCGATGCTGATATTTCATTTTAGAGCTTTTATCAGCCGATACTGATGGCATGACGATAATGCATCCCTACTTTTTACTTAAAACAGAAAAGCAGTATATTTTTGACACTCAACTAGAACCAACCACAAATGAAAAAGCAGGATGCAAAGATGAACAACTGGCTGACTGAATGAAGGGATGACAGAATCAGCATTTAAAAAACAAGTGTACAGTATGTAGTGTGTGCAGTTGGGCAGTTACATTTTATTTTATTTTGTGCTTGTCTAGAAAAGGCATCTTAGGCTTCTGCCTGTGTACCTTCCCAAAATAAAACCATAGTACATCTTACTGGTGCTGACATAAGTTCAATCAAATCAAATGACTGAATGAAAATTAAACAACACGAATTTGGAAGATTGCTTAATCTTTTATTATTTCAAAATATGGAACATTCTCTTATTCCATCTTCTCAAATGTGAAGATTTCCTGCTATTTTCTGTTTAATATCATTGTAAACTGAATATCTTTGCACTTTGGTCAAACAGAAAAAGACATTAGAAGATGTCTCCTTGGGTGTTGGGATACTGTGCTTGGGATTTTTAACTATTTTCACAGTTTCACAGTTTGCATCCATGTTAGCTACTCTGTGAGGCTGTATTAAGCCACAGCAGTGCTTTGAGCTAAATGCTAACTTCAGCATGCTACCATGCTCACAGTGACAACGCTAACATGCTGCTGTGCTCAGGTATAATTAACACAAAGTTATTAGTTTTGCAGGTATTTCATCATAAACCAAAGTAATGGAAAAATTTGAATTTCGACCTCATGTTTGAGTCAGAGTATCACTTAAGTGATCACAATTCATCCTGAGGGGACCATGAATTTGTGTACAAAATGTTATGACAATAACTCCGCTGTTTCAGTCTGGACCAAAGTGGTGGACCGACTGACATCCCATCCTCAAAGCCGCTCCACTAACATGACTAAAATCGAACAGATTGATCCAACATTATATAGGAAACCATGCTGTTTTCTTTCATTTAATGGAATAAAAAAAACTTTCTTTAACTTCAAATTGAGGAGGTGAGTGAATTCTACCGAGACATGGCTTAGTGCCTCACCCCTGGACCCTCAAACCAACCTCTTTGCCACGTGGGGATCTGACACTGACCAAAGTTTAACACTGTGACAAAATGGAGATTAAATAGACCTCTTTAGAGGCAATGGACAATAATGAAATTATTACTGAACTAAAAACATAAATGACCTTTGGGGTCATTTGAACCAGGAGAAAGGTCCAACAACTTAAATTCGCAAAATTAAAAAGCAACATTATGTAAATCATGTAATGTTGTTTGTCATAGAAATATGTAAAGAACGGTATAACTTTGATAGCTGTGTGGTGATCTATTGCGGAGATACTAATTTTTGATTTTATTATTTTTTACAACATGTGACAATACTGCACTTGAATTTTTGTTGAATGTTAAGAGTTAATGAATGTTTATATGGTAAATATGAAATGGTATTTTAAAATCACCTAAGTGTTTAACTTTTGATCTATTAACCTCATAGACAATCATATTTTAATAGCTACATTAGATAAGTAGTTGTATTGAATGAATGAAGTTTCTGAGGTAATGGGAATGTAAAGAGATCATGTGTGAAGAATTTCAGGTTGAACATTCTCTTTTATTATGAAATAATAATCATATTTGAATGTTTTTATATTATGAAGTAAGAGTTGAGTTGAGCTGATATTTGAAATTGTCTAGTCACACAATTGTTGCTTTAAACTTTTATTTTTACTACTAGACATGTAGATGGTTTTAGAAGGTGGAATCAATGATGATTGGATGTAAAACATCATGAGAAGCACCAATATGAATGCTAATGTTTGGTATGACAGGAAGGATTGACTTATTATGAAATGAATATATAATGTTTTTCTGAATGTTTTTACAACATATTGGACAATGTGACATAAGGTATTCAAAGTGATTCTGCAGTGTGAATTTGCATTTAAAACTCAAAATTTAATTCCCCAGTGCAAGAAAAATAATTACCATCTCAAGTCAAAGTAAGACACACCTTAAAAGTCCCCAAAACAAAGGAATTGAATATACATCAACAATCTGGTGCGTCTGTCTGTCTGCCTGTCTTATCCAAACTTCTAAAACAACCTCAGAGGGATTTCTCTTTGAGCTGGACTCCAAAAACACATGAGCTAAGACACAGTTCTATTTTCTTTGTTTTCCAACCAAGTCTGCAGTATGTTAATCTTTTACTGAAACAAGCTCAGTTTGTGTTTGTTTTATTTGTAACATTAAGTCTTGTGTTTCCACTAATAGTATTTGCTTTTGAAGTCACATCAACTCACATAGAGTTTTCCCCTACTGAATGAAAATTTGAGTGTAGTCACATTAAACTTTATTCGGCATTACACTAAGATTACAAGAAGCCAGCGAAAGCCTGAATCCTCAACTCAAACTGAAATGTCGCTTTGAAGAAGAAAACGATGTTTGAAACTGGATCTTGGCCTATTTACTGACAACAGTCAGCTGACTGGGAGTTAAGCCAACAGAGTCTCTCAGATTCTGAAACATGGTTTAACCCCTCTTCATTGGTGGTTCAACACCGCCGCACTGCACAGACTCTTCTACAACACGGCCCAAGCCGGGCCGCACCGCTCAAGCTCAACAGTGAATCTAACTACAGCTCAACCAACCAAACCTGGACCCACTGAGTCGACACCAACTAAAACAAATCTTCGTCAACAGTTCGGCCTGACATGGCTTTGTGATGAAGGGCTGATGTTGAATAACGTTAAAATTAAAAGATAATTTCTTTAGAGAAGCTGAGTTAGCATTCTCTGTTACAATACGTTAGCCTCGAGTCACACACTTCAAGCCACTATTTCTAAACAATTTTCTTTATTATGTTATTTTATTATCATTTAAAGGCCTTATTATTCTTTTTTCTTTATTATCTTATGCTTTATCATGCATCCTGAAAACATTTAGCTATTAATAAATGTCTTCATTTATCCTAAGAAGTTGTTGTTGTGATTTCTTTAAGCACAACAAAACAGAGGTCACTGCTTTGAAAAGAACTTACAGTTATGAAACTGATTAATTGATCAAATTGAGGGTTGAATTCAGGGTTTGATGTTTCCTCCAGACATTAAAGATTACCCTTTAAGAAGTGGTGCCCATTATACAAGGTTATATGTTGATTATTGCCTACTATTATACAATTAAAATAATAGTAAAGTGCTTTACACATAATCACAGGTGGGTCCCCGCACACACATGCAGTTGCTGCATCAAGTATGAAAAGCCGAACACTGCTGACTCATTCTTTTCCACAGACAATTATGACAGTATTCAGCGATAGTGATGGTGAATGCATCAGACTAACAAAGGACAAAAGATAAAAAAAGGATAAAAACTGACACAGCAGAACCAGAGATATTGTCTTTTTTATTGCACACGTTCACCTTCTTTGTCAAAACCTGGTGCCTGCATTACCCACAATACAACTTGATCGCTGGCAGTTCAATCAGAGATTCGAGTGTGTTATGCTAATATAGCCTCAAGCCACTAGCCTCAAGCAGAGATGAGGAGTGGACTAGGTCTTGTAACCTCTCTTCATTCTAATTGCATACCCCCAGATTTCTTTTTCAAACCTCAAGCTGACGCTGACTCAAGTGACATCACTTGAGGCAATTTATTAGATTTCATGTGATGCGTAACAGAGTTCCCCTTCCGAGGTGGTACCAGAGAAACAAAAAGACAGGACTTCCCTTTTTAAATATAAATGTAGCAGACTGCTACAGTCACAGTCATCCACACAACTGAATGACCTGTGAAACCTTCCCTTCTTAGTCAGGATGGGTCTCCGTGAATATGAAAGGGAACTACTATTCCCTTTCTTGTCTAGAAAATGGAAGATGGAGAAAGGGTGATAATGAGAGGAGACAGGAAGAACGGAAGAAAGGAGGACTTGGTGAGGCTGATAATGGAGGCTGCGTTGTTGGAGAAACTCACCTTCAGCAGGTGATGAGGAGGAGGAGGAGGAGAGAGAAGGGGCAGGAGGAAGGTGAGGAGACAGTTCTCCAGGAAAAACACCTGACTGGACCTCAGATGTGCCGGGGGCAGGGTTACAGGGTGGGGAGGTGTTGGTGGGTGCGTTTGATTGTGAATTTGGTTGAGGAGTTGAGTCAGCATGTTGTGAAGGTGAGTCTGGTGACAAGGGTGCGTTGGGTTGTGTTAAAGTTGTGGTGGAAGAGGAGGAGGAGAGGGAGGAAGGAGTCGGGGAGGGGGAGGAGTTAGGAGCAGTGGAAGAAGAGCTAGCTGGTCCAGCAGTCGGGGAAACTTTAAGATGGAAGAAAAGAAGGGAAGGAAAAGAGGAAGGACAAGAAAGGGAAAAGAAAAGCAAGAAGCAGTAAAGAAGAAAGTTAAAGGTTAAAGTAGGGAGTGAGTGACAAAGTTGAGACCACAGCTTATTATAAATATTTTAAGTAAAGTGGTTGCTACTAAAAGATATTCAAACATCACATCAAAAATATATTTTAATATATATTTTAAAATATTAATTTGTATCTAAATTTTATTGATCTGACACGTTTGGTCTACTGAAAACAGAAAAGGAAGGAGGAAAAGAGGGAAAAAAAAGATCAGGAAAAAGGAAGAAGAAAAAATGATACTGAAACAGAACAGAGGAAAAGAAAAAAAAGGGAATGAGGGAAAGAAATTGATCAGGAAGGACAGGAGGATAGAAAAAAAAGGAAAGTGTGGGTGTCCTGTGTGTGTGTGTCTTTCTGGGTGTAGATTACCTGGGAAGGTGGAGGGTGGGGAGGGTGTAGGCACGGCGATGGGAACACCCACACAGCCGCTGCCGCTGTTCTCCCTGCTGCTACTCCGACTGCTGCTGCTGGGGTGGCTGCCCTCACTACTACCACTACACACACACACACACACACACACACACACACACACACACACACACACACACAGCAGGATAATCAGTGTCCTTTAGGACACATGACATGATCCTCTCCAGTTTTCCAATTCAAAAAAGTTATGAATTAAACATTCTCCAATTACAAAATATCTTGAACTTCAGTGTGTGTTGCGTTTCTTTCACATATCGAGGCTTGGCTTGTGGTTGCTATAGTAACAACATAAACTGTTGCTGAACAGTAAATATAATATGTCTGATGAGCAACATTCTGTCAAATGAAACTTTTCCACAAGTATGAGTTTGTTGATAGAGACAGAGAAACAGTGAGAGACAGAAACAAATGGACAGTAAAGGCAAAGACAGAAGAAAAGAGTACGACAGAAGCAGGAAGACAGACTGATGAAGACAAAACAGACAGATATACAAACAGACAGACAGGAAGTCAGCTGCCTGTAGAGAAAACAACAGAGTGAAAGCAGAGCGATGGCTGTAAGAACTCATGAATGTTAATGCCAGCAGAAGCAATGAAACAGTGAAAAGCAGCAAACACTGAGAATCTGATTGGCTGAGGGCTTCAGAGAGGGATTGCCCAAGGTGGTGATTGGATGGGAAGGATTCTTGAACTGTCTGCAGCAGAGCAGAGCTGTGATTGGACAGCAGAGATGACATTTTAGATCTCTGAAACACCACCAACATCTTTGATATGTTCAGTGATTCCAATAGTGAATAATATTAAAAATAAACAAATACATAAATAACATAGTAAATAATGAAGTGAAATAGAATGGCAATTCAGGCCAATATTCCATATACAATGTGTAAGATTTTAAAATGTGCTTATTTTAATTTTGTATGGATATTTAATTTAACCAATTTAGTTTTTTTTTCTTCTAGTGACTAAAGTGTTATCTGCTTCATCTGTAGCAGGCAGCAAATGGATTATTAAATTGCCACCATGTTTGGACAATATGTGTCCTCTGTCTCATTGAAACCAAATTCTTTCTGGTGACATAAAAACTGTTAGCATTTTGAAAATTTTAAAATTTCAGCTTTAATAAATTCCTAAAACAGTCACAGTCTAGCATGAAAATATTTCAGGAATTTGCAAAATTAAAAAGCAATACGTTTCCCATCCAGAGCACCAATATGCTCACACACTGTTACATGAACTGCAGAGGAGAGAAAATAAAGCTACAAAGAGAAAGTGCATCAGTGAATGAGAAGACAATCAGTTGATGCTGTGAGGATGTAAGCAGAAAGTCAGCACAGTGTGTCCTCTGTGTTCATTCAGCAGTAATGGTGCAACACAGCGACAACACATCACTGCTGGAGATATTTGTAAATGAAATAAAAGTACAAGCAGTCCAAATGTTTCTGGTCTGGATTCACAAACTTTTTCTCAACACAGACACACAGAGAGAGGATGCTCTCACTGAAATTATAGATAATATATTATCGCCAGTAAGTTGCCCATAAACTTATTAGTAGCACTTCACAGAACATCTCTGTGATTAAAAGTTAACAGAAAATCAGTAAGTAGGATTTTAAGAAAAATTTGAGAAAACGAAAAGGTGGTTAAGAAATTTTGAAGAGATTGTTGCTGTCAGTTATACTGTAATACTGAAACCAACCAAATCGAAATTTACTCCTTCAGCATCACTGCAACATGAAACCACAGAAGAAACACTGGACAGCAGCAAATTTCAGACACTGAGCGGCCAAAGCAGAGGGAAATATGACCAAACCAAGATTAACAATGAAGCCAGAAGAAAGGTGATAACTCACAAGCAAAGATTTTGGAAAAATGTAACAGCAAATCGCACTGATGTTTGCGATGTCACTTAAGATTTCCCTTCTTGTTCCAAATCAATGGCTGCCCAAACAATCCACAGAGGTGCTTTTGAGTACAGGTCAAACTCTTAATAAGAGTGAAACCTCATTAAACAATACACTAATAAATGATTATATTATCTCACTGTAGTAGGAAAAAACTGGAACACCTTGAAAACCCAGTTTGGGGACCGGTTCCTTTGGCACATTTCTTGCCTTTTACCAAGAAATTAGCTTTGGACAGATCCAAAATATTTGCTCATGTTCAGTCGCCTCACAAATGTGACTAGATCAGATGAAAATACCAAGAATGGAAGCATAAACTAAAACATGCTGAGAAAAGATGGATGTGATGAGAGAGAAAGGGTGCATCTAAAAACAATCTCCTCATTAGCTTTGGTAGTTTGTTAAAACTTTATCTTCAACACGTGTCAATCTACTTGTGTTACTGCAACACAACACATCTGAACACCAGTAATTATTAACCTCTATTTGCATTGAGGATCCGTTCGACATATGGATTTGTCTTTGTAAATACACTACTATGAGGCAGATATCTACAGATATAATATCAGAGTGGAAAATATTCAAGATTAGTTATGTAATAAATAATTCCTTTAGAACAAAGGAAAGAGCTCTGAAATCCCGTTCGGGCAGCCATGTTTACACACTGACCCGGCTACCTGTATGTTCGGGGTCGATGGTTGAGGGTGGCTGTGCGGGCCGGACTTGGAAGCTGCCCGACGGCCATATTGTTTCTGGTGGGGCTGGACACATAATCATTGGGTACCACTGGGGGGCGCACAGGCTCCAGTGTCCTGTAGGGGGAGTTCTTCCTGTACATGCAAGACGTGAGAGGTAAGGGTGAAGACAGGGTTATTGTGAAGACAAGTTTTATTCTTTCTTCTTCCTTTTTTTTTTAGATTATTTTTTTCAGCATTTTTTCCTTCATTGGACAGTGTGCAGTGAAGAGGCAGGCAGGAAACGAGGGGAAAGAGAAATGGGTACGACATGCAAAAAAGGTCCTTGGCTGGCATTGAACCAGGGACGTTCTGACCATTCAGCTACTGGGGCAAGAGACAAGTTTATTTCTGATGACAAAGTCTGACGCCACCGTCCTGTCAGGGAAGCACCTCCTGTACAGGACCTCCAACCTGAAGCCGGATATGACAGCCTGGAACAAAGCACTGTCATTTGATATATAAACATGAGAAAGGAACTTTGTTGTCCAACTTTGTTTATTATTATTTTGTGCTGCAACATCTGACATTCAGACTTCCAAATCATAAAAGTGAAAATGGTTCTCCAACATTCGAAAGTTCCTGAAAACCTTCTTGGTTATTTCACATGAAAGATTTATGCATTTGTGTTTTTGTCTGTTCTTTTCTCACTGGTTTGAAGTGACACCTAAGAATGTTTTTTTTACCTTAATGTTTGATTGTTGCTAGTCATAGAGTAAAGTAATAGAGAAATGCTCAAGATTTGAAACCAACTTTTAAGAAAAAGGATTTTTAAAAAGCTGTAAAAAAAAGCTTTAAAGCTGTAAATCTTTAAAAAGTGTATTCTTGTATTAACTGTCTGTTATGTGAAGCCATAAAAATAGTTAAAATAATCAAATGTGACATTAAATTTCAACATAAATATACAGCACATAAATATACAGCATCATATTTGATATGTATAATCATACATTATTTCTGCATTTGGGATGGCCTGGGGTTTGCCTCCTTGCTGTATAAGAAAGAGGGAAATCTGTTAAGGTCATGTTTAAAGGTTTTAGAGGTTTTCAGAGAATTACACTTCCTTCAGCATAACAACACTCTAGAGAATAAGGACATTCAAATATCATCAAAGAACAAGAACACACCACAACCAGACTGAAGACAAACAGGAGTTGGTCTGATATATTCAGGGTGAGAATTTCACCCAAAATCAAAAACAAATTGCATCAGTTATTGCAGTAAGAAGAAACATTGGATGGGTTTAACTCCTAAATATGGTTACTTGAAAGTAAATACACACACAAAGCACACCTTTCTTGAGTAAAATCTAATTTCAGCTACATAATTCAGAATGTAAATATTATGTATGAGCACAATATGGAGTGTTGTTGTTGTTAATGTTGATGTTGTTTTGTGTGTGTGTGTGTGTGTGTAATGACAGAAGGACTTGGCCTGTTGATTGCAGCATGATGCTAACCCACTGCTGTGTGTTTGTGCCTTGTCTCTCCATGCACATCTGTGTTTGTGAGTGTGGTGACAGAGGGACAGGAGGAATGGCTTGTTGATAACAGCCCACAGTTCCAACCAACTGCTAAGCTGCTTCTGTTCACTCTCTCTTATAAACTCAAACACATTCTCATCTTATTCATTTGTGTCATTTTTATTTCTGTGTTTCACTGACGTTGATCTCCAGGTTGTTTGATACTTTGACACTTTCAGCAAGGGAACAACTCTGCCACCTATTCCACATTGACTGTACACAAACAGATGGCTGGTCAGCAGGTTACACACAATCTGAACAGAAAGTGCTGCCAACAGGGGGCTACGGTCACCAGCCAATAGAATCAGAGCTTCCTGGCTCTGGCAAGTTTGGCTACCTGGCTACACACACACACACACACACGCACACACACACACACACACAATAATATAATAATACATGGTACAGTAAGGGTTGTAGTAAGTATTGTAATTAATTAATGCTCCAGAACAAGAATTCTTAAATGTATAGTTCATTATTTTGGGAAATATGACTTGCCTTTTTGCTGAGAGTTCGATGAGATGATCGATACCACTCTCAAATCTGTACAATAAATATGAAGCAACGACTAGCAGCTAATCAGCTTAGCTTAGCATAAAGAGTGCTGAAAGGGGGGAAACAGCTAGCCTGGCTTTGTCCAAAGGTAAGAAAATCTACCTACCAGCACCTCATCTCACACAATAGCTGATGTGGTGCATATTTTTCTATTTTTCAAAAGATGATGGAACTGTTTGTGGAAACAGCATCTAAGGTTTGAGCCTCTCCGTGAGGGTTTTCCTTAGCATCAGCTGACTGAGCTCTGAGAGCCAGGACATGCACTGTCAACCTCCATGGTGTGCTAAATGACTGGAGAACGTCATACAGCCAACAAATGTTAATATGAGGCCATTTTCAGGCACAACAAGAAAACCTCACAGCATAGAATTCTTCAGTAACTAAAGGATAGGTTCAGGTTTTTTAAAATCTATGTTATATCAAAAATACCAGATTGTATCCCTTCGCAGGAGTTCGCAAAGGAACTTCCTTCTGGAGAAGCAAAAAGAGGGTATTTCTGTCTGTTACAGTGTATTCATGTATCTGTGGAATACAGGGTCAGTATGTAGAGTAGGAATTGTTACAGTGATCAAGACCTATTTCCAGATACATAATGGCATCGCAGTATTGTATTAAAGGTCCAGTGTGTAAGATTTAGTGGCATCTAGTGATGAGGTTGCAGATTGCGACCAACTGAATACCCCCAACCTCTCTCCTTCCAAGTGCGTAAGAGAACCTACGATGGCCGCAAAACTTGTGAAAAACGCAAAAGGCCCTCTCTAGAGGCGGTGTTTGGTTTGTCCATTCTGGGCTACTGTAGAAACGTGTACTTCTCCGCAGAAGAAGACCTGCTGATGTAGATATAAAGGGCTCATTCTCAGGTAACAAGTTATTTTCAGGTGATTATATAGTAATTAAAACATACTTATGAATATTATATTAAATTTCTGCCAAGTCCGTTCTGCTAGATGCCACTAAGGCCCTGTTTATACCTGGCATTAACATGCATCTCCACATGCGTCTTGAGTGACCATTTGTGATCAGATCTCATTTCCCCACTCTATATGCAAAGAAACACGTACATCATTTCCGTTAGCAAAGACCAAATACATTGTTGTTGAGGGGTCTGCTCCGTCCAAAGCTGTGTTCAACTTGTTTGATAACAGGGTTAACAAATATACAATTATGTGCCCCTTCATGAAAATCAAATGCCTGTCCTATTTATTTGCTCTAGTGCTGCGCTGGAAAATATAAACTTAGCACAAAAAGCAAGGAAATTTGTTTTTGGTAGATTATTTCTTTGTTGTAACAATGCTTCTTGGCAATAAATCTTATACCGTTGGAAAGCCTGTTTATTTTCCTTTTAAATGGTGCCACATTTGTATGGAACATGCATCCCCCCCACACCATCACATTGCCTCCACCAAAAGATGTTACTCTATCGGTGCAGTAATCACCATAGCGCTCTCTGCGTCTTCTCCACACTTTGACCCTATGACCCAACTGCCGTAAGCACAAACTGGACTCATCGCTGAACATAACTTTCCTCCACATGTTCCGGTGCACCTGTTGCCAACACCAGCGCAAATGGGCCTGACAGTGAAGGGCAGTCATGGCAGGCCTCCTGGCAGCCCTATGAGACTGGAGATTGGCTGCGTGCAATCTGTTCAGGATTGTCTGGACAGAGAGCCATCGGCCATATTGTCCTGCAAACGTTGACTGCAAATCTGTAGAAGACAGCCTACGGTACCTAAGTGCTGACAGGATGAGGAAATGGTCTTCTTGGGGTGTCGTCTTCTTGGACGCCCACTTCGCGGCCTGTCTCTGACATCCCCCGTTATATGGAACTTGGCCTTCACTTTGGAGATGGTACTAGGGTTCACTCCAAATAATGCTGCAACTTGGTTTTGTGGAACACCAGCTTGAAGTTGCCCTATCGCACAGGCCCTATCCAGATCAGTCAAACGTGGCGTGCCAATTCTTGGAGCAGACATCTACTGACCACTGGCACTTGATTGGCAGCACTTGAGGGTACCAAAAGCTCAAAATAGCGATAGCAACAGCAAAATAAGCTGTTTGGCATTGGCAGAGCAGATTTGGCAAATTTTTCATGGGCGCAACCCACATACTCAGCTCTGCTGCTCATCCCACAAATGCATGTTCCTTACAAATGTAGCACCATTTTAAAGGGAATTAAACAGGCTTTCCAACAGTATATGATTTATTGCAAAGAAGTATTGTTACAACAAATAAATAATCTACCAAACACAAATTTCCTTACTTTTTGTGCTAAGTTTATATATGACAAATACAGAGTTATATGGAGTGATCTCCCCGCAGCTGCGTCTCTCCATTGAGAGATGCTGTGTGCATTTACACACGAGGCACAGCAACGTAACTTCATTGATTATTTAAATCTCTGCGACGCCAACAGGATCGGTTAGGATCTAATGTTAATTAATGTCCTGCGTTCTTCTACACATCCAATAGGTCAGCTGTTACAAACACACAGTCCAGGTTCATACTATTTGGAGTAAAGCAGCCGTACAAAAGCTGAAGTGTAAAAAGAAAAAGTTGTGGTTTTACAGGGGGTTATGTGCAGGACTATTTCTTGAGTGGGAGCAGTCCTTGACTCTAGTCGTCCTTGTAAGTTTGCCAGGCAGCCAGCTGAGACTCCAGGCAGTCACTGGTCCCAGCCAAGAAATAGTTCAGCACATAACCCCCCGTAAAAGCACAATGTGTTGTTTTTACATTTTGGTTTTTGTACAGATTAAACAAACAAGATATAACATGTCAATTAGTGATCTTAAGTGGTGCTGGTAGATGGATTTCGTTACCTTTGGATAGCTTCATATTTAATGTACAAACATGAGAGTAGTATCATCTAACTCTTGTCAAGAAAGCAAATAAGCGCATTTCCCAAAATGTCAAACTATTCCTTAAATCTAACTAAACCATGGCCTTTGACCCCACAACGTTTGGATGCTGCAGTACCACAGAGAGAGTAAAGAAGAGAAGAGGAACAGAGATAGAGGTTAGAGGACAGGATCAGAAGAATGAGATGCAGTAAGAAAGAGATGGACACAAAGAAAGTGACATGGTTCAAATGAGATGAGGGGAAAGAATGTAGAGAGTGAAAATCCGAGAGAGAGGGAGGGAGTGAAATGGAGATGATAAGGAGAGAGAGAAGGAGAGATACAGCTGGGTGACCTAGATGTTTGAGAGAACACAACAAGCTTTCACAACGCATGACGTTATTCCTCTGAGCGTTTCAGTGTGTATGTGTGTGTGTGTGTGTGTGTGATGTCATCCCCTCTGCCGGGTCAAATCTGTAATAAGCTCGCCGCAGGATGCTCCGTCCTTCCACAAGAGACAAACACACAAAACTGCAGCACGTTCACACACATCTGTGCATCCGCAAAGGTGAATTTGTCTGGCCAATTCTCCCTTTACATTCATGACAAAAAATGAATATAACATACCACATTATTCAGATGTCGCTCACACATTCAGGACAAAAATAATAACATCAAGAGACATAAACCATGTAAACAGAAGAAACAAAGACAGGGCAAAGGATTGGTTACAGTGAATGTTTGAGACATTGAGTGTGTGTGAGTGTTATTGCATGTACTGTATGTGTGTGTGTGTGTTGGGCTGGGTACATACCCTAAAATGCCCTTGCCTGCCCTCGGAGGGCTGGGTGGTTTCTGGGTGGGGGGATTGGACCTGGAAAGACCCCCTCCTAGTTTCATGTTCTGCTGGCCGTTCACCTATGGAAACACATGATCTACTTCTTTATCAGATTTAAGTTATTTCTCATATATCAATGTTGGCATTAGCATGAACAATACAGTGTCAGTTACGCCCTGTTCACACATACAAACTGAAAGTAACCTGCTCTTCTTGTCTCTGTTGAGCGTACGTACTCAGCTCTTATTGGACAGTTACTTCCTCCCCTTGCCAGTACACTACACCAGTATACACCTTTAGAATAGTATTTATCCTTCCTCAGTTACAGATATCAGATTTACTGTCCATGTGTTGTGTGTAGGTGTGTTGTGCATCCTTACCTTAAACCTCAACAACCACTAAACTCGTCAATGAAAGCAATGGCAACAGGAGAAAGAAGAGAAAAGTTGTCTAGAGGTTAGTGTCAGTGCTACAGCATCATGCATCATCAGCCATTAGAAACACAGAGCAGAAATAAGACCCCACATACAGAGAGACAGAGGCAGAAAAAATCAAGACATGGCCATTCTAGCAGTGAAGATATAAAAAAATATCAAGTTACACTCAATAAATCAGAATTTTGAAAACACAGTGACTAGATAATTATAACTAAATAAATACATATGAGCATTTACACTACTGTAGTCTGCACACCACATGTTTAGTGAGACACACACTCAGCAATGCACACACACATGCAAGTTAAGACTCCATCACTCCTAAATAATCTTATTCTTTGTGCTGCAATCTCTTTTGATGGCTGTATTCCTGTCTTTTGCTTTCTGTTTGCTATTTGTGGCTCATCTGTCTTATTTTGTCTTATTTATCTATTGGGACCATGTACAGTGTTAAACGTAAATGTTACTGTGTGATGTACTGCACCAGAGTTAGCTTTTAACTAATTTTCATCTGCAGTCCCTTAAGCAGCTCACAATTAAAACATATAACAGAACAATAACAAACAGTACAAAGCAAAAAGCACACAGGACACATAATACAAAATACAAAGCTACACACAATAGCACATCACATACACCCACAATGTCAACTAGAAATGAATAATGTATACTTGTCAAAGATGATCTGTGTCCATGAGAAGACCATGAGATGAAATTTAGATTCAGTGGTCACAGAGCTGAGTAGCTGTTAGCAGACTTTTTAATTTGGTTTTACACATACTGATGGAACTGAAGCTCTTCATATCATCAGGTAGGGCATTCCACTGAGTTGTGGTTTTCACACAGAATGCTGACTGCCCAAATGCAGTGCCATGAAATGTTATGGTACAATCTTGTATAGAGGATATTCTGGAGGATCTAATAGAACTTACTGAGCGCATATACACAAAGTCACATAGTGGAGGAGCAAAACCATTTAAAATTTTATAAACTAGGCACAAATTTGAAAATAATCTAAAATTGTCAAAGCTCAGTAAATTGTATTTCTCCAGTACCTTACAGTGATGGAAATGCATTGGCTTTTTGTCCAGAGTTTTTAGAGTTTGTTTGTATAAGGACTCAAGAGGTTTTATGGCTGTTTCTCCAGCCTGCCCCCAACAAGACATATGGGAAAGAATCATAGCATGCATAAATATCTTGGCTGCATCCAAAGAGAGACAGTTTCTAATATATCTAAAATTTGCTAAGTTGTACTTTATTGATTTAACAGTTTTTTTTAACATGTTTCTTAAAGTTCAATTTGGATCCAGTGTCACACCAAGATATTTAAAATCAGTGACTATGTCAATCCTTCCACTTTTGATGAGACTATCATCATCTTTACTAATGGTTACAAATGGCTGCATTGATATAGTGCTGCTGTCCAAAGCGTTTTACAGGTTTGTTTCTGTACAATACATCAACAATCACCTCTGGCATTAACTACCTGCATCTGAACTCTAATATACTGTCTATATTTAATCCTATTGTATCTTTATATACAACTATTTAGTGACACTATAGGTCTTTTCACTACATTGTAAAGATCTATAAACATCATGACCACATTATCATCATCATTTTTATCTTTATTCACACCTTGACTCCATGTCCAATGTCATCGAGCACGCTGTAGTCAATGGGCTTCCTAATGTAGCGCACTGGCCTCTCCGGATTGGCAGGAGCAACGATTTTATGTGAGCGGGATGTGTTCTTATTGGTGGTCAAGATGCCAATTTCCCGTCTTGCCACCTTCTCCTTGTGAATGTCAACAGTCTGGAAGGAGAGATCAGAACAGGTTAATCATCATTGGTTAATCTATTGCTTCTTATATTGATTCATTAATCGTATTGTCTATAAAAAGCCTTTCTGTAAACCTTTCTCAATCTGAGTCCTTGTCTATTCTTGTGTTCTTGTGAAATTCAATGTCTGCATCTGTGTGGGCTAGATAAGTATCCCAGCATGCATTTTGCATCATCCAACAGTGAGGGCCCTTTGATAATTTATCAGGTATACTTCTACTATCTCAACTGCAGATGGAACGTACTGCATCCTCAGGAGTTTGGACCAGCGTTGAACCATGCTTGAACATCCAAGTATGTGAGTCCAAACTTAGCGTACACGGTATCGAGAAAGCCCGTAAATATGTCTTTCTTATATCGTCTGACCAACAGTCCAAAAACCCAAAATGTATTCAGTGTGAGTAAAGCGAGTTAATCTTATTAATGGTAAATGGTTGCATTTAATTAGTATAATAATTTTACTTTTTTTTTTAATCCAAAGCACTTTACAATATTTCTGCTGCTTACTCACCCATTCTCACACACACACACACACACACACACACACACACACACACACACACACACACACACACACACCAATGGTAGCAAGCTACCACGCAGAATGCTAGCAGAATCATCAGGAGCAATTTGGGGTTCAGTATCTTGCATCTTGTAATCTTGACATTTCAAAAGGTTCTCCCACTATAGATATTTTTTGTGTAATGCATTTCAATACGGATGAACACCTGTTCTTCAACCTGGAGCAGGAGTGTTATTATACAAAACACCCTCCTTGTTTTAGGAGGTCCCAAAGACACAGCATTTGGTCTATAAGTTTGAACTCAATGAGTGCGTTTAAGTATATCATACAGATGCATCGTGCATTTGTTTAAACCATGTCCTCTTCATGTTACATTTCTACTCTTTTGACTGATTAGCACACCATGAAATGCAAACTGGATCTTCTCAGTGTGATTCCTTCTGAGAGGGAATTTCGCACTTGCCTACATAACAGATGCGACTGTGTGTCACTGAACAGAAAGTGGTTATTATGACGTGCAATCACAGGGCTGGCGTGACATAACGGTGACAAGCACATCATTATTTCTGTATGCAGAGTATTCTGATTATACTGATTATTCAGAGGCATGAGGACACAGCTTGTTGAACAGAGAATGGATTCTCTGTACCACTGAAAACTATGATTTTATCCCTTTAATTACACAGCTACTCTGGAAAGGGATGGTTGTGGATTTCAATGTTCAGTGAATGAAATCATTTTCCTTCAGTCGGTGTTGAGCCAAATTAAAACTCAAACTCTGTAATGATGAATCAGAGAGTGCACTGAGTAACTCGTCAGATTACTTTATATGCATATGTGAGTTTGTCTAGGAATATGATAATATTCGACACAGCTGTAGTGTGAGATGTGTGGGTGAGGAGTGTTGTGTAAGCCTGAGCAATGCTTCACACTAAACGGCTGTGTGTGATCACACCTACAACCATGAAGAAGAGTCTTGGTTTTCTTTGTCCTCCCAGACTGTGCAGTTAAATGCACCTACGTTAACTGGTTACTGTCGACTTTTTAGTAACCTGATATCTTAGATGCTGTAAACAAGAATTTATAATGATGGATTAAGAGAAATCCAGCAGGAGAAACCAGATTTCTTAGCCATGCAGGATATTAGCGCCCATCCTGGTTTTGATCTTATTTGGGATATATGTATATATTTTAATTTAATCTTAATCAGGAAGTCTTATTGCGATTAAGCTCTCTTTTCCAAGAGAGAAGTATGGAAGCCCTGAGAGGCAAGTGAGAAAAAAAATTCTGGTAATCCATTTTCTAAGTCTGATCTAAATTGTTTTCTCTCATGTGTTTATGACTTAAAAACAGGTGGAAAAAAAAAAGTTTTGACAGGTTATAAAAAAAAAGTTTTTCCTGGATCATTTTTCTAAGTTACTTTTTTCCATCTGTGAATACAGGTGAAAAAAAAAGTTTTAGCAGGTGAATCTTTTTTTTTTGGTCAGGATGTTTGTTGTTGTAATATGAAATATGAAATATTAATGCCACAAAAGGCTTAAGTGCACCATTACCCCATGTTCTAAATAGGACTAAAAGCATTCATGTTTTCTTCAGGTGAGTTTTAATTTCTCCACTCACTCTAAAGGTTCATATATTGTGTGTTAGCAAGTTATGCAACATTGCTGTCATGTCTTTCTTTTGGCTAGAAATGTATTTTAATCAGCGCTACTTCACATTCTGGAAGCAAGAATTTATAGATTCAATACAATGAAATTCATATTTTTCCATCTCATTGTATTTTGAACAGAAGGTATGTTGATGTAAAATTGTCCAAAATTTTT
The DNA here is from genome assembly GCF_914725855.1 of Thunnus albacares. NCBI lineage: Eukaryota > Metazoa > Chordata > Actinopteri > Scombriformes > Scombridae > Thunnus > Thunnus albacares. Next base: position 955,059 of record NC_058116.1, on the reverse strand, counting down.
AGAACTGTTGTGAAAATGATAAAAGCCCTGTTATCTTTATCCCACTGGATACCAATAGAATCAAACCATTTCAGATATCCAAACTGCTTCCATGAAGAGGTTGCATAATCTACTCGGGTTACCCAGATTGGCCCATCAGCCAGTTGTCAGTAGTTGTAAAGGATGTTAGTTAGTCAATAAATAAGTAATGAAAGTAGTTTCACTACAATTTAGTTAATTTTAGTGGTTCAAAAACATCCATAGTAACTGTGATAATTTATTCCTCACCTGCCCATAGAAACCAATCAAAATGGCCCCATGAATTTGTTTATAATTGAAAGCTTCATGTATTATGATACTAACTTGACATCTCTTTCGATGAACAGAAGGCCACGCCCCCTCAACATACTGAAAGTTGGCTGCGCTCAGAGAAGGTGCACTAATACATTTATAACAAATCAAATGATACATCTGAAGCTGAAAAAATGACACTCCTGACATTAACATTCCACATTAAGCTTTTTTCTGACTGAAGTATCATCATATACTAAGTTTTTAAGGACTGTACATTTGAATATTATTTATAATGAAACAGTCTAAAAAAGATCACATTTTCGGTGTCTCAGTCTGAAAGCATCCAATAGCATCTTTATTGGTAGCATAAGACAACCTTCTTCAGTTGTAGCAAGCCTCTGGTGTTGTTGCAGCAAACTCCCATTTTCACATTCAAATTAGTTTTGTGACTAATTGTTAGCACTCTGGCAAACAGTTCTAGCAATGTGTGGTAAAAAGTGTGGCACCTGTGGTTTCTATTGTTTGCTGCCAGTTTGCAACACAATTCTGTTTGTGGCAAATTTTTTCACATTTCTCTGGCACTCACACTTCAACATCTAAAGTTTAGATTCTAAACATATATAATCATGTATAGTCTCATAAAAACAACAGACAAAACAACAGACTAAAGTTGTGAAAACAACGAGGGTGTTTTGAATACACCTTCGTTTTCACGGGTAATTTGTTAGTCTGTCCCTCCCGCTGCAGGAAATAATGGAAGGGTTACTGGAAGGCTACTGATGTAGCACTTTCCTTCTTATGAAAGGAACACAGAGATAATTTGACCAATGAGAATTTGGCCGGATGAGAGCATATTGACCAACTAATCAACCAGTCGACCGGGAGACTACAGCCTTACTGCAATGTGGGAGCAGCAAAAAAGTGATGATGGTATGTGCTGCAAGTGAAAAAAAAATGCAAACAGTTTTCTAATGAAAATATCTTCATATGACAAATTATCTGACAATGAGAATTAGGTTGACCACCAAACATTTTAGATAAAAATGAACTCTTGTACACTGAAAACATCTCTGTGTTAAGTCATGAAGTGTTAAGGCCTAAACGCACTGGAAGCGTCTGACGCGCGCGTTTTGAAGTACACCTTTTGTTTTTAATGGCCAAACACGCACTAAAAAGCGTTATGAGGCGCGTCAAAACGTCTTGATGCCCCAACTCCGACCTTGTTGTGATTTAGAAGCATCAAATGAGGACCCAGTTTTCTCTGCAGCCGAAAAAGAGAGAGATAGCGCAAGCCAGCTGAGCACTGGCGAGTGAGAGACAGAGAGAGAGAGAGAGCATGGTGGTGGTCGAGCAAGGAAAACGAGCGATAGTGAGAACAAAACCTCTGAATGAGAGAAATAAAACGTTATATTCTGATTATTTCACGGCAGTCACGTTTTAAAGCATAAATAAATAACCATCACACAGTCAACAGATGATTTACTGTGGACACAGACGCTCTCAGTTTCAGTTTCATTTTCCTCCTCTGCATTTCTCCTTTTCATTCATTCATTACATCCAACTAACGCAGTGGTTAATACAAAGAACAAAATGAAAAACCTGTGTTGGTTCTGTGGTGTTGGAATTTTAAATCTGATGCCTGCAGTGCACCATTGGACCATCAACTGACACGTCAATCATCGCTTCCAGTGCGTTTAGGCCTTAAGGACTGTGAATCACCAACCACCTACAGTTTTTTCAATATCATAGACACACTTGCTTAGGATGAAGTGAAAAGGCCTGAAAGATGGATCGAGTAATGGACTATGGTTTATGCTCAAATTACTGGTATTGGTATTATAAAACATACTTGCTTGATTTTTTACTTGCCATAGGTGCCATTAATTCTGAGGCAGTAAATAGATACTGTATTTGGGATATGTTAGTCTTCTCTAAAGTCAACTATGAGGATGCATGGTAACCACAGACCTTGTGGCAGAAACCACTGGGTGGTGCATGCGTAAAAGCTGAACTGAGTGGAAACATAATTCTATCAAAGAAATGTCTTTGTAACAAAATGCACTTAGATACTGATGATAGGGATATTATAAATCTTCAGCTTACTGCCTGGCTGGCATTACCAATATGGAACCCACTTGTCATTAAATGGATTGTGGTTTAATTATGTAATATCTTGTCTACAAGAGATTGCATACAGTGAAGTCAATCAGGTTGTGTAAATGTCTGATGAAGTTCTCCAAAAATATAGGTACAACTCTGACACAATACTGAAAAGCTGGATCACATCATCTGATCAGGTTCAGGTACTTTGCCACCAATGGAACCTTCAGGTGTACACTGTATTTTTCCTATAGATTTTATCAAGAGAAGAATTATTCATTTAAATGAAATGATTCCACTCCAATCAGCAATAATCTTATATTGTATACCATGGCAAACAAAGGGAAGGGTCTAAAAGTAAAAAATGAAAGGGAAGGGGAAAATCCATTGAAGTGAGAAGCATAATTATAATGTGTTGAGAGAGTGAGCTGAAATTGGGTCTTTTTAATGCACTGCATGTTGACTAACAACACATTCTTATTTTCTCTGTGAGCACTTTCATCTGCCAATAAAATCAAATTTAGCTCTATAATCCAATATGCTTGGATAGCATACTTGATAACACCTTACCTACACACAGCTGATCAGGTTTGATTTTCTCCCCAACAATGTGTAGGTCTCATTCTACCCTCTTTGAAACAAGACAGCATCGTTCAGAGTCACAGTTGCTCTTACAAAAAAAAATTGAGCTGACTGCCCTCAAGGGTCATTTAGATTGGTCTAAATCATTGGTTCACAAAGTGGGGTCTGAGGACCACCAGGGGTCCTTGAGGGGGTTCCAGGGATTCCCCATAAAAATGGGGAGTTGTTCAATTTTACTAATGTTCTTTTCACTAGAAGTTAGCACAATGGATAAGAATGACTATTCTAATCAGAGGTTTCACTCTCTCCACGGTTATCTCCCCACCAACTGTATAGATAGTTATGGAATTCTCTACTAAATCATATCTGACAACTATCTTCTCAGATAGGGATCCCTGGTACGAACCTCTTACGAAATGGGGGTCCACGGCTTGTTACATATCAATTTGGGGGGTCCTTGACATGAAAAAATTTGAGAACCAATTGTCTAAGTACCAATGGTTCACCTGTCCACTGAAGGAGTGATTAAGAATAAGCATCACACTATAATTGCAATAGTCAATAGACAGCATCCAATCCTATATAATAAATATGAATAATAACCATATTAATTTAAATTCCCAAAATGTATCCAAAGTGCTTATTCTGTTGTGTAAAGCTATCATCAAATGTACAAAATCATCCTATTCCCTTAGCAAGTGTCCAAATGTCACACTCTTAAGGGTTTTTTAATCTTTATTGGTAAAACATCCCACTCATAAGGGGATGTTCATCCAATCTACTTCAAGTTGATTGCTGGGGAAACGAGGAAGTGCAATGTCAATGTGCAAAGTTGTTGATAATAATAATAATGATGTTGATTTGCTTCTTCTGCCCATGGAGTCAATGAGCAGAAATACAGACAGCACAACTCTGCCATTGCAACCACATTGTGGTTGGAGGTGGGAATACATCCATAGTGTTAAGGACTTGAAAACATTTAAGAGATTCAAACTCTTGTCAACTTTTATTTACATGGCAGTACTTAAAAATATTAGCGTCTATACCTGTCTCATGTTACATAATTATGTTACATAATAATATATGTACCTTGTGTTTAGAGTGCATGGAGAAATTAAAATTCACCTGGGTGAAAACATGAATGCTTTTAGTCCTATTTAAAACATCGGGTAGTGGTGCACTTCAGCCTCTTGTGGCCAAAATGAGTATTACAACAACAAACACAACAAAATTTTATTTCACTTACTTTTTTTCACCTGTTTTCATGGGTGAACAAAAGTAACTTAGAAAAATTGTCCTGGCAAAACTTTTTTTTCACCTGGTAAAACTGTTTTTTCCACCTGTTCTTAAGTCATAAACATGAAAGAAAACAATTTAGATCAGACTTAGAAAATGGATGATCAGTTTTTTTCTCACTTGCCTCTCAGGGCTTCTGTGGAGACCTGATAGCAAGAAATTCATAAGACAAGAATAAAATCAACAAACAGAAACACAACTACACAATCAACAAAGAATGAAATGATAATAATGATAACCATTACAAGAAACATAAAAAACATCAGATAATAAGACTTAAAATTCTCCAAAGGGAATGAAAGACTCAAGTTTGAGGGCAGTTTGCAGTTCAGTAAATTTAAAAGGTGCATAGTACCTGAAACCAGTGCTGCCATCTTTCATCAGACAGACATAACCATTTACGTGCTTGTCCCTGCAATGTTACGGCTTTCATTCACAACACAGCCATACCGGCATTTTCCTTGAAATGTTACTAGGTCTTGAGGTGGGACATTGGCGGTACAGATTTCCCTGAATATCGATCCCTGTTCCTATTCACACATGACCCCATCCAGGAAATGTTCCTGAACATTTCAGGGATAGACTGCATGTGTGAAAGGGGCTTATGATTCAGCAAGAGTAATATGGGTGTCTTTTCTGCGTTTAAAACTAGTCGGTGATTAAGGAGTAATAATTGGAATGCATCAAAGGCACTGAGGTTTATTTGTTTTCCCAAGATCTGCCTCTGTCCTTTTATAAATTCTTTTGTTAGTCGGAGTTTGAATAATTTCATAAGTTAATTGGTGGCCTCATATCTAATCCACTTAAATCAACATCTTTTATACTCTGTCTCTTCATTTTTAACTCTATGGGCCCTATCTTACGCCCGGCGCAAAGTGACGCCAAGCGCAACGTAACTGTCTTTGTTATTTTTCCGTCCAGCGCCCACATTGTTTAAATAGCAAATGCACTTGCACCCATCAGAGCGCCCATGGGTGTGTTGGTCTTGAAATGAGGTGTGGTCGGGTGCATTGTTGGTGCATTGATATCTTGAGGCAGCAAAGTGCTATTGCGCTACTGACCAACAAAAACCTGGTCTAAAGACAATGGTGCAGTGTTTCACTGTTATTTTAGGGGCGCATTATCAAGACAGTAATATGCGCCTACACAGGGGCTGCACAACGCGTGTAACTCTGCTTGTTACATACACAGGACGCGCAGCAGCGCACAGACATGCAAAAGATGACAAATAAAAGGATTACAATGTGAAAGAATATTATTGTGTACATCAACTTATTTTAAAAAATACATGTCATCATGGTTAGGCATAATGTTTATCATAATTAACTAGTCGCATCAATGGCGGATAAAATTGTCTCATTATTTGACCGAATCGTGGCAATAACCGTAGGTATTAAACAGACGGACAACAACAGATCAGACACAGATTGACTTTCCTGCTGCATCAACACATGAGGACATGAGGGACACATGAGGAAATAAATGAGGTGAAATCAATGATTAAACTAAAGAAATAAATCTGAACAGCTTCTAGCTGCCGCCAGCAGCAGGATCAGCATCTTGGAGAGCTGATCAAGTCCTGATAACTGTGTTAATGATTCTTTACATGATTAAAATTAATGATTTAATTTATGAACAATATTTAACAAATATTCTTTAACATTTTTGAGAGTACAGTGATCAGGTTTCCATACTTTCAACAATTAAAACACTGCTGATTTAACCTGTCACTCCATTACTAACAAAACGATTTTAAAGAAGCCAGAGCTGTAATTAAAAAATAAACCTTTTCAAAAACCAAACGCAAAATACATTCGCAACAAATGAATGAACAGGATCTTAAACTGGTGGTCTGAGGATGACCACAGGAGGGTCCAGGAGCAGCAGTGTGCTCGTTATGGATCCTGCGTTTTCACTCTGCACATGAGCAGATCTGTTTCCTCTGCAGAGAAGTGCTCCTTCTTATTATTTGACAAATGCGCCATCATATTAGCAATCCGCCAAGGTGCAAGCACACAGCGCTTCTAAAGGGAATGGGAGATGACTGATTGCATGTTACACCGAAAACACACCCATGATTAATGAGACTATGGACAACTCCTTTAAACCATGCGCCTGGCACATCGGCCATTTTTCTGCCATTAAAATAGCAAAAGTGGATTTGGACACACCCTAAATGCACTTGCGCCATGCACTTCAGATTGTGCGCTTTAGATTGTTAAAACAGGGCTCTGTATGTTATTCTTTCCATTTCTGAGATTCCTGTATTGTTACTTTCCATCATTGATCTGATGGTCTTGAGGGTTTTAACCAATTCCTAGTTATTTGCTTTAGGGCTGCCATTCTGAGTATTCTATATAGGTACTGGTCCGTTTCCGGCATTAACTCTGGTGGTGGTTTTCCAAGAATAAGATGCATTGGGTTAATTGTTTTTTTCATTTTGAGAATACCCATGATTCCCGCCATGACTGAAGGCCAAAATGATTTTAAAAAAGGACAGAAAAAGGAATTGTGTGAGTGGTTTGCCTTTGTCTCACCACATTTTCTCCAGCAGTCTGATTTCATTCATGTGTTCATTTTAGAATGTACATTTGGAGTAATAAAAAAAATTGTAATTTCCACAAAAATTCCCTCCAATATTTAAAGTTTGTTGTTTTATGAATTTCTCTGCATGCTTGCCTCTTCATTCAGCTGATCTCCTATTTCAGAAATCCATTTTTGTTTATTGGTGTCTTTATTGTTCTCAAGAGTTTTATATATTTTTGACAGTGTTTTTGATTGCCTTGTTATGATTTTTAATCAGAAAGCTAATTAATGGGTGCATTTCTTTAATAGTTTGGGTTTTTTTAATTTTGAAAGATAGGTCCTTACTTGCAGATACAATTATGATACCAATTCATATCTAGAGACTAATGACTGAAATTAGTTTACGGTATTGTTTATCTGCATTATTGAATATGTTTTTAATCCTTTTGATGCCCATACTTGCAGTATGTTATTTGTCCTGTTTACATGCTATTTCTCAGTAGTATACCAAGTCATTTATTTTGTGGATTTTACATATATTTTTCCTGCTTTTTAGTGTGTTATCTACCCATCTGTTTAGTCCTTTGATTTGTGAATAATCCTTTTTGTCTATACACGGTAGTGTTTTTATGGGTATTGGTATGGATTCTTTCTCAATTAATAGTCACTATGCTTCTGCTCAGTCCTTCAACCATGTTATTATTGTATTTATTTGTGTTGCATTAAAATAGCTCTGCAGGTTAGAACAGCCTTTTGCTTTGGTTAATTTATTAAATTTTGTTCTTTTCCTTTTGTTATTCCAGATAAAATGAGTTATTCATTCATTCCACCATTTAAAAGACGCTGTAAGAATTGCAATACACTCTTTCAATGTGGTTGTGCTGTCTCACTGCTTCAGCCAGGGGTTCTATACACATAGTAAAAATCAGGCCATACAGTCTCCCTGTCTGGTTTCTTTATGTATTTTTAGATGTCTTGATAGGGTACCGTTCACCTTTACTTTTGCTACAGGATTTTCATATATTAATTGTAACCATGAAATTAATTTGGGATGAAAACCAAATCTTTTGCTGTATTAAAAATAAAGGTCCAAAGGACCCTATCGAATGCTTTCTGCATTCGTTAACCATCTTTGTACTAAATCCTCCTGAGATGAATTGTGGGCTGCTGCACTCAGAATTATGCAGTTCACAGAGCAGTCAACATAAATGAGTCTGTATACATACATGATTACATACTGTGTGCTTTCACCCATGTGCTCTCTCACCATGAACAGAGCTACACTGTATCTATGATTCTATGCACGTAGGTGTACCTATGCTTTATGTGTCCATATTTTCAAGACAGATTTCAGGTTTAAAAGACATTTTTCATTAATTTCAGAACATTTTTCAGTATCAGTGTGCCTGTAAACACCTGGCTCAAGGCAATGTGGTCAGGTGAAAGGGATTCTTATTTGTCTGATTCTCATACATCTACATAATGTTGCAGGTGGAAGAAAATCTTGAATCTCCAAAGTGTTCTCCAAATAATGTTACCGTTGAGGAATACAAACTGCTTTTTAGCTGGTATTAAGTCTGGAGTCTGGAGAATGTTCTCAGTTGTGCAATGTTCTCAAATGAAATGAGCACATTAAAAATTGACCAAACTGAGGTTACAGAGTCATCTTCTGTTCCTGGCACCAACCTGTGAAATGTGGTTAACTGAGCTCTCCATTCGTCGGAGTTGGGAGGCCTGGATGTCCAGCATCTGCAGGACATTGTTGGCAAGCGTATTGATGAGGTAGGCAACACTGGCCAGAGATTGGGTGGTGTAGCTCTTTGTTTCCTCCAGGGCTTGCTCCTTGTCTGCAGTCTGCAGGGAAAGAGGAGACAGATTCAGGACAAGGGTCATACAGTGCCACCATTTTCTTCACATACACAAAAATTCACATTTGCAAATGAGAAAAATATCAAACAGTAGTGGCAGAACACATAATCCTTACAAGGGATGAGACGATGTGAACATATTTGCTACGGTTGGGTGAAAACAAATGTTGATGGAACAGAAAAGGCAGCACTCGACTGTTCACGGTGCAGAACCTACTTTACCCCTTAACTCATAATACACTCAACATAGCGGGTGGTTAAGTGACAGAGCGAGTGGCAGAAAAGCGACGGTGATGTGAGCGGAGCAGAGGAAAAGGTTAGCAGTAAGTTTTCAATCTGACAGTAAATGTACAGTACAGGCTACAGTGTGTCAGTTAATAAATGCTGCAGCTTCTCAAGACCAAGAAAATACTCTTCTATTGAAGGGGCTTAGCCCAGAAGTTAGCAACCTAACCAGGCTCACTTAAGGTGGACTGACCTTTAAGGTGGACCAACAATTCTCATTTTAGTGTCAATCTCAGCCGCTCTTTAATAGAGAACAGTGAAATGTCTGCCTGATGAATGTCTTGAGTTTTTCATAAGCTTCTTCTTCCTTCAGCAGATGAATGTGAAAACAACTCTGCACATACATCATTCTGCACAGAGAAGAGGACAACATCCAACTGAAGAAACAAGAAGCAAAACACATTTTTTAAGTGGAGGGGGACTTGAATAATATTAGATCAATATTATATATATTTTGATTTCGACTGTCCTTATCTAAATATACGCAGTTGTGGTGTAATGGAACATAGGTGATCCGTGATCCTTAGGGATCGGAACCTACAGTTCGGCCTGCATGTGAACCATGGATTAATTGCAAAATTGAATGTCTCATTGGAGACAAAGTAAACAAACTGCTGTAAGTACAAGTCATGGACAGACAGTGAGGCGCTAACAGGGCTTTTGAAGAGCAACGACCAAACCAGCATCTCACAGGTCCATAGTGACATCAGCAGGTATGTTTACCATAGACTGTATAAAAATATGGACGTAGTTACCGTGACGTCACCTGTTGGTTTTTGAAGAGCGGTTTTGAAGCTCAAAGTGAGCCGCTCCAGCCGTTGCCATCTTGGCAGTGCATTATGCTGCTTAACTCCCAGCCAATCCAAAATGGGCAAAGAGGCAGGCCGAATGGCTGAAACAAGCCACCTAGTGGCTGGTAGACCTGTCCTTCATTATGCATAACTTTACGGCTAAAAGGTTGAGTTATAAAAATATTCACCCCCCATACAGTCGTCATGAAAGGGGAAATTAGCTACAGAGACCAAAACTGTACCAGGCTGTAAACATGTTTATTTCTGCTGTAAAGTTGGGCATTTTAACATGGGGGTCTATGGGGATTGACTCGCTTTTGGAGCCAGCCTCAAGTGGCCATTCAAGGAACTGCATTTGGCATTTCTGCATTGGCTTCATTTTTAATGTGCTGCAGCAGCTAATTAGCTATCTAGCTGCAACTGATGTTAGCGGTGCACTTTTCCCCGGTGAATGTTTGTTTGGTGGCTCATTCAACAAGCTGAGCTGTATAACAAGACATGTGTTCATGTTTGTAAGTTATCATCAAGTTTTGATGATGTGGACACAGGCTATTGGTTCATTCACTACCATGTTTAAAAGAAGATGGTATCATGCCTCATATTGCAATTTAATTAACAATTGAGTATCTTATATATTTTAATATATATTATTAACATTGGACATCTTGAATGTTGTTTTCATTTAAGACCAAAGTTCCTTGCTTTAAGAGTGTTTTACAGAATAAATGGAAAGCAAAGTTATATTTGCCCCCATGCCCCCTTTTTTTTTAATATGAAAAATTATCCAATCTGTGACTTAAAACCGTAATATGATCTGAACCGTGGTTGTGTGATCTGTTGCACCCCTAACATGCAGTGAACTACATGACATACTGCTTTGTTGATAAGTTTACAGTATGTTCCAAGGCTGGATTTTTAGATTGTTTAATTTGTGTTTTTTTTTTAACTTCTGGAACAGAATCTAAAAGTTCCAGTTTTTCTTCAACTCTCTACATGATTTCCGTTGGTGCAGCCTTCTGTTTTTTCAGTCAAACATGATACATTGTCTTCATTTATTTTACACTGGGCTGAGACAGAAGGTAATACAGACATCAACTTAGCAGTCCTAATTAAATTATTGCCCCTCTTTAATGCCCTGCATTGCAAAGTTAATAGATGCGAGTGTAAAGCTAATATACATAGATACAGAGTGCTCACTGTACATTACACACAGGAGGTGTTTGTGTGTGTGTGTGTGTGTGTGTGTGTGTGTGTATTTGATCAGAATGTCGACCTGTGATTGACCTCTGGAGGCGAGACACACACATACAAACACAAACACACAAACACACACACACACACAGCATATTCTTGTGATTTGTGCTGTAATGTCACATTCAGCATTTTACCAGTAGAGACACACTGTGTGTGTGTGTGTGTTTTTGCAAGACTGTGTGTGTGTGTGAGGGTACTAGTACATTTATTTGTGTTTGTGCACATGTATATACTGTAAGTGTACATAGTACAGGAAGGCCAGTATAGGGAGACGCACTATGCAAATGTATGTGTATGTGTGTGTGTGTGTGTGTCTGCTGAAGCATGATGTAGGTCAGTGCAAACTCATTCATGCCTGAGGTTGACAAGAAACACTCTGACACCCATCTGTGTCTCTCTCACCCACACACACACACACACACACACACACGATACATACTTACACACAAAAATATAACAGACAACACTGAGTTGGCGTCAGAGCCCCACTTTCACATTCTCATACAATTTAAGCTATAAAATCTCTTCAATTAAAGAAAAAACTCCATTCTGATTGGCCGTGACTGCTGAGGTAGTGTCAGCAGCTTAAACACTAACTCCGAATTCCCAGCAGAGGGGAGATGTCAGCAGTGTGTAAGCGCTACTTAAAGTCACAGTGAAGTGTCAGTTAAAGTGGATCACAGACAGGATTTCATGACTTAAGGAAAATATCACGGTGGTGACTATTTTGTCTTTCATGGTGACAATCACGAGGTAAACAGCAGAAATATGCGATTCATGTTACAAAATAATCTACTAGAGATGTGTGTTTGCATGGCATGTACCCTGTATTGTGCCCCCTTCTGCGTCAACACACTGCCCCCGTTCAAATTAATGAGAGGGCTGTGTTTTTTCGTGCAGAGCTAATGTCACACAAGGAGGAGGAGGGAGAAATGCATTAATTAGACCTCAACCACACTCTTTTGGAAAGTTCTTCCAAAATGAAATCCAAACACAGCCCTCTGAGCTACTATGACCCACGAGCCAACGTTGACGTTTGCTTTTTTTATGATGGGCAGGGTTAGGTAGTCACCCGAAATCACATTTTGACACATAAACCAAAAGATAACTGACCAAGAGATAACTGAGAAATTAACACAGGGACACAAAATTAGAGCTTGGAAAACAAGCGTCCATCAGTTCAATCCACACCGACGCAGTCAAACCTCCATTACGCCATCACTGTTCTCAGAGCCAACTGTCCTGTCAGCAGGCTCGCTGTTTTCAACAGGCTGGTTAATGACAAGTAGCTTCCATGAGCAGTACACAGAAAGAAATCTGCACTCTTTAATTCACTGATTTTCCCTGCTGTATATTATGATGCATCTGATGTATCACAATCTGTATACCAGGTGTATGAATACACATAGTGTTAAAGAATACGTTGCCGTTATTTTAATACTACTCAGCTTTGATATTTAATTTATTAACTGATTATAACTCTGTTCTAGTTTTTGATTTTCTTAAGTGGTTATTCGGCTCATGGATGATGTATTACCAATGTATCTTTGAAGTCTTACCGTACATATATTTTGATACTTATTAAAACATAATTATAATTACCCAAGTGCTGGTTAACTTTTACATCAGTTGGCCGGCTGGTTAGCTAGTGCTGGACTTTGGTGATGTTGGTCTATGGGTGATGAGTTTGTGAATTATTCACAAAATACTTCTGCAGATGAAGCTTAGATCAGTCAAGTGCTGTACATCATCTGGGTGCTGTGGAGAAGGTCTCATTCGCTCTCTCTTTCTGGCCCTGTTTACACCTGGTATTAACATGCGTCTTGGGTGATCCGATCACATTCGGAGGTGGTCTGAGCCACATGTGACCACATTCATTAGTAGTGTAAACGCAATGCATCCTGGACCACATTGAAGGACCATCTACTCAGCTGATGTCCTCTGTTTTCCAGCAGACTAGGCAGGGGAGTTGCATCGCTGCCTCGGGGTCCAAAGCTGTGTTCAACTGATTTGATAACAGGATAAACAAATTAATTTGCTTTTCATGTGAATTAAAAAACGTCATCCACCTCCCGTTTTTTCCCGTTTTTCCCATTCCCCTAACCCGTTTCCCTCTTCAAATCTACAGTTAGAATAGTAATTAAACCAAAACCAGAAACAAACTTGTTTTTTGCTCGTCTGTCTAAAAAAATATTTCAGAAGCTAAACGTTGCTGGATAGTTTCTTCTTTCCTGTCAACTTGATAACGACAGTTTTTAGTTTTGCTGTGCTGCTCGACACAATGAGCTCACAATTTATCAGGAGGGTGACTGCTTATCTCCAAACTGTATGAACCTGGACTGTGTGTGTGTAGCGGCTAACGTATTGGATGTGTATTATTAACAATAGATCCTGACTGATCCTGTCTGCGTGTCAACTTCAATCAATGAATTTATGCTGCTGTGTCTCGTGCGTAAATGCGCACAGCTTCTCTCAGTGGAGAGAGAGCGGGGAGATCGCTGCAACTCTCTCTCTCTCTCTCTCTCTCTCTCTCTCTCTCTCTCTCTCTCTCTCTCTCTCTCTCGCGGCAACCCAGTTCTCTCGCCGGTTAATAACCAACGAATTTGGTCTTTGTGAACGGAAATGATGTGCATGTTTATTTGAATATAGAGATCTGAGATCTAATCACAAGTGGTCACTCAAGACACATGTGGAGATGCATGTTAATGCAAGGTGTCCACTTGTGATACCAGGTGTAAACAGGGCCTCTCTCTCTCTCTCACACACACACACACACACACACACGTACAGAAACATCTTGATAAAGAACCATAAATCTTTTTAGTCCTACCCTCTTTCCATCCTCCTTTCTGTCTAATCTTTTCAACTCAGTCTCTTTCTCACCTCCACTGTCATCCTCCTCCCTCCCTGACTCTGTTTCTCTTCTGTCCCACTTGTTTTTTACTCTTCCCTCTCTGTCTGTTCCTTCCAGTTTTTCTCCACCATCTCTTTTTCCCTTTCATCTCCCGATCTTTATCATATCATCTTAATATCTCCTCTTTTTCTCTCCATCTTCCCCATCAGCCATCTGATGTCCTGTTAGTGTTGACCTAGTTGGAGGGCTGCCTCCTCTGGCCTGAGGACAGCACACACACACACACACACACACACACACACACACACACACACGAATGCACACAGCATAAGCACATTACTGCTGTTGCTGTTTTTTTTCCAGTTCCAACTAAATGTGTGATGTTCATGTACATGAATGAGATCAGACGCAGATACAATCCTATGCACGCTCTGATTCCTCTGACCTCTTTTTTATTGTTATTGTTAAAAACAGACTTAGGTCTACTAGTCGTGTTCCAACTGTTATTTTTTTTCTGGATTATTATGCCAGTACAAACAAGCCAACATCAACATGGAATAAACTCACAACCACCTAAAGGTGTGATGGCAAATTCTGCTGCCAAACCTCAAGATGTTACCATAATCCTTTTTTTTTTCTAAAATCAACAATCAGCTCCTTGGTTTTGTTGACATTTTGTTGTTCTCTCTGCACCATTCTGTAAGATTGTTGATTTCCTCCCGATATGAACTCTCATTGTTGTTTGAAATCCAGCAGATGATTTCAAACAACATGACTGCAACCAACATGGAGACAACTCTGTTGTGAAGTTTGCCACCATCTTCAGTGTCAACAAAACCAAGGAGCTGATTGTTGATGTTACAAAGAAGGAGGCAAAGACACACACCGCTGTCTACATCAGTGGAGCTGAGGTGGAGCAGGTGAACAGTTTTAAGTTCCTGGGTATCAGCATCACAGAGAACCTGTCATGGACAAGGAGATGGAGTCCTGGAGTCCACCTTGACAACAGACTGGACTGTGAATGCAACACAGAGGCTGTCTACAGGAAGGGACAGAGCAGACTCTACTTCTTAAAGAAGCTTAGGTGCAAATCTTCTACCAGTCTGTTGAGGCAAGTGCAATATTCTTCGCTGCTATCTGCGGGGGCAACAGCATCAGAGCCAGGGACACTAAGAAGCTGAGCAAATTGATCAGGAAGGCTGGATCTGTGTTGGGGACTCCTCTGGACACACTGACACTGGTTGTGGAGAAGAGGATGTGGCACAAACTCAATGACCTGCTGGTCAAACGACAGAGCACTTTCACTTAGAGGCTTCTTCAGTTCCGCTGTGACAAGGAATGCAACAGGAAGTCATCCTGCCAACTGCCATCAGTCTGTTCAACGATTCTCCTCTGTGTCGGGACAGTGAAGACAGACTTTTAGTTTATTACTACATTGTCCATGACATCTGTTGTATTTCAGATTCATATTCTGATAACCTTTGGGGTACTGTCTGTATATACCGTTATCATGTGTAGATGATCTATATGAATCTACATTTAGTAAACTCAATTCTGACGTCTATGAACAATCATGTACCTTACTACCATTTTATTCTGTCTGTTCTATTCCGTTTTTTTTACATTTGAGTGAGTCTGTTTAGTTATTGTATATAATTTAGCCTTTAATTGCATTTGTTTTTTACCTTTTTACCTCATTTTTTCTACCTGATTGTTGGCTGCTGTAACATTTTAATTTCCCTTTGGGATTAATTAAGTATCTTTTCAATCCTACATCTCAGACAAGTCTGACAGAACAAATATGCTTCGGCTCACATTACACAGATCGGAGTGTATTTCTATGTGTCAAGTCTATTGTCTTCCATTTTACTATAAGTACAGTACGTGTGTTGGGCTCTGAATGCTGTCAAAATACAGGTGACCTACACTATTATATACCGTACCTGAATGCATCTTGTGTAGAAACAGACGGATAACTCACGCTGGAGCATGCTCCTTTTACTGCACAGCCTGTGTAGACATAATGTCAGTGCAGCACACAGTGGACGGATCACACAGACAGAAGAAGTGCTGTATTTATGCACTTCAGTATACTAGGAAATATTAACCCTGAATAGCAAACACAGATGTTTTGAAAGGTTTGTTTCAGATTTTGTATACTTTTGTATTTCACATACATAAAAAGACACCAACCATTAAAGAATTGGTAAATAAAAAATTTGTGTCAAGAAAAAAAACTTGGTAACTGTCTCACACACTGAGAGGTACAACCAGACCTGTGTCTGTATGTTCTATATCTAAAAATGACTTACAGATCTTTATTTACCATGTGTGACAGATGGGACTTTGTGTGTGTGTTAAAGTAAGGTACACATACACCTCATAACTCTCTGTGTGTCATTCTCTGTGGCTTAGAACCAGATCCTATACCCAATTCTGAGCCACTCATCTAAAACAGCTAAAACACACACACACACGCATGCACACACATGCACATACGCACGCGCACACACACACACACACACACACACACACACACACACACACACACACACACACACACACACACACACACACAGAGGTCTGTTTGTACCTTCTCTCAGCAAGGAAGACGGCCACCAACGGCCAACAGCCTGCTTTTACCTTACAAGGACAAGTCCCTCTCTTCTTAGTGTGTGTGTGTGTGTGTGTGTGTGTGTGTGTGTGTGTGTGTGTGTGTGTGTGTGTGTGTGTGGGTAACAGGAGGTGTTTAAACTTCTAATACAGCTAACTTTATAAGAGAAATGAAATGCTTAAATAGTGCTGATATTTGAATTTAAGGGCAAATCCCAAGCAGAACATGTTTCAGCAATTTAAAACATCAACAGTAAAACATTTTTTGGTAAGTGTCTCTCTGCATCAAGGAGCAAGACTTTCTAACTTCTCCAGTCACCATTTTGCAAAAATGTTCAACAGTCACATCTGTGGAAGACAAGGAAACATAAGGACCTATCTCTACACTAGGACTGTGCAATAAACTGAAAATGAAACTGCCATAATGAAGGTCTCATTGATCCAGTTTCAGCCATATCTGTATGTTTGGTAAATTCATTTATTCAGACAGGCTTTCATTGGTAGCCTACCCTTTAAAGCACCTGAGAGTAAAACACAATCACATCACACTAGCCGTGTCTCCACTAGATTCACAAGAGAATTGTAAGAAAACTTTTGAAATGTCGCAAAAAGGAAAATGTGAATTAGGTGTGTTTCTATCAACTGGTTTGAGTGAATAAACTATGCTACGCTACGCATAGTTTTATCAGAAGATGGCGGTACAGAATTAAATAATCTGCCGGTAAACAGAGTAGAAGAAGTAGAGGTTGCCAACCGGAAACAAAACAAATAGTTATATTGCCTTGACCAGAGTAAAATGGAGCGAGGCAGTGTTTCCCCTATAATGGCACACAACCAGAACCCTCACCAGGCCCAAAAAAATATTTTTTAAATGCCAAAAATAACACCAAATATCCATTCATTCAGAAATCAATAGAGTTTGGGAGCCTCTGTACAGCGCTGTTCCAAAACGTGAGTTAACCTCTGTGTCGTTGCCTTGGAAACTCTTGGTAGCGTAGCTCTTTTTAAGGAATACAGCAGTGTGTAAAATGTGACATAGGTGGGTGAGTGGTTGAATGAGAGAGCGAGTGGCAGAAAAGTGACGGTGAATGCAGAGGAAAAGGTTTCCATTAAGCTTTTCTAATGCGATACTTCAAAATGTGCATACAGGGTCTGCTTGGTGCGGTGCACACACCTTTAGAATGTTGTGTGCTTAAGTGAAAAAAATCATGATTTGACAGTCAAATGTGTCCATAGGGATTTCAATTTTATCCAATGATGGAACTTAAGATGAAAAATAAAGGTTGTGACAAATGACAGTGTTTATTTTGTAGACCTGGGACAATGTGCTTATCTCTCCATTCAATACTATCATGATGCTCGACTGCCGATTCCATTCAGAATCGATTGAATGCATAGAAAAGGGAGAACCATTTTCAGTCTCTTGCTCCAGTATACTGGTAGCCAAACCATTCACTGGTGTCCTTATTCCACTCAAATACAATATGAAACATAGCTGACAGATAAGATAAATGGTCTGCAGCCTTTTCATTTTAAAAAAGTAACTGTGTTAATTAATTCATTCATTCATTTGACAGCATCTTACAGTCCCTGTATAGAATAACAAAATGAGAGGGAGGCGGAGTGCTCGGCTGTGTTGTTATTAACATCATGTCTCCAGCCAGGGAAGAGCAGCCTCTCTGCTCAACTGTTGGACAGCCATCATTGTACAACACGCTGAGTTATTTTCTTTACCTCAGAGTCCACTAACGTTAGTAATTATTTAGTCATTAAATCCAAAAATGCTTGCAACTGCTGCATTTTTTTGAAGATGAACTCTATCTCTAGAGTGTGCTCCATGTAGACTGTCCGGATGCTGCGCTGCCCTCGCAGTTGAGTTTCACCTTTTTCGTTCCGTCAACATCACATGCCAGGATTTTCAACAAAGGCCTTTGAGTTAGATAGGCAGGGAAAACCCTGGCATAAAAATAGATGAATAGAAACAGCTACTGTCAGAATGTGTGTGCTTGCGAGGTTGTATGATTCTGGTCAAAATGAGAATCACAAATTTTTCTACTCAGAATGGAGATCACAGTTTTCTCCCATTGTTCTTGGGACAGCATTGTTATTATTATCTATGTTGTCTTCATGCAGACAGAACAAACAAGATGATTATAACTGCTAAGGGACACACTGCTTTTTTTTTTTTTAAACAGACAGCTGATGTTAGATTCATTGAACATTCATAGAAATTATTAATTGCTAACTGACCTAATTCCACAATTCCACAAGGTAGTTTGTGGCTATGTTTTTAACTACAAGTGCCCAGTCTAAAGTCTAAGGCCATGTTCAAACCAACATTAGTCCTGTGTAAAAAAAACGCAGCTTTCTCATTCATTTCAATAAAGGCAGCCCACCGATGCAATGGGGGTGCCAATGCAGAGAGCTCCAGCAAAACAATGCAGGGTCATCTGCCAAAAAAACACAACGTGACGTCAACTGGCAAGGCCCTGTGTTGAACTATCACATACATGCAAGTGCACATTCCTGGTGGATTACTCTGTAACATGAAAGCTGTATTTCACTACTGTTAACTTGTGATAATCGTGATGAAATAAAGATAGTTGCTGTTGTGATAATGTTCCACAGTTGTAAAACCCTACCTTTCAGCCTTTAAACTTAGCAATTTGTTACTCCAAGTGGACCTCCTGTATCGTACTTTATTGTTTTGCTGTTTGCGGTCTGATTCCCAGCTGAAGCAGGTGAGAGTACCAGCAGCTAGGGATGTGTTTCCATTGTTGGTTTCATTTTGGATCTGATTCCCAGTCGGCAATATACTCAGGTCGTGAAGCTCCGACACTAATGAATCTTATCAAACTTTTATCTCTCCTCAATTTTTATTAGGAAAGATCAACAGAAAACATATATTGTAGATGGCAGCTTCTCATGTTTATCTCAATCTCTGCTTACAATGACAAACATCAGCAGCTGCAGATTAGATCAGCTATATAATCAATGTTAATTCTCTAACGGCTAAAATAAAAAGTTCTCTGGTTAATGTGCTCTCTGCAGCTGCTGTCTGTATTCAGACAAAGTAAGTGAGAAGACACATCACCCTGTGCCACCACTGTATGGCCGCTGTGTGTTTGAATCCGATTAGCTTCATAGTTGTGAATCAGGAGCTTCAGTATTTGGAGTAAGTTGCTAGTGAAGTACAGTAGTCTATAATTCAGATATATATATATATCATGTCATTTCATATATTCTGCTGCTCAGCTCATTTTCAGATTGTGAACTTTCAAAACTGTTGTGTTACTGCTTCTCAACCAACAAAAGATGATCCGATGTCTTTGAGTTGTAATTCATTTTGTGTGTACTTTAATTACACACAAATGTTGAAAGGTAAACCTGATCAGATTCGATAAGGTATTCAAAAGGATTCTGATTCAATAAGTGGATTTGATACAGGATTTGAATTTGATGAAAGGCTATCGAACCCCATCTCTACCAGCAGCTGAGTATATAGTTAAGTTGGCCACACATTTGGTCTGGAGCAGTGATGGAGTCTCCCCTGTGCTTCTCAACCACAGTCTGGAGGCTGAAGCAGGAATATTTGACTGCACGATTCAGAAGCAGCAGTCTATTACACAAGCAGACGGAACATAAGCCATACAGGTGGTGTACAAACCCACCAAGGTTAGGTTATATTTCAACTGGTGCCAATGAGTAATGCTGGCACAGAAAAGAGATAGCATGTCGGTGGTGTGGGTACACTTTGGCTTAAACAGAGGAGAGCAGCAAATCCTAACATTTGAGAAGCTGGAATCAGATAATGTTGGGTGTTTGCCTATATAAATGACTTAAATGAGTAATCACTTATCAAAATGGTTGGAAATCAACATGATTGATTAATTGATTAATCACTTCTCTGGTTCCTGTTGAAAGGTATTCTGGGAAATGCACAAAATTACTTTAGGTTGAGTGAAAGTGCATTTGCCAACTGGTGTTGCTGGGGTTACTAAAAAATACTGCTGAATGAGCTGAATATCATAGAACAGAGTAAGAACATTAAATGCGAACTACACTGATTTTACACATTAAAATCTGTATACAGGTGTTTAATACAGCATATGTGAGAAAAGTTATATAAAGGCCTTTTGGGAATGAAAAAAAATCTCTGTTCATCTCTGAGGCTAGTTGCACATTACATTAGCTGATACTAGCATAACACACCCAAATCTCCAATTGAATGAGCTTTGCCAAGGAAGAAGAATATGTGAAATACAAAGATGAAATCACTCGTTCTGCTGCATCAATTTTGATCTTTTTATTAAAAGACTGACCATTGTGAGTCCAACAATGTTATAGAAGAGCAGTTCTAAGTTGTTGGAGTACTCTTTTATAAGGGAGTTTTGCTGTGAAATCATGTAAGCTTGCACACATTTCCTGCTCTGGTTTGAAACTGCCAAGCTTCTGATCACAAACCCATCTTTCCAAATGCTCAGCCTGTTTCGCCCCCGCAGGAGCTGTTCCTGGCACCAACACTGACGGTGGAGGCTGATACTCCTTCAACTGGAAAACCAATCGTTTCCAACACAAAACACACACACACACGCGCACGCACGCACACACACACACACACACACACACAACCAGCATCGACGTCAAGCCTCTGCAGCGGTACCATGTGTTTTCAATGAGCAGCAGGAGGTCGAGTTACATTACGACTACCTCTGCTGACAACTAACCGGTACCAGCTGTGGAGGACCCAGAGGGAACAACGCAGGACGTGACTGTGGGGGGCAGGGAGATCGGCGCATGCTCAGTACAGGCCGGCTCAGAGGCTTCACTGAAGAAAAGGCACAAATTTAAATCCCAAGTTGGGATTTATGAAAAATGAATGTTGATTAATGGATGCAGAGTTTTCTTGCTTCACTTCCCTCAGTTTCACATCAATTTACCAGCTTTTATAACATTAGGAGATGTTTGCTATTTTTACATGGACTTTTTTGTCAAAGCAAACCGTTACACCCCTACTGTCCAGTAGGGGTGTAACGGTTTGTGTATTTGTCCCAAATCATTCAGTACAGAATGTTCGGTTCGGTTCATGACTTTTCTCAGTTCTGTATACTCCGTGACCCAAACAATTACTGTCAAAATAGTTTAATAATCCACTTACTCTGACAATAATTCTAGCACTTGAGTTCCACCTAGAACATTTTGGCAGTGCACCACTTAGCAGTAGCATGTGGGTAGCATGCTCACGGATGTATGCTCGCCAGCTTAGCTAAGGTACCCTGGTTACCCATGCTCATGTAGTGTCGCTGCAGTTGTTATTATTAAAATATGTGTCGTTATCCTCATAATTAAACAATATTGTCTCTCCTCGCCTCTCCTCTCTGTGACGGTCAGCTTTGAGTGAATCCTTTCCGAACTATAAACACATTTGATTTCCAACGTGATTGAACAACACATCATAAGAACCAGGTCTGAGCAACCATAAATGAGTAGGTGTCCTGACTCCTTTCCACTCTGTCTTCCTCCTTTTCCACTGCGGCACAACCAAACTGTTTCAATAATAGTTTCCACTAGAGGCGTCACAATTTCGATTTTAAATGAAAAATCGATCAAAATGAGTGTTCAGTTTTGACCTTTGACATCAAAAGTAGGATCAGTGATTCTCTCTATTTTTTTTTCTCCACAGCCGCCTATTTGTGCGCATCCAAAAAAAAAAAGGTCAAAGACAACACAGCATAGTTTACCGGTAGCCTGAGTGTGAAAAAACAAAGGCATGAGTGAGTTTCTTGGCATCTTCCAAAGTAAGGTCGGGTCTGACTCTTGCAATGTTTCTTAAATGATAAAAAGCTGTCTTTGTAACGTTGTGGACATGACTTTTAAAATTCAATTCAAAGTCAAGGATAACACCCAAGTTTTTTGCTTCTGGTTTTATCTGTAGAGCCAGATTTCCAAGCTTGCATGAACATGAGCATATACAGGGAGAACAGTAGTGGACCAAGAATTGAACCCTGAGGAACACCAAAGAGAATGTCATGCTTGTTGGAGACATGTTCACAAAGGCTGACAAAATAGCTTCTGCCAGTGAGGTAAGTCTTGAACCAGTTCAGCGCGGTTCCAGAGAGCCCAATCAAACTTTCCAGTCTGTGTAAGAGTATCTCATGGTTGACTGTGATTTAAGCACTTAAATCAAGAAGCACAAGGACTGAAACGTTTTTATTATCTGCACTCACTCTGAGATAATTTGTTACTTTTATAAGTGCTGTCTCGGTACTATGACCTCTTCTAAAGCCAGACTGAAATATTTCATGGATCTCATTTTTTTGCAGGAATGCGTCCAACTGTTTTAACACAGCCTTTTCTAAAATCTTACCTAGAAAAGGCAGGTGTGAAATGGGCCTAAAATTACTCAAAACAGAAGGGTCAAGAGTGTGCTTTTTGAGTAAAGGCCTGACAAAAGCTGTTTTGAGTGTATGGGAAGATGCCTGTCTCTAGTGAGCAGTTTACAATGTCCAGTACATCATAGATAAAACTATCTAAAACCTCCTTAAGAAAGAAAAGATAGAAGAAGAAGTTATGTTCATGTTTATAAATTGAATAAGCAGGAGACATTAGCAGGAAAGCTGATATGGGTTGTTGTTCAGAGTCTGTCAAGTCAAGCCAATTTTATAAAATACAGCTCAATATCACAAAGCACAGTTCAGATAAGGGAGAACATTTCACCAGGAAACAAATTGAAGACACTTCAGAAAGAGCAACAGAGGACGGTTCCCTCTTCCAGAACAGACAGACATGCAATAGATGATGTGTACAGAATATCCCAAAACAGCAAATAGCAACAGCAAAGTCTGTGGCTCTTGTGTTGTGTAGCCAGCTGCTATCAGGCTCAGTGTGACCATCTGCTGTGACTATGATAGAAAGACACGTTATTGCTTTATGCAAAGATTTAACTATACCAGTATTCTTTCAAATTAATGCAGAGCTAGGTAATTTTATATATATATATGTGTGTGTGTGTGTGTGTGTTTGTGTGTGTGTGTTGTAGCAGACAAAAAAAATCACTTCTGCATGTATGTGAATAATGAAAGTGTAATTTACTGACCAACATAGCTGGCTAAATGTCTTCAGTAAAGCAAAGGGGGGTCGGTGTGTTGTGGAGTAAGAGGGAAGAGGGTTGTTACTCATGTTATATCTCCAGCAGTGAAGACCAATCTCACTGCTGTAATGCTAGTACTGGCGTGCTGTGTGTAGTGAGTTCAGTACTTTGCCAACATCTATGTATATGCTAACGTAATGCAAAAATAATGACAAATGACGCTCATCACATGCCAGTGAATAGTAATAAAGAGTATACTTCAAATAGGATTCCCTCATTTGTTTCAGGTCTAACTATGAGAGACATGCTCATTTTCTATATTTTCTGTTCATCTAATTAAAAATATGAAAAACAGTATAATGAAAAGCAGCTGCCTTGGGTTAAATAAATCCAGACAGATTTAACCGAGATAGTCACTTGTGGCCACTTTGCCCATGGGGGGGGGGGGCACAGGGCCAAGTAGGGCTTAACATGGGTCCAAATATTGAATCCAAATATTTAGCCCATAAAACAGGATCAGCATCACGACTGGATTATGTAACAACTCACATCATCTGCTGGCAGCGGAAAAGTAGGCCATCAAGTGGGTACTGAGTTAGCCCAGTTAGCCCAGTTTGGACGAACAGTCTAATGAACTAGAAACACAAGAAGACAGTATGTGATTGTTGAGAGGAGAAAGTTATTGCTCATTAAGGCAAAAAAGAGTGTTATGAGTCATTTCAATAAAAGAAAAGGTAGAGAGGAAGGATGAAAGGATGCAAGCAAGGGAAAAGAGGAAAAAGGAAACACTTTAAAAAGGACAATTTGACAAAGCATAGGGAGAAAAGAATGGAAGAAAGGAGAAAGAGAAATGAAAGAAGAAAATAAAGATGTATGGAAATTGAGAAATGAAGAGGGAATAAAGAAAAAAAAGGAAAGAAAGAAAAGGGGCATACAGAAGCAACTATGGAAAAAAGACTGTTGAATTAACCATTGTGAGAACCAGAGATACTCATTATTGCAAAGGGATGAACAATTCATTGTTTTACATTGAAATCGCAATTAGGTCTGGAGCTAACGTTAGCTTAAGTAGCTACAAAAGCAGATCAATCAACCGTAGCATTAGATTTCATCAGACTAATATCAAAACTTTGTCAAAAGTGATTTACCAGCAGTTTGTCACTATTACTATGATGGCCAAATATGTAGCTGTTATCGATAAATGTAATACTATTTTTGAACGTAATGATTATACTTCAATATTACTGAATAATGTTAAGTATACCATGAATGTAATATCTTAATAAATGTGACCTAAACTGGGCCATTTTTCTATGTAAAACAAAGTAAAGTTGACTTTTTGCTAATTGACTGGTTAAAAAAACTTTTAATGTAGAAACAAGATAGGTTTAATTGGTATAATTATATCTAGTTTAAAACTATGAGGACCATAATTACAGGCCTGTAGTATTATTAATAAATAAAATAAATAATACAATTTATTAAAAAAAAAAAAAATACAATTTACAAAATCACAATCATATATTATATTGGTCAAAATAAAATTGCAATGAGATATTTTCTTCTAATTGTTCAGCCCTATTGTTGCTTAAAAAGGAATTTCAACTTTGTAAATGGGAGGACTTGGAATTGGTACCATATGACCATAGAAAAGTGAGAAAAAGGCTGTAGATTCCCCTATCCCTCTAAGGCTGTGTTCAGAGCGAAAACAGCAGTGCGTGAAAATATGCAGCTCTCCCATTCATTTGAATGGGGGCAGTGCATTAACGCACATTCTCAACTTTTCCCGCTACGCAACCCAAAGTCATCTGGCAAGGCACTGTGTTGGCCAATCACATACATGCAAGCACACATTCCCGGTTGAATACTTTGTAACACGAACGCCGTATTCGACTGTTTACCTTGTGATTGTTGCAAAGAAATATAAAAAGGTTGCCGCAGTGATAACTTTCCAAAGTTGTAAAATCCTGTCTGTGAGTATTACAAACTTCTATATGGTGTTTTGGCTTCTATTAAGCCTTTAAATGTATTAATCTGTACCTCTAACTCAACTTCCTGGATTGTATTTCACTCACTGGTACCTTAAACAACATGCCCCCATCATTGTAGCCCCTGTACTGTTTTAATGCAGAGTAGTTCTCGATCTGAACGTTACCTAATGGTGGAAATCCTACAACAACCAGAATGTACTGCCCGTGGCCGGTTAGCAGAGACAATGTTAGAATTGAGCAGCATTAAACCTCTTTACATAGTCTTATTTTCATTTCCAAAATGTTTTTCCTCATCTAGTCCTGTTTTGCAAGTGTGCAAGTATCATAAAAACAAATGGCGTGCTGGAGTTAGGTATGAGGATTATTGCAAATGTACAGAGAGCTGTACACAAGCCAGAATGCTGCCAGAGCACATCAGTGGACAGTCAAACAAAACCTCTGAGTCTGCAGTCTCCATTTCAGCTTGGTTTGGGAAACCATCATGGACAAAGTGTTGAAAAACTAAAAACTATCACCAAATGCCGCATCTTTTATTGCTATGGATGACAAGGAATCGGGACCTGATTGTGCTCAAGCTGAACACAGCCACATAAATTACGGTTGTGCTGTTCTGTATTCAGAGTTGGCAAAGTCTGATATAGTATTCTTTGAGAAAACAAAGTCAGGTTTACAAAAGCAGCGCAAAGTTTGACAGTCATCACCAAGTACCGGTTGATGCTGCAAAGCTACTCTGGCCACAGCACCCGTCTTTTAGCTGTGGCTGTAATGTAGCTCCGGTGGTTGCTTCCTCCTCCATACTGCTGTGTCCAATTCCACAACACGATATTCAGCCTCATAACAGTAGCGCCACATCTCTGATTCCAACATCATACTGCATCAAACTTTTTTTTCCCACTTATGTTGAAAGCAAATCTTTTAATAGCCAGTATGAACAGGAGGAATAATTACAGCAAGGAAAACCACTTTCAGTGTTCATATGGACACGTGACTGTTGTTTTAAGACACACTTGAAAAATTGTGAACCTGTCCTTTAAAGGCTCTAAAAGGATACCGTTGATACATCTTGTTGATTGACAGCAAAACTCACACTCAAGCATGCACGCATGCGCGCACACACACACACATGCACACAAACACACACACACACACACACACACACACACACACACATACACACACACACACACACACACACACACACACACAAACACACACACACACACACACACACACACACACACACACACACACACACACACACACATGCACACAAACACACACACACACACACACACAGCTTCTGAAATTTGACAAATATAAAAACAAATCTTTTAAGCAGTTTGTCTCTGGCACTTAACAGGTGTGTGTTCAGAGCCAACTGAGGAAAAACAGTTCATAACAGCCTTGCCTGCCCACATATTCAATCAACTCATAGTTTAAGTTATTTATTAAGCAAAATATGCCAAATATTTGCTGCTTTTCCAGCTTTTGAAACATGAGCATTTGCTGGTTTACTCTGTTCAACATTGTAAAAAAAAAGTATCTTAATGAGTATCTTAAAATATTAAAACTGTTGGTCTGGCAAAAAAATAAAAAAAGAACAACTTGAGGACCTCACCTTTGGTTCTGGGAACTTGTGATGGGCATCCTTTGCTATGGTCTTACATTTTACAGACTAAATGATTGAACACTTAATCTGAATGTGCCAATAACATGACAGAGCATTAAATCCAACTGTTTAAAATGTACATCTTAACCTTTATAAAGTGATCATTAATTTATCATTGTCAAGGTAAATATGTAAAGGTACTCATAATGTATTTTTGGTCATATCACACAGCCCTTCAGCCAAATTTAACTCTCATTAGCATCCTCCTGTACTAATTCTGCTTTGTTAAGTTTGGATAATTTCATCGGGATTCCATCTGGAACCACTTATTAATTCATTTTTAATTATCAGTAAAGTGATCATCTTTCATTTCCACCAAAAATGAATGTTTGCATGCCAAGTACACATCCATACCTTTCCACTGACTGGTGTGAAACCAGACTTACGACAACTTCATAATAATAGTAATAAAACCTTACTTATATGATATATATACAAATATATATATAATATTAAACATAGGAAGGAAAAAATAATAAATAGAGAAATGTTGAAAGAGGAGAAATCATCTCACTGACTTCACTGAAATTAAGATTTTAAGGAAACATTACAACAATGCCTTGTTAAAACAGCATCGTTTTGTTAGTGTAGCTCAGTTTCTTCCGTCAGTGATTTATGATACAAACTATCCTTTGCGTTATACTAATCAATACGCTAACAGTTAGGTTAATTGGGAGAATGTGTCTCGCCAGACTCCTATAAAAACATCTCCGTGTAAAAATTCTATGCCTATCTGTAAATGACACACAGCTGATAGAAGATGCTTGAAGGCCTTTTAAAAATAACACAAATCGCTGTTTAATTCGCCACGTATGCAATAACCCAATTAAAAACTCAGGTTAGTAAAACGACAACTTTTAAAACTAGCTCACTACGTTAACTTAATTACACATGGCATCCCCACAGTCAGCTTTAACTAAAACGCAGCGCAGTGCAGCGTAAACCAGTAATAAAAGTTGAATTCTCATAAGAATAACCGTGTTTGGTGGAATATTTGTAAGCCGAATCGACTTTGAGGCTGTAGCCATTCAGTCATAAGATGGGTCTGCTTTTCTATTGAATTCGGCTTGTTTTATCTGTCATGCGATAGCTACATAACGGAGCATGGTACAGTAATGCCACCACTCTCTTCTCAAACCGCCGACTCCCTGCTAACAGTACGCCGACATGTCACTCCACTTTCACACGGGTGATAAAATACGAGCATGTACCTGGACATAGTTGCTTTCGCAGTACTCCGCTACTCTTTCCAGATTAGTAAAACTGTCCAGTAGAGCTCTACGTCCTGCAGGAATTTCCTCTTCCAGCAGCATTTGTAACTCCGCCATCTTTACATGGTTTTACTACTGAAACAAGGGCTGCTCGGCGCGCTGACTGAATGTGTACTGCTGTCTTCAGGAGCTGTGAGAAAAATCCAAACTGTGACGCGCTGAACGAAAAAAAAAAAAGGAAAAAAAGGAATTGTTCTGTCACGCTCGAGTGACCCAGAGCATCTGAGATGTGACTTTTAGGGGAAGCACACAGAAGATTTTCAAATTACGATTACGATTTTATCATCATTATAAATTATGAAAGTGGGTACCATCCGTGCAAAGCAGGCAACTGTCCAAGGGCCCCGGATCGTCAAGGCCACCTCAAGTTCAGAGTGGGTCAGTTAGTTTGGCAATTTGATTAATTGTATATTTTTATAGGATTATGCACCATTGAATTACATAAGTACAACTAAAGTAGGTCCTGCATTATCTAAACTTGTGGCCCTCTGTCAAAATCTAGATTTAAGCCACTTATTAATTTAAATTATATTGTTCTTACATAGTGATACTTCCTAAATAAAGTCATGCTTAAAGTCCCACTCAAAATTGCATTTTTCTTGTTATTTTAGTTGGATGGCTCTCTCTCGAATGATGTGTGTGCAGTTTGTTTTTAACATTCATCTGCAGAAAGAGCAAAGTTTCCCTATGCTCACCTTAAATCTGACTTAAAGGCACGTACCTACGGGAATGATTTGTGATATCAAAACTAGTGTGATGTGGAAACTTGAAGCTCTAGTGCACATACACTGAGAATGGACTTTTCAGTGAAGTAGGAGACATCCCACAGTTAGAAATTTTGAAATGAAAAATATTTGCCACTGATTTATACTGAATTTTTCAATGAAGGGATATATGCATTATGTAACCTAAAGAATTAACAAGTTATAATGACAACCAAACTATTTTGTCGAAACACCATGTTAGACAAATAAAACCAACCATATCAGACACATATTATTATACTTGAGTCTTAAAACATGTCTGCAGGGGAACCTCTGAACCTTCCCAGTAAGGATTCATGGTGATTTGCAGGTCAACAAACGTCTAGAGATCTAGGCTAAACTGAGCTACATTTGGTTGAAATGTGAACAGCACTTTTATATTTCCATGTGATTTGTCTTAAGAAACTAATTTTTCAAATTTAACCCAGAACAAAACCAGCTATCAGGACAGTAGGGGAGAACAGGGTAAGTCGAGCCAGTGGGTAAAATGAGCCACCCCCTGTATCTAGGTAACCATAAACAAAAGTAACCATGTGACCACAAATTAAGGAAGTATAGTTCACATCATGTTGTACTGTATTTATTGGGAACATGTACAGTGTTAAACAAAAATGTTAACATTCGATGTACTGCACCAGAGTTAGCTTAAGCTAATTTTCATCTGCAGTCTCTTACAATTAAAACATATAACAGCACAATAACAAGCAGTACTAAGCAAACAACACACAGGACACATTATACAAAATACAAACCTACACACAATAGCACATCACATACACTCACAATGTCAACTAGAAATTAATAATGTAAGCTTGTCAAATTAAAAGCAAGATTATTTGCGTTCATGAGAAGACCATGACATGAAATTTTGATTCAGTGGTCACAGAGCTGAGTAGCTCTTAGCAGATTTTTAAATTTTGTTTTGAATGTACTGATGGAACTGAAGCTCTTCATATCATCAGTTAGGACATTCCACTGAATTGTGGCTTTCACAGAGAAAGCTGACTGCTCAAATGCAGTGCCATGAAATGGTATGGTACAATCTTGTATAGAGGATATTATGGAGGATCAAATAGAACTTACTGAGTGAGTGAACACAAAGTCACGTAGTGGAGGAGGGGCCAAATCATTTAAAATTTTATAAACTAGGCACAAATTTGAAAATAATCTAAAATTGTCAAAGCTCAGTAAATTGTATTTCTTCAGTATCCTACAGTGATGGAAATGCATTGGCTTTTTGTCCAGAGTTTTTAGAGATTGTTTGTACAAGGACTTAAGGGTTATTATGGCTGTTTTTCCAATCTGCCCCCAACATGTGATGCAATAAAGGCTCAAACGCACTGCGATAATTGACACGCGTCAAATGACGTGTGTCAATTGATGCTCCTATGGCGCACTGCAGGCATCAGATTTGAAATTCCACCACAGAACCAACACAGGTTTTTCATTTTGTTTTTTGTATTAACCACTGCATTAGTTGGATGTAATGAATGAATGAAAAGGAGAAATGCAGAGGAGGAAAATGAAACTGAAATTAAGAGTGTCTGTGTGCACAGTAAATCATCTGTTGACTGTGTGATGGTTATTTATTTGTGCTTTAAAACGTGACTGCCGTGAAATAATCAGAATATAACGTTTAATTTTTCTCATTCAGAGGTTTTGTTCTCACTACTGCTCGCTCTCCGTACTCAACCACCGCCGCGCTGTCCCTCTCTCTCTCGCTCTGGCTCGCGCTATCTCTATTTCGCCTGCAGAGAAAACAGCTTTGGTCACCGGGTCCTCATTTGATGCTCCAAAATCGCAACAAGGTCGGAGTGTCAAGACATTCATAACGCTTTTAGTGCGTGTTAGGCCATTAAAAACAATTGGTGTACTTCAAAACGCGCGGGTCAGATGCTTCCAGTGCGTTTAGGCCTTTCGACATATGGGAAAGAATCATAGCATGCATAAATATCTTGGCTGCATCCAAAGAGAGACAGTTTCTAATATGTCTAAAATTTGCTAAGTTGAACTTTATCATTTTAACTGTTTTATCTAAACATTTGGCACAATTTACCCCTAGAGTGCTCAATTTACCCCATCCCCAAGGTCATTTCACCCCTACCTTGGGGCAAGTTGTGGTAATGGTAATGGTAATATCATCAAATGTAAAAAGTGGCTCATGTTACCCCGTTCTCCCTTACAAGTATGGTCTGAGGAAGCCACATCAATGCTGCAAGACTGCTTTGATAATAAAGACTGGGATTTGTTTGCAGAGAGAACAGACCTTGAAGAATGTGCTGTCGATCAGTATGAGATGTATTAACTTTTGCACAGAAAATGTGTTAACACAAAGGACAATAAAAGTGTTTTTTTACCAAAAGCTGTGGATAAACAGCAATGTGAGGACATTACTTAAGGAGCTGGATGCAGCTTTCAGGCCAGGTGACAAACAAGCCTACAGTGAAGCACTGGGGAAACTCAAGAGAGGCATCAGGGATGCAAAGCACAAACACAAACAGCACATTGAGGATCAATTTAACAACAACCCTTGCAGCATGTGGAACGGCATTGTAAACTGTCTCCAACATGGATACAGAAGAAAGATATACGGCCCCAAACTAACCTTATTCTGCACATAGTCCAAGAGGTGTACACAGTCGTTATCTTTAATTTATTTTATATTTGTGTATAATGTTTGTTGATGTGCCTTTACATGGACAATGTGATACATTTCCAGTAATTTTGTTTCATCACATTTCTGTTGTGCTGATGTGTTTGGACATGTTTATCAATAGGCACTAGCTTGAGAGACTTTAAAATGACTGATAAATGTATATTTTAAACCATTTTCATGTAGTTTTCAAGGTGTCTGCTGATGAAAGAGAGAGAGATAAAATAAATCTTCAAAAGACATCTGTTTGATGTGTGGCCATTGATTCATTGAACCAGTGTAGCTACGGTGAAAACGTACCGCTAACATGGCGGCTGAGAATTCAAAGTAAGGAGCAGTGTGTGTCCCGGAAGAAGAGAGGAGGAAGCATGATTGCTTGGGCAGTGTGTGGCCGGAGAAGACGTTGGAGAAGAGGCTCACCGATTCATGTGAGAAGATGAGAATCTCGGCTCCTGACACCACTGGGTTGAAAGTACCACGATTTCACCAAAAGAGGGTGACATTTACGAGCGTGGATACAGCTCTGCAAATATCCTCTCTACAGGCTTCAGTGTGCAGTGTCTGTTTCATCCCGTTGCCGTCTTCAGGCAGAGGAGTGTGGCTCTGCAAACTGCATCAGCTTTAACTATGCTACCGCTACAATTTTATGGACATTTGTAAAGCGTGAAAGACAAATACTTATTGTTGTTCCTGCTTTACCAGTTGCATTGCTATGAATGTTCTAATGGTGTTTTTGAACTGAGAGATCAAATGCATAATCAAAGGAGTGCACTGGGGGTTTATTTGTGTAAATAACTAAATATTAGTTCTTGGACTGCATTGACAATTACATAGTTGCAAAAGGTTTACATGCATATTTAGCAATAACTTGGTGACAGATCAATCAATCAATCAATCAATCAATCAATCAATCAATCAATTTTTATATAGCGCCAAATCACAACAAAAGTCATCTCAGATACAATGTCTTCTCTAAAACGTACAATGTCAGTTCACAGAGAAAAATCGCAAGGTGGTAAATTTAGTAAACAAACTGAATCTCTTCAAGCAGAATTGTCTAGGTTAGGTGAACAATTAAAATCACAAACTGATGATGCTGAAAAGGAGAGATTAGAGTCACTCATAGGTTACATACATGCTAAAATGGAAATACACCAAAAAGTAATGATGGAGTCACTTCAAAGACAGTCGAACCCAGGAAATATTCACAGGAAAGACGGTTAAGCTCATAAATGCTGGAGCTGAAGCAACAAGAGGCCTCTCAGAGGGAGAGTAAATTCATCATGCTATATGAAAGGTAGAAAGAACAAGTTAGTGTTATACGTACCAAACTTAAGGATGAGTGCTCCGACCAAGACTTGGGTGACATGATGGATGCTGTTGAAGGGCTGGAGACACAAGTGAGAGATGCGTATGAAAATATACAATCTCAATCAGCACCTTCTACTGAGATGAGAAGAAAGATGGATTCCTGCACAGCAGTAACAACAGATTTAATGGGGCTAATGAAAGTATGCATGAGTGAAGTGGGGTAAGAGGAATTTGATGCTCGGGCAGAAAATGCAAGATTTTGTTTGGTGCTCAACAGAGAGTATGTCCAGTCAATATTTGAGACTACAATCTCCAAATCTACTGTTCGTAGCCACCATTCAAGCTGTTCATCAGAACAGCAAAGCACCACAACAAAAAGAGCAGAGTGTGATGCACAATTTGCTGCAAAGAAAGCAGAAGTGAAGATGGAGGAGGCAATCGCTGCACAGAGGAAAGAACTTAAAACAGAATGGAAAATCAGAGAGATCTTCAAGTAATAGCTGCTAAGCTTAAAGCGTACTCTGAAGCTGACTCAGGTGAGGCCTGTGACAAAAGTAGAACAGCACACAGTGAGGTGGCCATTTGTCCTCCAGTGCCTTATAAAGAAATTAAAAGAGAATAAACAAGCACAAACAATAACAATGAACAAACAAACAACGCTAAAAATGAAGCATTGTTAGTGCAAGCCCTACATAGCACAGTGGTTCTCACCAGACTTCCTGTACTCGAGCCCTCAGTCTTCTCAGGGGACCCACTTAAGTCTGAGTGAAGCACAAGTTTTAAGGCATTGATAGAACGGTGATGCACAAATCCAGCTGACAGGTTGTTCACCAAAAAAATACATCAGTGGTGTGTATTTGAAGGAAGCTTCCCGGATGGAAGCCCATGACCAAGCATGGGAGGCATTGAATACTCAGTATGGCCACCCTTTTCAAGATTCAAGATGTTTTTATTGTCATTCAGCAAAAAAGCAGAACGAAATTACGAGCATAGGTCCCGTTAAAAACACAGATAAATAAAAAGAAAACAGAATATAAGAAGATCTATATAAAAACAAAACAAAACTCAATAATAAATAATAAAATTAAAAATAAATAAATAATTTCTGGACATTGCACGGGTGTGAGGTGTAAGGAATGTAAACATAAAAAGGAAGAGGGAGAGTTTTTGCACATATGATTGTGTTATATTGCACATGCATAAATAAATAATATTGCACTTTTGTATAGCAGCTGCCTGGCTGTGGATGAGAGAAGAGCACAGAAGCACAGTCAGTGGTGTGTTATTTTGTTGAGCAGTCTGATAGCAGCCAGGTAGAAGCTGTTACTGAACCTGACAGTGATGCTACGCAGGCTGCTTTACCTCCTGCCTGAAGGCAAGAGGGAGAACAGTTTGTTGCAGGGGTGAGTGGAGTCTCTCAGGGTGCACGTCGCTTTGGCCAGTAAGCGTTTTTGGGCCAGATCCTCTATAGGTGGCAGTATGACCTCAGTAGTCCTTTCTGCTGTCCTTACCACTCTCCTCAGGGCCTTTCTGTCTGTGGTGTTAGAGCTCTTATGCCAGAGAGAGATGCTGCTGGTCAAAACACTCTCAATGGTGCCCCTGTAGAAGGTGGTGAGGATCGATGGATTGAGATGAGTCCTCTTCTGCCTCTGCAGGAAATTTAGACGCTGGTGAGCCTTTTTCACCAGAGAGGAGGTGTGCAGGGACCAGGACAGGTTGTTGACCACATGAACCCCCAGGAACTTACTGTTCCTTTGCAATCCAGCACGCATTTAGAGAAAAACTGAATAACTGGCCAAAGATTGGCTTGGAACAATATTCATATTTTGTATGTATGACTTGAGTGTAACAACCACCTCTTGCACAACAGTGCAATCTGATCTTCGATGACTCCTGAGTGGTCGAGGCTGGTACTGCAGACTGTAAACCAAACTGACATGGTTCATCTGGCCTTCTGGATCAAAGCTGTGTCATCCTCGGCCCTGATAACACTCATTTTATTACAGTATCATGGCCCTCTGAACTTTTGGGATGGAGCTGTAGTCTTTGGCCTCCTTCAGCATCTGAAATATGAGAATGACAACTCATGTCTACCAGCAAATGGGTGATTATACAGCACTGCTTCTCACTGATGTATTTAATAACTACACACAAAGGAAATTATTTTACTTCTTGGCACAAGGGAAGACTGGGTATATTAAAAATATGCTAGAAATAAAGCTTCAACATCATCAATGGTAGAGCAACACATTATCATACAGCAACGCCAACTGCTGATCCATCTGGAGAAACAACTAGCTCAGGGCAATGTTTCTCAGAAGCATGTTTTAATGGTTAGTCTAGCATCACTTACATTATTTATTTAATCAAACATGCTAAAGCAGAGCAACAGTATGTAATACTGCGAGCTATTGGTTTGCCTTCAGCCTGAAAAGTTCCTGCCAGCATTGATGCTGCTACTTTGGTAGCGCTAGCAGACATTCACTAACAGAAATATATATATCTGTGTGCACAAAACTTTTTCACACATGCACAAAATATTTCTACAGCTGCAAAACTTTATACACATTCACAAACCATTTCACAAGCTCAGAATATTTATGACCATTATTTGATTCCATACAGACCCCCTCTCTGAGTGTTTAAGTGAGCAAAGAACTGGTTTAGGATCACCAGTTTAGGACCACCCTGAGGAAAGCAAGGTGACAGGCCCAGATGGAGTGCCTGGCTGGGTAATAAAAGCATGTGCCGATCAGCTTACAGAGGTGTAAAATATTCAACCTCTCATTACAGCAAGCTGCTGTTCCTACATGCTGTAAATCCTCCATCATCATTCCAGTCCCCAAAAAATCATCTGTGAAGTGTCTAAATGACTATTGCCCTGTGGCGCTAACACCCATAGCCATGAAGTGCTTTGAGAAACTCGTGCTTTCACATATCAGAACCATCATCCCATCTGATCTGGATAAGCACCATTTTGCTTACTCAGCAAACCGATCCACAAAGGATGCCATTAGAACAGCTGTCCATACCACTATGACACAGAGGGTCCAAACAGTTATGTGAGGATGCTATTCATGGATTTTACTTCTGTATTTAACACTCTAATCTCCCACAAACTAGTCAGCAAACTGTACAGCCTGGACCTTGGTTCTTTGCTGTGCTCATTGGTCATGGACTTCCTCACAGACCGGCCACAGCAACATCCTCCACCCTCATCCTAAACACAGGAACCCCACAGGGCTGTGTGCGGAGCTCTATGCTCTTCACACTCTTCACCCACAACAGCACCCCCATCCACACCTCTGACTCCATAATTAAATCCACAGATGACACAACAGACTGTCGACAGGCTTGAGGTGGAACATCTGGCTGAGTGGCGTAAAGACAAAGGACCCAGGTGATGATTATTGACTTCAGGAGAGCTAAGGAAAGAGTACACCTCCCCTGCCACATACATGGAGAAGCAGTGGAAAGCGTGGAAAACCTAAAGTTCCTTTGAGTCAATGTGTCAAAACAGCTGACATGGACCTCCAACACCTCACTCCTGGTTAAAAAGGCCCAACAAAGAATCTTCTTCCTCAGGAAGCTGAAACAGGCCCAGCTCCCACAGAAACTGCTGCTAAATTTCTACAGGAGTGTCATCGAGAGCATCCTGATTCAGCTGTACAGAGGACCTGTATCATGTGGTGAAGGTGGCCCAGAGCATTGTTGGGATGGAGCTCCCACACCTTGAAACTATTTATGCCAGTTGACTGAGGAGGAAGGCTAGCAGCATTATCAGGGACACCAAACACCCTGGCCACTCGCTGTTTGAACCGCCGCAAATGGTTCGTTCTATTCAAGGAGCTGTGAGCACACTGTATAGTCCCCATAATCCACAAACCTGAACACACACACACACACACACACACACACACACACACACACACACACACACACACACACGCTTTACACATCCAAGACTGTGACACATATATGCACCTACACACAAACATTTATTTATTTATTTGTTTTATCTTAATGACAATGACAGAAGCCCTGCGAAATTTCATTATACTCAGGTACAATGAAATTTTGCAAATCATCAAATCACTGCTGGATCTGAAACTCCCAGCTGAGCCTCTTTTCGAGGGGATGACTGGCAGCTTTATATGTCCCTGTGACTCCTGTATAATATCCCCAGTTGAGGTCTGGGTAATATCTGCTATCATATTCAGATTCACTGAAAGGTTTCAAAGAGCCGTTTGACTGTGCCAGTAGGCCCATTTAGACTACAGAAGGTAGCCCAGGTCTGGAGAGTTTTGAGAGGCTAAGAGCAAAAAGAGCAAACTTTCAAAGAGCAAAAGAATTAGGAATTAATTTCTCTTGGTGCAGAATGATTTTCTGTCTTTTTTTCTGAGTCTGTCCATCACTGGTTATTTTAAACTACCAAGTTCTTCTGTTTATTAGAGCAACAAAATTAGAAATTGTGTGAACTGTGAACTAAATGCAGTTTAATAATGGTGATTACTGCCAATAACATGCCACAATTCTTATTATAGTTTTTATAAAACGTGTGAATTGAATAAAGCTTGATTCTACAACTGAACCTAAATCTACAGCAAGAAGTCCTTACTACCCATGTGATTTTATACATGGCTTACAAGTGATAAACAAACACCAGCAAATACTTTGTTCTCCTCAGTTACATGTTTCTTGGAGCAGCAGCTCCATCCTGTGGTCAAAAGCTGGAAAAACACCAAACAACTGACAGCTGCACACATGTACTGTATTTCTTTATTTACAAAATCACACTCAGGAAAATTAAGTGCTAGATGACACATTGTACAAAAACATACATCAAATGACAAGAATACTGAGAGTTAGACAGTGACATATCAATATATGACCAGAGAACAGACGGGGAGAGGTTTACAGGTGTTCAGGCAGGAATGTCCAGGTTCTCGTCTCCTCTCGGGTATCCCTCTACTTCCATTGTCATCAAAAACTCTGAAAAAAAGAAAAGAAAAGCAAGACTTTCACATTATTGCATGATTATGGAAACCACACACACACACACACACACACACACACACACACACACACACACACACACACACACACACACACACATACACACACGTGTATAATACCTGCATATCTACAGTAGACAGTATATCCCACTTGTATATGTCATTAACATGATCCTAATCCATAGGAATCAAATTGACAATCAGTGAAGTCACCTTTTAAAGACATTCCTTACTTTGGCATCATCTTGTGGTAGTATTAAAAATGACACTGATAAACAGCAACACACACAGCTGATATACTGTGTCTTAGAACTGGCTGAAGCACATGACCTTCAGTCTCTTATTTGTTGACTCCAAGACATAACAGGCTGGATGGCCAAATATTTTCCAAAACTAAAAGACAGAGGTCCTTATTATCTGTTCTGCAAATTTCAATAGCAGTGCAACCAATTTTCTTGGGCCTCTGTCCTCAAATGTCCATACATATGAAAGAAATCTGGGTGTCACTTTTGACAAACAAATAAATTCTGATCTTCTATTAGTATTTAAAGTTGGTTTACTACATGAACCAGTTTGCATCTCCAATCTCCTCAGTCCCTCTTCTAAGTCCAGATCCCTCAGATGCTGTGATCAGTTACTCTTCACTGTTCCACATTCCCATTCAAAGTCTGAAAGTGACTAAGCTTTTTCCACTGCTACCCACAGACTGTGGAACTACTAATATTATTGCCACTTTAAAATCCTGTCTTAAGACTTTTGAACCAGCTTTTAAAAATTACATTTGAGTCCCATTAATTATTAACAGAACTATAAAATTGTTTTTATCAGCAACATAACATAATTTAATTGAATTTAAGTGGGCTTTCCTCTGCTGATATTATTTCCTATAGAAAGTGTTTAAGAGAGTTAACCTGAAAGTAATCTACAGTATCATATTTCCACCTACCTTCTGTATAGTCGATGTCTGGCCGTGTAGAGACAACGGCCCAGGCCAGGCCCACCAACAGTGCCACCACCAGGTTCACTACAATCCACGGCCGTAGGATCTGCTGCTCTGAACCCGGAGGCCTGGAGGAAGTAAAGGTAAACAGAACAGAAAAGAGTTACAATAAAGATTGATAAAGATAAACTACTGGGAACAAAAAAAAACGGATGTGTAAAGAAGACAGAGTCTGGAATAAAATTAGAAAAACACTGAATGTAGATAAAGAATTTACCATTTTAAGAGAAATGAGACAGGATTAAGATTTTACTCCAAATCAAGGAGATAATAAATTTGGGAAATGGTCTCAAAAGAGTTTTAATATATTTGGACAGTAAATCAATAAAAATGAATAATACGCAATACATGACATGCACCCACTTATTCAATACCTTTGGAAAAAATATGAACTAACTAATGTTGAGTATCATTTTTTTGTTTTGCCCAATGTTGACCACATTTTTTGGGAAAAAACCAAGAAATAGAAAAAAAGAAAAAAGCACTTTGTGTTAGATGCAGGATTTGTATTACATGATAGAATGCCAACGTAAGAATGATATACATTTACTTAATTTTAAGGATTCCTGCTTTGAACCTTATGA
Organism: Thunnus albacares; assembly: GCF_914725855.1. Taxonomy (NCBI): domain Eukaryota; kingdom Metazoa; phylum Chordata; class Actinopteri; order Scombriformes; family Scombridae; genus Thunnus; species Thunnus albacares. Next base: position 915,269 of record NC_058116.1, on the reverse strand, counting down.
CTAAATGATGGATACAGAAATCATGTCTATGCATCCACGACTGGAAGAAAAATAGGGAGAATTCTAAACCATGGAGCGAGTTAGAAGGGAAAGTACATAAATGAAGATGAAGGACATTCTATCATTATTGAAAACAAACACATGTTCCTGAACTTACTTAATAGAATTATCATGTCTTAATAAGTGAATGTATATCAGATTTTGGCATAACCCCCCAGCCCACAGTTTTCTATTTTTTTTTCAGTTTTCTATGTTGTCTTATGTTGTAATTTTATGACTTGCCTGTTCTTTCTTTTTTATTGCAATGTCTATGTTTTCATAAAATGTCATCTTTGAGCTTGCTTAAATTATTATTTCAATTGATTGTGTTTTTTTATAGATGACAATAAAAAATATAAAAAGAGAGGAGACTATAATTCTCACCACAGAGTCTCATTGGCGGTAGGATAAAGGTTGATGCGATCACTGGTCATTTGCTGACTGAGGGACAGAATCAGGGCTATGAAATACACTGAAAACACAGAGAGAGAAGTTGGTATGACACACATCATACTCATAATCATCATCACCATCCCTCCTTTATTTTGTCTCACTTACGGAAAGAGGCCAGAGCAGCAGGGTCCAGGGTGAGGAATCCTCTCAGGGCCATGGAAGCTTTGGCCAGGTTCACTCTGCAAGTGAACACATGATTTGTTTCATTGTTTATTTAAACATACACACACTCACACACACACACACACAGATCCACAGACCTGTCGAATGCAGACACCGTGCTGATGGCCAACAGCAGGTAGAGCAGAGACTGAGCCGGGTAGGCTAGAGGGTGGTACTGCTGCAGCAGGTTGGGCAGCGTGGTCATCTGCTCACCCGCCAACACATACACAACAATTATGTTCCACACTGCGTAGCCAGCTAGGAAACCATGAGAGAACAGACCAATCACCCTGCAGAGGGAGAACAGACAACATGTAACACAGGAGTTAAACAGTGTGTTGCCATTTGACAGTCCCTTATAGGTTTTGACAACTCAGTACCACTCAGATATTTAGCGCAGCATTTTGCATTACCTTGTGATGCATGCAATAACTTTCAAGATTTTTGAGTAAGACTTGGTTTCAGGTTAAGTTTAAGGTAAAAGATGGGTAAGGGAAATAGCGGTTATGAGTAAAGTTAGGGTAGGGGAAGTCTGCAGGCAATTAATGTACATCAATGCAATGTCCTTCTAATTGATGGAAACAAGTTTGTGTTTTTGTGTGTGTTTGTACAGACCTGAAGCCACTGTGGACCCTCATAGCAATGTCTCTTGTGGTCCAGATCTGTCTGGGGTCCATGTAGTCGTCCATCAGCTCTGAATGTCGGAGCTGCTCAACTCGCTCTGCCTGGAAACGCCCTGCACATACACACGCACACACACCCATGAGACAGTAGCTGTTATTAATGTATAAATTACACGCGTGCTCCGTCAACTGTGAAAATATCTGTGAAATTTTTAGAATCCTGAAACAGAGTACTGATAAACATCAACTCTGTGGTTAGTTCAGCCAGGCCCAGGCAAATGCTCATTGTCTGAAGAGATTTGGCATGTTAACTACCAGTGACCCACACAGACAACAGTACTGCTTCTGATAGATTAAAGAGGCTGCTGGTTCCAACAGAAATGTATTCTGGGATATTGAGGGTATAACTCCACTCTTCAGGGATTTCTTCCACTAAAGAGTTTTGATTTCAGTGAATGTAATTTGTGCTAGATTGGAAGACCAAGTAAAGTAAATCAAATCCTTATTGGCTAGAAAGGAAGTTGCATATTATATTATATAGTGATTGAACCCAGAAAAAGTTTGTAGTTTCAACAAACACTTTCTTTCTGATAAATAACATTTACATTATAATAAAAGATTTATATCACATTACAATATTTATTCAGAATCACTCACTAATTTAATGTAAATTCACATTTTTGTCTTTTGTGAAATGTATTTGTGCTGTTTTTGTGGTTGTGTGCTGTATTGTTATACAAAAACAAGTCTAATGAACAAGTCTGATCTCAGAGTAGGTTGACTCTAAATCGTGCTGAATGTGTTTGTCTTAATATATCACTTGTTCTGCTTTGTGATGTTCGTTTAACAATGCTGGTCAGAAATCTCTATCAGACTGGAATGCTGTGACTGGAAGCAGGATGACCACAAAATGCTGGTTACTTGTGACTTCAGCAACTAAAAGAGTAAGTAGTCTGTGTGATATAATTTACCCAGTAAAATCTGATTCACACTCACGGTTCCTCTCCACGAAGACTTTGCCAACTGGCTGGCTGTGTCCGTGGGGGGCAGAGAACAGGGAATGCTGGGGGATGGGTGACTGGGCGTCTGTGATGATATCATCATCTTCGGCGCCCAGATCATTGCTGTAGTGCTCAGTCGCCTTCGCCTTCCTGCCATGTGATATAAGAAAGAGGATTTTGTCTAAAACAACATACAATTTTAACCACACTAGCGGCATGCCTCTGTGGATTGTAGTGTTCATTATTTAGTCATTATATCTCAAAAACAATTGAGCACTTACTATGACATTTTATACAGACAATTACTGTCTCCAGACAATGAATCCTGGTGATCCCCTGACTTCCTCCACAAACAACAACAAACACTATCTAGTGAAACTTCTCAACATCTGGGGTGCCCCAGTGGATTAGGGGTTAAGACACTGACCATTGCCCCCGGTTCAACTCTTTGTTGCATCTCTCTCTCATTTCCTGTTATCTCCCCACTATCACTATAATATGAAGGAATAAAAGTGCCCTCAACCCGGCGAGGTGTCAATCACCTCTGTGACAGGAGTAGCCCAAGTGGATCAGCTAGTGAGAGGCTGTGCTTACTGTTGCAGCACTTCTACAGCTTAGGTCAGCATTAAACTCTCCTGGCTGAATGTTAGCATAAAAAAATAACAAAACTGTTAGAAAATATCTGGTTCTTTAATGAAAAGTTGAAGGTACAAGTTTGTGTACATAAAAACTTTGGGATGAAAGTTTTATAACCTAAGGTGCATTTTGGCAAGAAACATCCAGTCAAAGCTTAAAAGAGACCTTGACATGTCAAAGCAGGAAAAGCACATGTTCCATTCATGACATTAATTATGGCAGAATCCTATTTCGTTTTTTCAAATATTTATATGACTCTGGTTGATTGCATGATGGCTCACCACTACTGTATGGCTTTACTGGATACTTGAATGGAACTGTCATCGTTAATGTTACCAGTTACACCTGCGCTTTTCCTACTAAGCCCAGGTATATGCTGTGAAAAAGGTCTATTATGTTAAATAAACCACTAAATGGTAGGCAAAAGCTAAAGATTACAATGTTGAGAAAACACAACCTGCAGCTTAAATCAATGCACTCTTGGATTCTGGGTCAACTTTGGATGAATTCAGCAAGTATGACGCTTTTGAGCACAAATTCAAAAATAAAGAGCTTTGAATTTGTTACTGCTCTCATTCGTGCCTCTTGCCTCTTTCACACAATACATTACTTGATAACCTTTCAGGCACCGCTAGTGATTTTCACTATTCACACATGCAGCAACATTCAGGAACATTTCTGTCATGTTCCTTTTCACACATGTCATGGTAATGCCAGAATAGATGGGGCAAGGGCCAGTCCAGCAGATGGCAGTAATGCAAAACTTATGGATGCCAACCACCATAAAATTAAACAGAAGCAGAAGAAGAAGATGGGGCAAAGCCGGATATAGGTGTACATGGCAAGAAGACGACTTTTTATTTTCAGGAACATGGCGGGCAAGGAGCTGTTTTTGTCCAGTGTCCAGCCATTGTTGAAAAAAGGAGCAAACAAGAGAACTTGTATTGCTTATCAAATCATTCGCGAAAACCGCAAACAAGTTGCGGATTCAAATGAGTCATCACCATAGTCTTGTGATTGGCTCACTTGCTCCACATGAAAATGTCTTTCGTCAGACAGACGTAGCCCTTTACATGCTTGTCCCTGCATTGTTACTGCTTTCATTCACAACACAGCCGTACTGGCATTTTCCCTTAAATGTTACTGGCTGCCAACGCACAGTATTTAGATCTACTGACCATGTCGAAACCTGATTTCTCAGAAACAAAACTGAAATACATTAATGTAAATTGAAGTAAAATCGGTGGCCACTGGTGGTTATAACATATACCTGTGTGATTTTTGTTACATTATCTGAGAATCTTCTCTTTATATGTCAAGTAACATTGAAGATATTGAACACATGCACAAAACAGAACATGCAGTATCACCCAAACCTAGAAATCACATGCGATCGATATCAACTGACACATTTTGTAACATGATGATTGATTATAGATATGTTAAAAACATTTATTGGTCATTATTTGTCTTTCGTCTATGATGAAATTTGTATCTTCAATTTGTTTCTTGTCTGTTGTGAACCTGTTATTTCTCTTTTCTTATCTACCACTAATTAAAAAAAAGATGTCATTAAAAGCAACTTTTGAAATGGGAATACAGAACGAAGAAAAACTCTTCTGGAACCAGTGTTCCCTCCAACTTCACAGCTGTATGGGTTTATGTGTCAGCTTTGCTTTACTCTTCCTCATTGCTACTACCTCTAACCACCAGCTCTGGTTCCACAGTTTATGCGGTCCCTACACTCAGCTCCACTCATTGCCAATCTAATTTCATACTGATGTGCTTGTCATGCTACATAACATTTGTCTGTTCAGAACCATGAGTTTATGATTCATGTGGAAATGAATAATAATCTGCCACAAAACTGCTCTTCAAGGTTGTCGGCACTTAATATTTTTAGAGTCTGGCTATTTCTGCTTCTGCTGCTTCAATTTTGATCATTCTTTTTTATATGTGTCTGTTGTAAGCCTCACAACTTTTTTGGAAATCACTGGAGTAGGACCTATAAGCAACTCGCTCAATTCATTAGCTTACTTAATATGGGTACTCACCTCTTCCTTTTCGTCCTTCTGGTTACAGCAACAGTCATTTCCTCTCCGTCCATCATTGGTTCAGACATGTCACCGTTTGGCATATCAGCATTCTCTGCTTCCTGATCTGATCTCACAAAACATGACATGAAAGCTTGGAGTATGCCTTTTTTGACCGGGGAAAGGTTAATTATCATTATACAGCAAAGCTTAGTCACTTTAATAAGACATTGTTTCTTGTTAAAAGTCAATGCTACAAATTATTGCAAATGCACTTTCAGAATCAAATCAGTTTCTTACTAAATTTATAAGGAGTAAAACATAGTAATTGAAGATGATTTCTTGACTCTGCTCAACATGGAAACCTGTCTGTACTTCTAGAAGCTCTTCCTTGATTTACCTTCTCGTTTATTCTTGGTGTTTCCATAATGAGTTAAGTAAACTCTGCCCGTCAAGGTAACAGTCAAGCCACTTTAGACAGTGTTTATTTTTTTTGAAAAATATTAAAGGGCTCTGGAAATCTAAGTTGATGAAAGGTCAACTCAAGTGATTGATTAATAAGCATTTTTGCATATTTTTTCCTGTTGCCTCCCAATTTGGAATGTCCAGTTCCCTGTGCAGTGCAGTCAGTTAATGGCATAAGGTGTCAGTATGCTTCAACAGAAGCATTGGGCTGGTCGACCAGCACAAATACACCCTTCCCCCAACACCTTTCAGACGTTGGAATGTCTGAATCTTTTTGTACCTTTCCGATATGACAATCTGACATTCACACCCACTTAACACAGTGATTAGCTAGGCGTGTGGAGGTGTCTCAAGCTCTTTTTTTCATTCGTCATACAACTATTTCTGATGTAGTGGGACAACATGTACAAACTAATTGTAACTAATTAATTAAAACTAACTAACTCATTTGTTTTACGCATAATGACACTTTAATAGTTGGGAGGTTCATGCTATCCCCCAGCTCCAACCAGCCAGGTAGTGCAGCACCGAGTTGGAGACCCCCTGTCAGCTTCCCAACAGCCAACAAGGTGTTAGTTGGAACTGACAACAAAGCTGGAGGTATCACTATGGGAAACTTTGCACTGATGAAGGGGAACTTTGATTCTGCACCAAGCGTTCACCCAGACACCGGTTCATTTCGGGCTCTTGCTTTGGTGTAAAAGGCACTGTGAGCAACAGTCAGTGCAGTACATGCTTTGTTACCGATAGTAGGCGCCTTCTTTTTTTTCTTCTTTTTCTGTGGTGCTGGATCCTGCGGCTCTGGGGTCAAAGGGTCTCTGCTTTCAGAATGACTCCTATTGGTCATTTCTTCCATCTCGACCTCCAGACCCACTGCAGTGAAATAAAAGCAGAGAATAGAATAAAATAGTGTTGTGTGGAGCTGCAGGTAGAGACTCCTGGTGCTTCTTATTTTCCTTATTTCATGTGTCCTCAGTCCTCAGGTGACCCTGAAATCTGCCATTATGCCATCATCTCAGTTCACTTATATCTGCTCTGAGGAGCGGGGAGGGATCCCTTAGGCGAGGATACACAAAACCAAAGTCTATTATAAGACAGAAATCTGTTAGTGACTAGATGCTGCAGCTGATTGGACTGATACTACACCAATGCAGTTTTATTTTGGGACTTTTCATTGTTGGTTATTTTCCTACTTTAACCTGTATCAGGGATACAGGTTCTAAGTATAGAGGATGTTGCTGTACAGATTGTAAAACTCGCTGAGGCAAATTAGTGATTTGTGATGTTGGGTTATACGAATGAAATTGGCTTGGCTTGGATATGGTTATAGTCTGTGGTAAGTCTATTATCTTTTAGCAGTAATCACATTTTAATGGGTTTTCTTTGAGGCTGGAAATCCCCATACATCGGGAAGAAAGTATATTCCTCTTTCACTAAAAGATATAAGCAACTAAATAATGTCTACGAATTATAGGACATTCAAACTCCAAGGCATCAAAAGTCACCCGCAGTCACAACTGATCCAGCTATTCCACCGTCATCAGAAACTGACGTCACTTCAGATGACGCCTTTGAGGAAAGGACATCTTATTTAGCCAAAAACGTAATTTGTTGATTCCACTTTCCTCACATCTTTTCCTGCATCTCTCCTCACATCTTACATGAAGACACAAGTGAGGGAAACAAGAAGATATTAAAGACAAATGAGAAACACCCTCTGTCACATCTCACCTTCCGCCTGCTCCTCTCCATCGTTGACCTCTTTCTTCGGCTTCTTCTTCTTGCTCTTGACCGTTGGCATAGTGATGTTTCTATGTGAGAGGATCAACATTTCAAAATGGCTGTCATGTGAATAAAGTCAATTACAGGGATCTGTCAGCATGTAATAGAGTATCTCCCTTTTAAGAGTTATTTAGGTCAGTTAATTAACGTTTAAAGAGGATCTTGAGGTGGTCCAGCGGTGATGCCTGTTTAAGATGATTGGATTAACCTGAGCTTTGAGAACATGTGGTAGAGCAAAGCCTCAGGAAACACACCAAAATGATTTTTTAAATACTTATTTTAAAGTAAGTCATCAGTCCAAGATAGAACAGTCAGGATATGGAAATATACCACATGTTTAAATTTCAGTTTCTGTGTTACATGTTGATTCACTCAGTGTGTGTGCATACTGAAACTGAATAACAATTTTGGTTGACAGCAGCTTGTCATTTCTTTAAAGTCTTGTTCACATATCCCTTGGTTGGATTCATCGGACCCTATAATGTCACATAAGCTTGTGTTCATGTGGCATCCAAGGATTTCCTCCATACACACAAAGAGCAATTTGGGGTTTTGACTCAAATGTCTCAACAACTATTGGATAAATTACCCCAAAAAATGGTTCAGACATGTCCCCCTCAGGATGAACTGTAATAGCTTTGATTCTGTGGCTTTTCATCTAGTGCCACCATCGGATCAAATTTTTCTATTTGTCCAATACTTTGATTTATGACCAAATATCTGCAAAATTAATGACATTCCCATCAGCCTCAGTTGTACTTTGTATTTAGTGCTAATTAAAGCTTTAATATGTGGCTATTCTGCATTAAAATGTCTAAAAACAACTAGACCTATGTTATGTATTTTGTTGAGTGAGACTGTTGGTTTTTAACTATATCCTTTAAATGGATGAAGGATTTTAGTCATTGGACATCTGGATCAGAGAAACAAACTGAACAAACGTTAGAAGCAGCTCAGCTAGCAGTCCCTCCTGGGAGTCCAGTGCTCGTAGATCATCGTCGGAGAAACATTGATTTTTTGTGTGAAATAGCTTTATTCAGTATTTTTACAGTTTTATTCCCCGTGTACATTGTTTTTGGAGAGGAGGAGATAATTCGGCTCCCCGTAGAAACCTGCTGAATGTCTGGATCTTAAGTTATCAGAGGAACAAGCTGAGCAAATGTTAGCAGCAGCTCAGCTAACAGCCCCTACCAGACGTCCAGTGCCAGCTGAACAGCGCCAGAGAAACACTGATTTTTAACGTGAAACTGCTTTAATCAGTGGGTCCGTTTGTTTGGGAGGGGAGGCTCCCAGTAAAAACATCCTGAACGATGAACACTAGAGTAATCCTAACCCAAAGAAGCTGGTTGTTTAACATTGAAGACAACAACTCCCATGATCCCACGCTACTTCACACCGTCATCACACTCTTTTGTTATTGTTTTGATTTAGAGACCCCTAGTGACAGACATTACATAATATGTGTTTAACAAATGTTAGCACGTTGACATGCTAAACTAAGATGGTGAATTATACCTGCTTGCCATCAGCATTTTAGCATTGTCACTGACATTAGCATTTAGCTTAAACCTTCGCTGTGCCCAAGTGCAGCCTCACAGAGCTTCTAGCATGACTGAAGACTGTTAGTCTTGTTTAAATTAAATTCAAAACATGGTTATAAGCAGACACTGGGTCTGTTTCAGAGAACACTTTCCTTTCCACAATATGCCAGAGAACAGTAAGAATGTGAACACCAGGCCATGGGTACACACCCCCACTTGAAACCACGGACACTGCTAAATCAAGGAGGACTACCATGGACTGACTTAAAGAGCTGCTAAGTCACGAGTCAGCACTTACCACAAACCATTCAACACCTCAAGGTCTCTACACCATAGACTGTATAGCTCTACACCCTAAAGACAGGACGCTGCCCCCTCCCTCCCAAGAGGAAGACTGGAGTAGTGTATGACATCACATCACAGTGGTGGGGAACACCATATCAGTGAAACAACAAGGACCCTGAACCAAGCCCCCAGAAACAGCTCTGGGCTGTGAAGCCAATTTTACATAGCAGCAAAACCATGTAATTACAACATCATGTGACGCTACTGGGCCCAAAAAGACTTTTTCCCATAGACTTACATTGTAAAAAAGACGTCTGAAAATCAGCGCATACATTTTTTTGAACATCACAACCCCTGCAAAATGACTCCATCACTATCGGAATTTGATCCATTCGGTCCGATCACATTTCAAAAGTCTAAAAGAGTCGCACAATTGAATTGTTTTATCCCCATTCAAATTAGCTGGAGGGCTAAACTGGAAGTAGCCGGCTCAGCCAAGGAAAGTCACTCATGCGCATGCTCTATGGGCCCAATGATCTCGGAAGTTCCGGGTAATTTTATGCCCAAGAGTCAAACTTTTTTGGCTTCATGCGCCACTGAGCAACTTTCATAGGAATGAACGGGGCCCCGCCTCTGACATTGTATCCAGTTCTCTTTATACATCCATGCCCTGAACAAGAGACTGAACAAGCACTAGAAACAGACAGCAGCAGCTTCTGTGAACAGCATCCACTGGGAAGAGGCCAAAGGTGAATGAATGATCAGAGAAGGGATACTAGAGGCTATCTTTAAACAGACAACACAGTACCATCTCCACACATGTAGTGGTTACTATGGGACATACTTAGGTCACATGATGACAAACAGACAGTGAGATGCAGTTGAAGGCTCCAGAAAAAGCAAGTAAGTAAACCATGAGTTATGTTTTTTTGTCAAAGAATGTGACAAATGCCTTTTTTGGGGGGGAAAAAATATTGACTATTTTTAATCATTGACCCTTGCAATGAATTTGAACTTAATATTGTTACACTGTTGGACTGCCAGACTGCTTTGGAGTAAAGGAGGCACCATATTTTTAAGGTTTAAGTTGTATACTCTGCATTTTACGACCAGATATTCTGATATATAAAGATGAACACTTTAACCGAAAAGATGAGTCTAATCTTTCAATACTGTAATACATTAAATGTTAATATTCATGTAACTTTTCATAGTAATAGCAGTCTGTTAAAGCTGGGGAGCAAGGGTAAGTCAATAAAACACAGTTTTGTGAATCTTTTCTATTGGGTCTTGCAGCTTCACACTGTTTGCTGCTGAACAGTGACTGTGACACACAAAATGACCACAATCAATGTACCAATATAACAAAACATGGTTTAGTGCTGTATGAAACATTGGATATTTGCTCTAAAAGGAATAAAACAAAATACTAAATGATCTGATTAGTCTAAGAGGAATATTTATATACCAAGTGCTGCTTCAGCATGTTTTAAAGATATATTTACAGGTGTATCTCAGTGAATTGGTATCTGTGCTCACCTGTGTCAGCTGAGTCTTTTTGCGGCTGTGAAGAGGAGACACTACAGACAGCAGACTATCACAGCCTTCCCCTCTGTCTCTGATCTTATCAAGTGGAGGGAAAGTGTCTTAGGGTGAGCTTCAGTATAAAAACTCACCTCCTTCCCTCTGTTTCTTGGTCCTGTGTCCCTGTTCAGTCTCAAAAAGGTGGATGACTGGTCAAGGTGCCTGCAGAGTTCAAAATCTTAAAATGAAAAACTTGAAGCACATATCCAAGGTGAGGTAATAAGGTGAAGCAGAAAGGAGATGCAGCGGGAGAAGGAGGCTCATTTGCAGATTTGAGACTTGTCCTGGTGTTTAGAGTGGCAGGTGGATCTTGTGCTGAGCCGTGACAGCCTCTGAGAGCTTTGTGGTAGGTTGATCAGCTGTGATGTCACCAGATGGCAGGGCTCCAAAGTAGCCATGGATGCTAATAATCCCTCAGCCTGCTTTCTTGCCAATCTTTTCTTAAACAGATGCACTCAGTCTTTATGCTGCAGTTCAGTCATCAAGAAACAAAATCAGGTCAGTCTGTGGTCAGACTATTCCTTCTCCTACACCTGTGCACTATGGCAGTCTGAAATGGGAAAAATGATTATCTTCAAATTTATAAAATACAATGCTAATAACAATGCATATGAATAGGTCTACATAATGATATCTGCTAATTGTGTTCTCACATTAGTATGTGATACCATGTGTGCAAAATGTGATTTCTAGGGGGTACAATATCCAAAAAAAGCACAACTTTGTGTCATCCAATGAGGAATAATTACACTATTTATGGTATGTGGTATGGTATTCATAAAGTACCCATAAAGTTGTACTGACACCAATTTAATAAGAGTAAATGTTGGTCACAGTGAATCACATTTAGAACATAATACCACTTGGGTCTCATTTTCGTAGCTGGGGTTATTATGATTACAGTGTTCACCAAGTTAAATGCTCCATATTTTGAACTGTTAGAGGAGAAGATTGATACTACTCTCATATTGTACAGTAAATTTCCACAGTTCTGTGTATGAGGCAAATTGGAGGAGAACCCAAATGCAGACACCAAGGCAGAGCAGGCTGAAGGAAAGGGGTCTTCAATAAATCAGTGTTTCAAAATCAGACTTACAGTCAGGCAACAGGAAGGCACTCCAAACAGGCAAACAAGTCCAGAGGGGCAAAGCAGGCAGACAGGTCAAAAATACTTATAACACAGGTAGCAGATAATCAGGCAGGAAAATCAGGAACCGGGACTCAGGTTCAGGATCAGGTAAGCAGGAACAGGTAACAGAATGGCTAAAATGTAAAGGCTCAGTGCAACACTGATGAACTGAAAAAGAATGACTGAGTCTGGGCTGGCATATACAGTTTATACTACTGGAGCTGATGAGATGATGAGAGGCAAGTGAAGATGACTGAGGAATGAGAACAGGTGAGCAGGTGACTTGGACGGGTGGAGAAGTCTGAGGGCATCTGGTGATCAGCTGAATAATGGCAGGGGCCTGTGGCAGTGTGAATGTGGCTGAAGGCAGAAACGTGGGCAGAATGAACTAAATGAACAGGACTGAGACAGTAGTTGTGACAGTAAATATGAAGTTACAGCCAGCAGCTGGTTAGTCTAACAACTATGTTTTTGAGAAATCATGTTTTTTCCATCTGTTTGGTATGATAGATGGCTTTAAATACTACAGCACCCATAAATCTCTGAGGTGGTTTCTATGGAGTTGCGAAGTAGGAGGGGCTGTTGGTTCCAGCGGTTTCCCCTTCTGTATTCCTATTTCAAACAAATTCCTTAAACAATATCCTCAATATTACTGAACATAGAAACACATACATTTCCCAGATAATGTAAAGATCTTACAGGTTTATGTTTTACTTACTTTAACTTTCTTTCTGACAAATCATGTTTTGTCTGTCAGTTTGGCATGGCAGACAGCTCTAAATACTGCAATACCCATGAGCTTCACCCACTGTTGTCATGGAGAAGAGGAGAGTCAGAAGTGCAAATTCAAAAACGCTGCATCATTGAAGTGAATTGATTTAAGCTGCTGATTGGATTGTCAGTTTTCTCAACAGCATAAACTTTGGCCTCTGCCTGAAGTTAGGGCTGCACGTAACAGAACTTTGAGCCTGGTTATCAGCTGTTTCTTTCCAAAATGCTCCTTGGGGGTCATAGTTAACTTCTACCCCAAAGTGTTTGTATACAAAGGTTTGTACCTTTAACTTTTTATCAAAAAACAGATGTTTTGTAAATCTTTAGTTCATCTTTTGTACAGATGATTCAAATGCGAGAGATACAAGCCGTAGAAGTACTCCAACTGTGAGTCACAGACTTTTACTTCCTGAAATAGCTCCTCCTACTTTACAACTCTATGGAGAAGAGGCTGGTTAGAGGTGATTCAATCACTTCATCAGCATAACTATATAAACCTGCAGAAACTGGTTGGTTCTGTTTCAGGTTAACAGGTTAAAGGTAAAACCCTTATACCACAGAAACCAGGTCAACACATTGGATCCTATTAGACAAACAGACACACACACACATACACACACACACACACACTTGCAAACTGTACATATGCAGCCTGGAGTGTGCAACCAGAATTTTTATGTACTCTTTTTAGGTTATTGTCATTTCAACACAGTATAGAACTATCACGTCTGGGGGTTAATTATCCAGCAGATCCCTATGTTGTTGTGTTACACTGACAGTCACTGGCTGCTGTTTATGTGGATGAATCTGAATGATGCAGGCAGAAGATCCTAATCCTCCTGTTAAATCTCCTGAGCTACATCTGCCCTGCAAAGGATTAACCTGAGAAAGACAGAGCAAGAGAGAGACAGGTGTGTGTGTGTGTGTGTGTAACCTTTGGAAGAGAAGAAGACACATGGACTGTTATGATTTTATCTCAATCTTTAATTATCACAGATATACACATCCACTTTCATTCTACCTAACAAGCAAAGTGGTTCCCAACCTCTTTTGTATTGTACAAAAAAAACAGGTCTAGCTGGGGTCTTTCTCGGCTTGCTATGATTTGTTAGCATTTCAAACAGAGTGATTTTCCCCTCTAGATACCCCATATGGTTTCATATGAATAACTGTTCAAGGCTCAAAGTGGTAAAATTATCTGATATTTAGCAAAAAACAGCAGAGAGTCCAGAATGGATACATTTGTGTAGCAGAATTTTATTTTTCTTCTTTTTCTACCCCATTAATCATCTCACAACCAAGACGACCCCAAAAGCCCCCTCATATTTGGCCATATTTGACATTGGGCAATGTTGGGTTAGCATTAAGAGCAACCTCATACAGCTCTGATACACTTGTAGGAGAGTGAACAGTGAGCCAGATATCACTGAGATCAAATTACAAACAGTAACTCTGGATTATATGCTGCATTATTTCCTGTGAATCTTGCACGTGGGAATGCGGTTTGAATCCTGCATGAGAATGGCAGATTCCACCGCTAACAATGAAAACAACTTCATAGAGAGGCAATTACAAGATGCAAAATTCCTGAAAAAAGGCAGACCATAAATAGGAGGTTAGATTACCTGAAAATCCTGAGAATTTTAACTTAAAGTGCAGCTTTTAACGGAAGATGTGAGATACTATAACGTGAGACAACAGAAAGACTTTAATCAATGGGCTTTAATAGGCTTTACCTGTGCTTTCTTTTAGCCTGAGGCTACCTTGTAAATTAAGGTAGTTAGTGGCTACTTATTTAGCCTGGTTTTCTGCCAACATTGTGAATGAATATAGAGACAATTTAGATTTCCTTATACTATCCTTTCTTCTTTGTTCCTTCTTTTCCATTCAGTTAGCTTGTGCTGTGAAAAATATGCTTTTTTGATTCTGCCCAGGGGTTATCTCAACCAGTGATATTATTTCTTCCTCAAAAATTGCTCTGCCTCAGAAAAGATATTGATATAACTTAAGTTCCATATTACTTAAGAATTTGGGAGCAAATCCCAAAGACAAGCTGGGAAAAGTTCCTCTTAGGTTCTCCCGAACCCATCAGTTTCCCTCTTCTCTCCATTATGCCATAAACTTCTTCTTAATCTCCAAATTCAAGTCTTCTCTCTACACATTGCATCTCCCCTTCTCTAACCGCTTTCCATCTGTTTTTATTTCACTTAGTATTCTCCCCTTTCAACCTCATTTCTTCGTATTTTCTTCTCTTTGATTTGCCTCTCCTTGTTCTTTATCTTCCTCCCCTCTGTCCCTACATGTCCTCATTTCACTTTGTCTCTTATTCTATCCAGTTATCCAATACTTGTAACTCCCTCTCCACTTTTGTCAAATATTTTCCTTCATCTTCTTCCCACATTTCCCCCTTTCTTCTCCTCCTCTCCTTTCCTCTCCTCTTCTGCTCTACTCCTCCATTCGGGTCCAGCTGACAGGTATCCACTGTGGTTCGTCCTGTGCCTGCTGCATGATGGAGCAGAGCTGCATGCAGGCATCCTGCAGGTCGTCGTTCACCAGCACACTGTCGAAGAACTGTTTGTACTTCGCCTCCATCAGCCGGGATGCCTCCTCCAGCTCCACAAAGTCATCTTCCTACAGAAGGAGACACATGAGGCCGTGCTTTGTAAGGTGTTGAAAGGCCGATTTTGTTTTGTTTTGTCATTACAACTGTCTACTACTAGTTACTCTTGCTGCTCTTCTTTCACTGTCAATTTTCTGCGCTTCACTTTTGCCTTAATTTGTGAACTACTATGAGGTATGAGGTTTTAGAAATTTGACATATATGTTCTTCAGAGGCAGACTAACTTATTTCATTTCAACCAATTTTTTTTTTCAGTTCAGTGAGCTAAAATGGTGGCTGCACCTTGAAGAGTGAGAGTTAATGCACAGGGATGTCTCCAGTTCTGTTACGTCACTGGGCTGAGTTTGGACTTTAACAGCTAGCCTGGCTCCGTCCAGCATGGGAAGTCATTGCGCCCAGCCATAAAATAGTCCCCCACATGACCCCCATAAAACCACAACTTGTCATTTTTACATTTTTTTTTAAACATGTTAATCAGTGAACTTTAGAGATGCTGTTAGGCAGATTTTATTACCTTAGGACGGAGACAGGCTAGCTGTTTCCCCGTTTCCAGTCTTTGCTAACAACCTACTGGCTGCAGCTTCATATTTAATGGACTGACATAAGAGTGTAATCAATCTCCTCATTTCAAGAAAACTAATAAGCGTATTTCCCAAATTGCTGAACAGTTCCTATAAGCTTCATACTACATTATCTACTATCTCCAATTTGTGAAATAAAACTAACTATGGGAAAATAAACCCACAACATCAAAACAAAAAACCCATAAAAATGATTTGAAAACATCATGTTGTGTTTAAAATGGTCTTGGAAGTTCTTGGTCTCCACTTTTTTCATGATTTTCTTGTATCAGTACAACTTCTCATAATCTCTTACATCTTTTTTTAAAATAAAGCAGCTGGTGTATCTTTGCAGCACAGGATTTCACAGATGGTTTGGGTATAGGTGAACTTTGTTGGTACCATCATGCTGGGGATCCTAATGTAAGTACAACTGAAAATAACCACCTTCTGATTTGACAACATGAAAACATGCCAGAAGATATGCTCATCTAAATGTGAAAGTGCTACTGTTGTGCTAACCACTGCAAAAGCTTAACACAAATATGTACACTGCACTAAAATAATACTAATCATACTTGTGTAATAACTGCAGAACAGACACACAATGTATTCTCTAAATATGTATGATCTCAACAGGAAAAATTAGTTTAAATAAAAATTTAGATCTGGATAGATATCTGGAGGGCAGTGCTCTTACTTTGAATGCTCTGCTGATGGTGTAGTTGGTGATGATACGGGCATCTCTTCGAGTCTGCCTCAGTCTGTCCGGGCTGGGAGCTTTGATGAAGATCACATAGGGCTTCAGTTTCCTTGCCCGAAGTGGCTGGATGCACTGACAATGAAGCCAACATATATACGATTAGTAATTAACAGCAAGTCTACATTGCAAACTATATCTGAGGAAGGCTTCCAGGTGATGACTCTTCCTCACAGGATGGCTACCTTGGAGGTCAACAAGCTCTGCCAACAGCCATGACTATGTCCATCTCAATAGATTTGAACAGACATGGTTAATTTCTGATTCTTACTGGGAACTGATCACTTTATTACTGATCTATATGATTCTTTTTTGTTTATAAACTAGCTAACTGTAGAACCTAGTTGCTAATTGATTAGTGCACAAGCTAATGGGGCTGGATAATCTGTCTGGCCTGGGGATGCAGTAAAAAATGTTATGGGGGCATACTGTTCCAATCAAGTACTATTGTTTATTTTTGTGGTTTTAGATGTGTGCATATTTGTTGTTATGAATTGTTTTCCCCTCTTAACTGTGTGTCACGACATATAGGAGAAATGATATTTCTATTTGTATATTTCACAATACATACATACATACATTCCAATACATGGAAGTAAGTAAAATGACAATGAACATGCTTTAACAAAACACTACACTACATGTTTTAACTAAATATGAGTTTCTCCTCACGGCCACTGTAAATAGGAATTTTTGCAGTGAGTGGTAAAATCTTAGTCACTTACTGTGTATCCATTACCTGAAATTCAAATGAACATTTTTACACAAAAACTCCAAAAGTTTACCATTAAGCTTTTTTTTCTCGTTGTATACTATTTGCCCCATCTTGTTACCTTTTTCATTTAGATTTTTTTTTTTTTTTTTTTACCACATCCCAGTAACAGTCAGGTCTGGTTTGGTCCCAGCAGGTGAGCTACACTTTCACCAGTTGCCTGTCTCAGTGGTTACATGCATGCTAGTTGAGTCGCCTTTCCTTTTCCAAGGCTCATTTAGTAAAGACATCATTATCATTGGTGGCCCAAAATTTTCTGCAGGGGGAGCAAATGCATCTTGCTTTACAGATTCTGCAACACTGGTTAAATGCAATAAGTATCAAGTAATGAGAGACGGACTTACACATATACTGGCTATCATAGTGGCCAGTTTTCCTGCTTTGGGTGCATGCATCAGCGCTGCGTGTGCCTGTCAGAAGCTCTGCAGAAGCAGAGGTCTGTACTCTTAAAACAAGATTTCATCAAGCTATTTGACTCCCTCAAAGACTGTGGCAGAATTTACATATCTGGACCTCTTCCTCCTTTCAAATGAGGCTGAACTCTTTCAGCAGAACTCTTGCCCTCCACAGCTGGCTCCACTCTGCTTGTGCACTGCACAATGCGTTTTTTATTGACAATTTTAATCTTTTCAGGAATTGTCCATCTTTTCATAGAAATGATGGCATCCACCCCAGTGTTCTGGGTGGATGTATTTTAGCTGACAACTTATTTTAGACCATTTTAAACACTGGTCCACATGCCAAGGTCCACCGTTGGTCACTTCTGGTCTTCAGCAGACTGCTTCACTGCCCCGCCACTGCCATGACTCCCGCTGCCACACTCAGTTGCTCCACCCTGTGGCCTGGTGCCCCCAATCACTTACAGCTCCTCACAAACAACTCAAAATTGCCACTGCTTCTTGTGATACCAGTGTTAAAATAGCATTGATTAATGCTAGAAAACTCTCAAACAAATCTTTCATTTTTAATGACATTGTTGCCTCCTCTAACCTGGACTTTTTATTTTTGATGGAAACTTGGCTGAGAGGTAATGAACACAGTCAATTGATTGAACTATGCCCCCAAAACTATGAGTTCATTAACTCTCCAAGATCTTATGGCTGTGGTGGTGGACTAGCTGTTGTTTATAGGAGCCACTTCAATTGTAGCTCTGTTAAATTTGGTGCTTTCTCCACTTTTGACATACTTGCTTTTAAGATTGTTTGTACTACAATCCCTGTTCTCTCTATTGTCATTTCCTGTCCGCCAAAGTGTAAAAATGGTTTCCTTGAAGAGTTTTCCGAGCTGTCTAAAATTTCTACAGACTTTGATTATATGGTCATTTCAGGGGACTTTAATATTCATATTGATGATCTGAATGACCATGATACAAAAGAGTTCATAAGCCTACTGGAGGCTTTTGAGTTAAGCATGTCTCTGGACCCACCCACAACCAAGGTCACACTCTGGACCTGATTATTGCCAAGGGATTTAATATTACAGTAACCTCAATCAAGGATATTACAGTATCAGATCATTTTTGTATTTCTTTTGATACCTCCTTTAGTCCCCAAAAATTAATAGGAAACTGTGCAAAAATGCTATATTGGTATCAACACTGCTGAGGCCTTTACTAACTCCATATCCAATCTGGTACTGTCCACTTCAATATCTCTGGATGTTCTGGTAGACAACTTCAATTTCAAAGTAAAAAATCTTATTGACAATATTGCACTCTTGAAAACAAAAACAATCTCCGGAAAACAAAGAGCTCCTTGGACAAATAATATTTTTGTAAGACAACTGAAAAAACAAAGTAGAAAGGTAAATGGAGAAAAACTAAGCTCCAAATCCATTATGACATCCACAAAAACTGCCTCATCAATTATAACAAGAAAATAAAAACTTCCTATCATTTCTCTCTAAAATCATAAATAATCATCTGAATAATGTACAAGTGCTGTTCTCTACTGTTGATCAGCTCATCAATCCATCATCTTCAACCCACCGTGACCTACTCTCTACTATAAAATGCAAGGAATTTGCAACATTTTTCGACAGCAAAATCAGCACCATCAGAAAAAACAGAAGTTCTTTGAGTTTTGGCAAAGAAGATGTGTTACCTGCTCACAAGAATAGGACTTGTGATATGTCTTATTTTTCTCCTGTGGACTCCACAGCACTGGAGGATGCTGTGCTGAAGCTCAAGTCCTCCACCTGCTGTCTTGACCCACAACTTTTTTTGCTCTTAAAACTGCTGTTATAAAACCATTGTTAAAAAAGAACAATCTAGATCCCTCAAACATGAGTAACTACAGACCAATCTCAACTCTCCTATTTCTCAGTAAGATCTTTGAAAAAACCCCAACTGAATAGCTACCTAACCACACATTACCTTTTTGGTGTTTTGCAGTCTGGTTTTAGAGCTCACCACAGCACAGAAACTGCCCTTGTGAAAGTTGTAAATTATCTCCATATGAAAACGGACTCTGGTAAACTCTCAATCCTTGTACTCTTAGATCTCAGTGCCGTGTTCGACACTGTCGATCATGGGATTTTGATAGACAAACTACAAAACTGGGTGGGATTGTCCGCTCCTGTTCTGAATTGGTTCAGAATCAACCTGCTAGACAGGAATTTCTTTGTCTCCATTGAAAATTTGGATCTGATAAAGTCACTGTGACCTGTGGGGTTCCACAGTGCTCAATCCTTGGCCCACTTCTGTTCAACCTATATATGCTTCCGTTTGAGCACATCATAAAGAAACACAATATACAATACCATAATTACGTGGATGCCACGCAACTTTTCATCTCCCTCTCTCCTGATGATTTGAGCCACGTGGAAACACTGATTAAACACATTAAGGACATTAACACATGGATGAGCCAAAATTTCCTGCAACTAAATCATGACAAAATTGAAGTTATTATTATAGGTGCAAAAGCAAAGAGACACGAAATTGCAGCCCATCTCGGTTCCTTTTCCTTTGAGAGCAAAGAACATGCCAGATGCTGAAAAACTAGTCCATGCATTTCCAGAAGCAGACATGACTATTGCAATGGTCACCTGTTTTTAAATTCCTGCACTGGTTTCCAGTAAATGCTAGAATTGATTTCAAAGTCCTCCTACTTGTCTACAAGCCACTAAATGGCCCTGCTCCAAATGCTATTAAGGAATTGCTTGTGCCGTATGAACCAACAAGAAGCCTCAGATCATCAGTTGTCCCCTGTGTGTGCTCTAAAGCAAGAGAAGCTGCATTCAGCTATTATGCTCCATACAGATGGAGCATAATAGCCTTCCAAGTGATATTAGTGATGCCCCAATGCTTAGTTCCTTTAAAAGTAAGTAAGTAAAGACTTAAAACATTTCTGTTTACTGTTGTGTTTAACGAGGTCAATCAACTGTTTGCGCCTGTTTTAGCTGCATTTTTATGCACTGTCTGTATGCATTTTTACATTCATCTGCTGAAGGAGGAGAATTTGTGAACTAGTTTGGAGCCAATCATGTTCCAATATGCAACTTACAAAACTGTGGTGTGGAAACTTGAAACCTCTAGTGCACATACACTGAGAATGGACTTTTTTGTGAAGTGGGAGACATCTTTGAGGAGAATTCAAGCTGGGGAATGGATCTATCGTGGCCAGAAAGGCCACTTCCTCACTGTCTGTCCCTGTCAGCCAAGAGAGGATGCTTGCCAGGAGCAGTTTG
This sequence comes from Thunnus albacares, assembly GCF_914725855.1. Taxonomy (NCBI): domain Eukaryota; kingdom Metazoa; phylum Chordata; class Actinopteri; order Scombriformes; family Scombridae; genus Thunnus; species Thunnus albacares. The sequence goes on along the minus strand of NC_058116.1, from coordinate 894,363 downwards.
GGTTCTGGTTAGCCCAACCTCCTCCCTTTCCAACCTCCAACCCCCAACCCCGAATGCAGCTTGAGGCAACACTCTGTTGGGATCAGCAATGTCTGCCCCTACATGCTCTGGTGGATTCTGGAGCTGACGAAAGCTTCAAAGACTCCTACGTGGCAGCCCAAGCTGGTATCCCTAGTGAACCCCTGACAACTCCACTCGACACCAGTGCACACAATGGTGAGCTTCTTACCCATTAACATACATGAGGGGGGTAAAATATTAGGAACACTTTTCATCATAATGCACTCCAGGACATCACCACCACCCACTATGACCTAAATAATAAACATAAAGTAGAATTTTCACCCTTCTGACAATGTCAACAAAAACTGAAAATGTATAAGCTCCGTAAAAGAATTTGTGGCAGAGCTGCTGTATTGGGTTGCATTCGATTGCACAGGTGTTCCTAATAAGGTGCTTGGTGAGTGTATATTTGAATGCATTTCCTTCATCATAAAATATTTGCAAAGCCGATTTTAAAAATACTTTTAAATCTATGTTTGCTAGCTAGCAGATCAATGCAATAGTGTGAAACCGTCAGTAGGAATGTGTATCACTTTGCTGTGTACGTGTACTTGTGATAAACAAAATGGGGACCCACTTGTACAAACATAGTGGTCAAAAACTCCACAGGGTCCAAAATAAATGAAAATACATTTGTGACACTTAGATAACAACATATTTAAAGTGCTAATAGCCATGCTGATGCTACACCCACCACTTGCTGAAAGAGCATTACTTTGCTGTTCGCATTAAGTGGAGACAATTCTATTTATTCAGCCCAAAATTGCGAAAATCACAATTTAGCCCCAAAGGGCATTAAAATCTGTACAGCATACAGCACCGTCTATCCTTAGACCCATGATTAGGTTGGTAAAAAAATTTCATAAAAATTAAAATAAGGGTGAAACCTTAACAAGATCAACAGAGGAAGGATTCCTCTGAAGGAAGGAACAAATTAATCCATGTCAGTACTGACCGGCTTCTTACTGAAACTCACGTGTGGTTCAACATCGATGATGCACATCCGTCCTCGCTTTAGCACTTCGTCAATGGCGTCAGTGCTGGTCCCGTACAGATGACCCTTATACTCCCCATACTCCACAAACCTTAACACACACACACACACACACACACACACACACACACACACACACACACACACACACACACATTCATTTAACAACTGTTTTTAATATCAAGAATGAAAAGTCACGATGCTAATAGTCAAAAAAAAAAAGAAAAGAAAAGCCTACCTGTGGTTACAGACCATGTACTCAAACAGCTCTTTGGTGACAAAGTGGTATTCTCTTCCTGTCTGCTCCTCTGCTCTGATTGGACGAGTGGTGTCTGACAGCCAATCAAAACAGGCAATTATTCAAATGAGACATAGCAGTATAGCAACACACAGACGCAAACAGCTGCAGTCTTTATAAATATATCTTGTTGGGTGTTTTTCAGTATCTTTTTCTTCATCTGGGATTTCAGATTATGATCCACTCAGTCCTCAAGTCTGCTAAAAAACGCAGTGTATGTTTTTTTAAATGATGCAGACATCATCATCCTAGAGGAGTGCGAACTCATTTAGAAATTTTTTTATATTTGTTTCCCTGACTTATTTTCTTTGTCCTTTTCATTTGTTGATTTATCATTTATGAGTGTAAATTAAACCTTGAATTTGTCATAGAAAATCTAAAAATGTGTCTTTTGTTTTAATATGGTTTCTTGATATAATTACTTGTTTGTGTGTTGTCTTTTGTGTATCATGTGTAATAATCCATGTGAGCATTAAAATATACATGTCAATATGTGGATAATGTGCTATGCACACAACCGAATTGTTATTATTTTTTTGTCTTTTCTATCACTGTAGATTCCATTCTATCACCATGGGGCATACAATGTCAAAAACCAAACTGATTTTAATGTATGTGGAAACACTAAAGTTAATGGGCCCTAGGACTTGCGCCAGGTGTAAGATGCATAATGTGATGCAAAGTGGCACAAAGTAAAGCAAATGCACTTGCAAATGCATTTTAAAACCACCATGCCCATGGGTACTCAGATTAATGTGTTGATCTTAAAATGAGGTGTGGTCAGGCGCATTGTTGGCACATTGCTATCTTGAGGCAGCAGAAAGCGATTGCGTGATTGACCAACAAAAACCTGGTCTGAAGTCAATAGTGCAGTATTTAACTACTCTTTTAAGGGCACATTATCAAGACAGTCATATACACCTACATAGGCGGGTGCACAACACGCATACACTCTGCTTGTTACACACACGGATGCGCAGCAGTGCACAAACATGCAAAAGATTACAAATAAAAGGATTACAATGTGAAAGATTATTATTGTGTAGGCTACATTAACATATATTAAAAAATACATGTCATAATGGTTAGTCATAATATTTGTCAGAATTAGCTAATTGCAGTAATGACAGATGAAATTGTCTAATTATTTGACCAAATCATGGCAATACACGTAGCTATTCAAACAGAACTGTCAGGTTGAGGGTGTCTGTCAAGACCCGGCAAATGGATAAGGACAACAGATCAGACAGGGATCAACTTTCCTGCTACATACGAGGTAGTGGTCCCTGGAAAGTCGAAGGGTTGAGTTTGATGAGTCTTTTCCTCAGTTCATTAACTCCAACTCCTGAAGCGCCTGTTGAGTAGAAAAAAAACAAACAGATGAGAGATTCCTTTTGCACTTTAAAGGACAACACAGTAGATGTAAAACAAGATTTCATGGCTAGTATGCAGACAATTCTATTTATCTCTAGTGCCCAGCAACCCCAACAGTCTAAATTGTATAAAAGACTGCTTAAAAAGTATTACAACTTTGATGACTAACAACAGTTTGAAATAAAATGAGGATAAAACAGCAATTATAGTTGTTTGGACTGAAAGAAAGAAAGACAGAATTTTAGATGCCTGTAAAACTCTTGCAAAACAGGTTCAATTATAGGCAAAAGATTTGGGTGTCATTATTGGTCTTAAAGAGCAACTTGCAGGCTGATTTTCTCACTAAATTCATAATTCTTCATAAAAATGGTTACTAAACAGTTAATGTGTGATTTTATTAGTTTTAGAAGAGAAAGGCAGAAATTCAGAGGAAAAGGTTAGCGTTCCTTTACACATTCATTCTTTAGGGTTGCTGACCAGAAAGTTGCTCTTTTAGGGTTAAGAAAGCACACTGACTGTGTCAATAAGACCACATTTTTCCACCTTATAGACTGGACCATATCTGGCACTTTCTGACGCAAAAAAGCTGATTCATGCTTTGGTTTTCTCTTGTCTCTACTTTTGCAATGCTCTTATAACTGGAACTGAAAAAAATCCATGAACAGACTATATAAATAAATCTTACCTTACTTGCATTCATTTTTAGTCACCAAGTCCAAACCAAGATTTCTGAAGTGATTTGATTTGACAAATGAATGAAATAATTTAAAAAATCTCAAGTCAAGGTCCACTTACTGGCTTTTTCTGGAGCCTTCCTCAGTGATATCATTTGAGGTTTTTTTTACCCTAGACTTGACTCCTTCAGAGTCACAGAAGACGTTGAACAACTGTTTCCATGGGCTGTCTTCAAATTCAGGTGAACAGCAGGTTAAACACCCTAACTCACCGACGAGTATGATGAGGCGGTGATTCTCCTGTGGGGGGCGCTGGTACAAAGCAACCTCCTCGTATGGGGTGGACAGAGCACTGCTGCTGGGTGAGCAGGAGGTGCAGGACTGCCGTCTCCTCCTATAGGACGTCCTCCTCCAAAGGCGGAAACTGCGACGGAAACCAGCTGAGGAGAGTGAAGAACACTGATCATCCACTGACTGCTTCGTTCCATTTTAAGTCTCTTTTTAACTCATTTTTATGTGCATTAAGCTGCTGACACATTATCCATGGGATTAAGTACAGTAACTATTAATATACAGTGCATTTATATATACCAATATATAATTTTCTATGTATCTTCCCATTAAATTATTGACTTTGTCAAACAGCTAACCAGTACATTCCTTCATTTATTCATTTCACATGTGGGACTAATTCTTTTATTAATGTACATTGTCATGTTATTCAGTTACAGATTTTCTTATTTCAGAGAAATCTGAGAAAAAAAGAGGCTACAGAACTTAAGAATCATTACATTTTTATGTTTTCTTCAGTATCAAAGTAATCCAGTGATAGCTGTCTGTACATCCACTGGTACATTTTACACAGGAACTCTTAATAGCTGATTAAGCATACTTTTAGTGCAGCCAATTTGCCAAAATGTAAACAAATATTGGCTAAAAGTGGGGCTCAAAAGAACATGCCAGTACCACCTATAACTGACATAACAACAGCCCATTTGATGAGTTTTTATGGGGTCTTGCTCTCCTGATGTTTTCTTTTTTTCAGTTGTCATAATGGTTTCCAAAGGCCTATGTGTTGGTGGCAGCATGTTTCCATCTATCAGAGTGGTAAAATATTTAAAAAAATATTTCTGAGTTTCTTTATTGTCATGCAAAAGTCAAATTTCACACAGCTGTGGCTCAGGAGGTAGAGCGGGTCGTCCACTAATTAGAAGATCGGTGGTTCGATTCCTGGCTCCTCCAGTACACATGTCAATGTGTCCTTGGGCAAGATACTTAACCCCAAATTGTGTGTGTGTGAATGATTAGATTTCCCCTGATGGGCAGGTTGGGACCTTGCATGGTAGCCCCTGTACCCATTCACTATATGAATGTGTGTGAATAAGTGAATGTGATTCCTAGTGTAAAAGCACTTTGAGTGGTCAGAAGACTAGAAAGGCTCTATACAAGCACAGTCCATTTACCATTTATTATTTGTTAAAAAAGTAGGACAAGCAGTTCTTCCCACAGAAAAAACTAAGACATCCACAGGTAACTTTGACTGTAATTATTACTGGGGTGGGGGTGAAAAATGACCCACATACGTGCTCCGGACTGGATTAAAATCACAGACCAGTGCAGGTAATGTTAAAACCCCACCTTCCCTAGAGAAACTTATCTAGTCCAAATGGGGCTTAAGACTGAGTGAATACAATTTTACTATGTTAACTAACTAACAAACTAATTAGATGTGTCTTACCAAGATAGATTCCATCCATAATATCAGAGTCATTCTCATCTGAAGGAAGAAAACATTAAAACTCTTCACTCTCTCTTCAGGATTAATTTCACTTTACACTTCAGAACAGTTGGTTTACTTAAACACAGCTTTTAATTGAGCACACAACAGATAGTTAATAGAAACAAGTTTTCTATACTGAGATGGGTCACATTTGCAAAAAGGCCTTGTACACAAAAAAGTGGAAGGGTGTCAGACTCTACCTAATGTCTCTGTCTCCACAGATATCCAAGTCATATGAAGCTGTTGAGAAGTTGCATTTCAGACCAAGCCACTCCCATCTGCCCTGCAGTTACACTTGTTTTCTCCATCACCTGACATCCCTATTCCCTAATTTTCTTCCTAGTATATACACACAGGCCCACATTTCCCAGTCATCTGCCAGACCGTCTATTGTGCTACCCAGTCTTAGCGTTCCAGCACTCAGTCCTGTTTTCTGCCAGCCTGCTATTTGCTGGCTTTGTTTGCCCTCACTAACTGATCACCTGTTGCAGAACCCAGCTTTGATTTAAGTAAAGAACTTTCAAACTGCCCTGCTCTTGAGTCTTGCTTTTGAGTCTACATTCCTGTGTTCAGAGATGTTACATGCAGTGGTATAATATAATTCCCCACCTCCTTAGTGGATAACGCTCATGTACTACTTAATGCCCCTGAACATAAAAACAGCAATTTCTGAGAAATCACGGAGAAATTCCATTCACTTTATTTTGTATAATGCAGAATTTTATAAAACACATAGAATGAGACTGTTCAGCAGTGATCCATATGTAACTTCAGTATTTTTTATCTGTATTTACATGAGTCTGAACAAACTTACCCACCAAAATAATTTTTTTCGTGATCTGGGAAAAGAAGACAGACAATAGTCATTCCCACTGCACTGATGGATGATTAATTTCAGTCTATAAAATTGTATCATATATTTATCATTGTGTCTGATACGTTTTACCTGCTATGGTGAGTTTGTCGTCAGCTTGGGTAAGGTCGTCCTCTGGAACAAAGGAAAAGACACTTTTTTAGTTCAAGTTTGTCTCCAGACAGCCAGGCTTCAGTATGTAACAAATCATACAGTATATGAGTAGTTACTCTGCTCCGGTGATCTGTTTTGACCACTATTTTCAGTCTTGTTGTGAGACCAGGCCCCTATCACAAGACCTGATGGTTTCCTGATGTACTATAAATTACACAAAGTATAACAGCACCAGTACCTATTTATCATTTAATAAACAATAATAGCAGATGAATATGTGGACATATTGTTTGCTAGGTCTAGGGGAAACTCACTCTCCAAAAAATTGGTGAGTGAAATGAAAATGCGATAAAGAGTACAATGAAAGAATAATTGGCTGTTGTGATTGTTCCTCCTGTCCATACTGTCCACAAAGACATCTTGTACTATAGCAATTTCAATGTGGGTGATGGGGGACAAAATCCAGTTCTCTTTCTGTGTAAGAATGCATTCCAAAGTTAGCCTGAAGCTAATATGAGGCTTCAGCAGACTGTATTTTGAGCATGATGTTTCCTCTTTGTGTTAGTCTGAGCTGGGGGAGAAGGATGGTAATACAAAGTGGAAATTTGGGACTAAAAACACTAACTTTGGATGATATCCAGTTGATTTGTCTAACACAAACTGCTGAAAGCTTCATAGAATAGAATGTGTTTTTGCACAAAACGAGGACTATGGATTTTGTCCCCCATCACTGATATTGAAATTGCTTTAAGAGGGGTGGATGAAAAAAACGATTCACATAAAAATTGAGATTCTCATCTTCTATGATTCCAAATTGATTTACAAATGCCAAAATCCCTTTTTGTAATAATGTCAGTAATCTTGATGGAACAAGAAACTAGGAACTGGGGTACGGTACAACAGTGTGCACAAACTAGAGTTATCTTGTAGTTCACCTTGTAAAGAGGCAAGTGTTTCCTACTACTGTGTTGTAGTATCCCCCAGTCCAGAACACACAAACAAACTTCTGTTTTTAAATTACACTTTCATTATTCTCATACAAGTGGAAGACTGTAATGTAACCATATTTATGCAGTTAACTGTTCAACAAACAGGCTTCAACAAGATTTGTACTCTCGCACATGTTTATCTGCACTCTTCTGTTCGTCAGACAGTCACCTTCATCAAGACCAGCTTAACTACAGTACCCTGTTTCATACTATAGTGGATAAAGGACACAAGTAAATGGTTTGGCACACAGGTAACTGAAGTAAAACTCTAAAAATAGTGCCCACATTTCTAGCTATTCAGTTTGTGATGGCCCCTCTGCTTTGTGCTCCTTGTTTCTGCTGTGTTCTTTGTTTGCAGGGGCAGGATCCTGAGCACACTGACTAGCAGGATGGGACACACCTGGGCCGGGTGTGCCCCATATATCAAGTCAGAGAGGCTGCCAGTTCAGGTTCTCTCCTCTCTCCCACACACCCTCCTGCATTACTTTTCGGTTCCTTTTCTTTTGTTTCACCATACAACACCCACACAGCATACACTCACTCATCCACTCCCTACAGGACTGATTTTACAGACTAACCCTACCTATTGTTATTTTTTGTTGGTTTTGAGTACCTTGTGTTAAAAACATTTACTTCTGTATTACTGAATACACGTGTGATTTCCCTTTTTTGCCACAGGCTAGAGCCAGGCTGTGACAAGTTGAGAATCAATTATGAATTGAATCGTGACACCAAGAATTAGAATTGAATTGAATTGAATTGTGAGATTCCCAAAAATTCCCACCTCACATTACAGAAACCAATATTTCTTTCAATGTACATAAAGACATGTGAGTGCTGTTTTAAGACAGACTTGAAAAATGTGAACCTATCCTTTAAGGTTGCATTCAGGTTCTGGTAAATAAATTGTCCTGAGAGGAAACTTGTTGTCATGTGTTTGGTATTGAACCTAGGCTGTCTGATTTTAAGATAAAACTGTTTTTGTAAGTTTTATGCCCCAATCGCCTTTTCTTTGTTTTCTACAATAATAGGCCCCTTTCACAAAAAAATGTTAATTAAGAGGTCTCAGAGCAGTGAAAAAACATATCAATATCATCTCAAAGTCATAGGAAAAGATGACAAACTATTGTATATAATGTCTAAATAAAAACAACCTGACACAGTAGACATAATAAGTGAACTGCGTCGATGTATGACTCTTGTATCAGCAATCATACCCACCATTATCAGCCAAGGTCACTGTGGCCAGCAGCATTAACAGAGAGAAAGAAACGGTGGTTAAAAGTGACTCCTGTTTTTTCCTAGTAACAATGTTAAATAGAGCTTAAGAAACAGATGGGAAATACCAGACACAGGATAAGAAGACCACGCTGACACAAAATGACAGCAGTGTAACAAGGTGTCATTGAAGTGACTGACCTCACCTCAGTGAGTTAGGGTTTACACTCACAGTTACACACATTCACACCTGGAAGCTGCCCAGTGTCTGATCTGTTGGCTACTGGAGCAGCTCCACTGGAGAAAGCAGTTCTCCTTTAAGCAGGCCTTGCTTAAAGGAGAATTTTGACATTTTCATTTAGTTTCTTGCAGAGAGTTAGATGAGGAGATTGATACCACTCTCATCTGTACAACAAATATGAAGCTCCAGCAGTTAGCTTAGCTTAGCATAAAGACTGGAAACAGCACTACTCTGTGACTTCACTGCAGGGATTGAGGCGACCAGTGATGTATATGCAAATTGATGATTCAAGTTAGTGATAGCAATGAGTCCTTACATGGTCTGATACAGGTATGAACCTGTAATGGCTGACACCACCACTGTTCCCTCTGTCTACTGCACAGAGAGAGAGGGGGAGAGGGAGTGTGTGAGAGAGAAGAGAGAGAGAGAGAGAGAGAGAAAGAGAGAGAGAGAGAGAGAGAGAGAGAGAGAGAGAGAATAAATGTAAGATAACAAACTTGAAATGCAGTTAAACACAAATAGTGTTTTAACAAAAGTGAATAACCAGAAACACTAAAGTTCTCGAATCATTCCTCTATTAAAATGACAATTGATTGGATGACAATAAATTGGAAATGCTGAATTAAATATCATTATCACCGTATAAGGCTGATTTACACACCCATCAGACACAGAGCAACTTTAATTTCACTGTGCAACACATCTATGCAAGTTTTGTTTTTTATTAGTTTTTTTACCTTTTTATGTATTTTATTCATACAACAACTACAAGTGTTTAATTTAGTCTTTAATTGGTTGAGAACAGACATCCTAGAGGGACATCCTCTCCACATAGAATAAACATCATTGAGCATTATAGGTTTTTTAACATTTTAGCAATCATGTGAGCTTTATCTGGGTTATGGGATAAGAGTTACAAAGGATTCATTATTAAGTCAAATATCTTCATAATTTTGTCTCATTCATGTTTGATATGAGCAGAGCATCATCCTGCCTCATGAGAATACTCATAGTTTGTCACAAGAGATGCACCGAGAGCTGCATTTGCTACTATTCAAGTTTGAAATGCATCAAAAACAAGAGAGAAACACTGTTGGGTGGGTTTGCTTTTAGAGTTTACTTTCATGTTGGTGTGTATGTTCTACAACACTCCTGTTGATGAAGAGCAGTGATTTAGAGCCTCTGTTTTCCTCACAGACTTCAGACCCAGATTGTCAATGACTGTTTGACATCCTGGAGTTAGCATTAGCATTAGCATTATCCTGCAGCATTGTCTCAGTGGAAACTGGAGAAAAGTGCAACAGAGGGAATTCAAAGAATCAAGAATTCAAATTGTTAAATTATCTACAAGAAGCTTTACTTTTGATGATCATCTTTAATTATGTTTTGTTTATCCTAGTAAAATACTGTTGCATGTCAGTATTGACTCAGTGTGTTTCTGTAAAAATGATGTCCAGGTCAGACAGAACATCAGCTGGACCATTTTAGAAAGAGCATATAAAGTTAATCTAGACATATAGGTTGTATAAAGCTGCAGAATTTACACTGTGGACATAAACCTTGGCAAAATAGTTAAATAGACCCACCGATGATGGTAACAACATCTTTCGATGTTGCTCGCACACCCAGAGAGGACCTCCAGCTGACAGCCAGAATACTGGATGTCGCACAACTTTCATTCTGGAACTATTTTGAACCATTACAGGATGTCTTGAAGGATTGTTTAAACAATGTTCATACAATGTCTTAATGTTTGCTGGGTTATCACAGGAAGGATATTAAATAACTGCAACCTCTAAATGCAGACTTTATGGCCAGTATTCAGGATGTGTCAGGTGTTACCTCTTCAGCATGCTGGCGGAAGGAATCAGACCAGCGTAGGACATAGGACAGTACAGCTTCCTGGCTTGCCACCACTGTCCATCCGACTGGTCAACCACCTCCAGCAGGTCTCCTCTGCTAAACGCCATTCCTGCATCAGGACAAGGGATGGAGGAGTCCTGCAGGGGGCAGTAATCCACCATCGCCCTCATGTACACCTGACAGTAAAATTGAGAGAGACAGACAGAGAGAGAAAGGAAGGGATGAAGTTAAATACTTATTAAATATTAAGCTCCTGTAGTTTCATACAGATATGAGAGTTGTATCCTCTCAGTGTATGTCCCAAAATGTTGAATTATTCCCATTATTATCTTTTTTTTTTTTAGATAGGTGTTGTCATGAAAGCCTTACCTTTTAAATCAAATTTTGTCCATTAGATTTCAATTTAAGAGATAGGAGCAACCTGTATATGTCAGCATCTCCTACATTTTACGGTCATTTCAAATTTATATTTACAATAAGTCATTGCTATGTGAGGGCTGTAGAGTCTGGTGGATGTTTCTTACCGGTTTCTGGCTGCTGCTGGTCTGAGCTGCATTTGGAATGACTTTAAACAGGATAGTGCCTTGGGAATTGATCTGACAGGGAGAAAAACAAAACAAAAAAAAAATTGGTAAATTATTTTAATATTCAGAGGTACATCACAAATATGGACAACTTTAGTCACCACTTAATTTGAGATCCCACCAACATTTCACAACCAAAAGAGTTATTTTGATTTTTAAAATTTTACTTTTACTTGCATTGTGCTCAAATTGTCTTCTTGTCATCACAAGAAATTTACTTATGTCACCTCTGCCCTTTTTATTTAATTACATTTTTTTCCCACCTAAAAACTTACCAGTATCTGGATGACCTGTTCTGGCTCCAGTCCTACCACTGGGTTTCCGTTCACCTCTACTAACAGATCACCAGGATGGAGGAGTCCTGGGACACACGTGCATGCACACACAGAAACACAAATATCAAGTCCAGGTACTGCACATTTTGACCATTTGAAAAGCATATTTTGGATCTGTGTGTCCCATGTGTTGTCTGCAAACATCATCATCTTATCATCATCTCGCTGACACATTCACACAGAAACACATATATAGTGTTATACAACTTAATCTCACCACTGCGGTCGGCCAGTCCTCCATGAATCACCCTGGCGATGTAGATCTCTCCTGTCTCCTCGTCCCTTCTTATAGTCGCCCCCTGACAGGCAGACAGTTCCTCCAAATTTAATAGCTACAGTAGCAGTAACTACAAGGTTTTGAATACCTCTGTATAAATAGAGGGGAAATAGGGGCAATATTAATGTGGAAGGGATACAGATAGGGGATAGGATGAAAAAAAGGATGGCGGAAGCCCTTAATGCAAAAGCCGAAATCCCTTATGGGTCACTCTAACACTGGCCGTTCATTTTAACAGGTGGAACACCTCAGTTATACAGACTTTTGTTTTTGGCTAGTCTCAGACTTGGTCCCTACTGGCCACCATATACACTCTCAGCCAGCCAATCAAATCAAATAATAAATAAATAAATACATAAATAAATAAAATACTAATTGCCTTCATGTGGTCCTCATTAATTTACAAGCAAAGACGAAACAGAATGGAGGCAATAACTGAACTAAGGGCATTTTCAAACTTGTCTTGTTTAGTCTGGTTGAATTGGACTCTAGTTTGTTTTCCTCCTTGGTGTGAATTGTTTGGGATGATCTGACCACAGATCTCATACTCCTGTGTGGACCAACAACTGTACTGAGATGCTTTGACAAAGTGGTCTTGGTCCAGTCCCAGACAAATTTGGAGTGGTGCCGGGGAGAATAAATTGAGATCCAAGTTGGGCCAGTACAACGAAGTATGTTGCATTTGGCGATAGGAGCTTCTTCAGGACCTTCTTCCTGTGTTTACGTTTTTGCTCCCACCCTAGACACGGTTAACCAATGAGTGGAATGAATGTTCTCACAGGGCTTTGAGTGATGCATTTTGGTTTGCTTGAATCTTTTCTGTATGAGAAGAAACTAAACCAATGGGAAAACACAACAAGTGTACCATTTCATTGACTGATTTGGACCACTGGCGATAGGTATCAAAACGCAGCAGAGGATCACCAACGTTATTACAGTTCATCTTGTGGGGGACAGGAATGTTTATACTTGATTTCATGGCAATACATTCAATAGTTGATGAGACATTTGACTCAAAACCAAAAAGGTCAAAAAGATGAAAAACTTTGCCATGATTCATCGTCTGGGTACTGCAAATGTCTGTACCAAATTTCATGGTAATCCATCCAATGGTTGTCAAGACATTTCACAAACAATCAAAGAAAAGAGAAAATGTCAGGGGATCACCAAAGTCAGTAGGCTTGGTTCTCTGGGGAACATGGATGTTTGTACAATACATGTCATACAATTCATGGCAATACATCTCAGTTGTTGAGATATTTCAGTTTGGACCTAAGTGGTGAACTGACAGACCGACATTACAATTTCTATAGCTATGCAGCTAGCATGGTTAAAAACTGACTGGAAGGGATAAAGTGGCAATTCATGAGATCATGAAAATGTGTGACCCTGATATTTGAATGGTTTGGAAAATAGTCTCCTTGACAGGAACTTGAGGTACTATGCATCTATGTAAACTGACTTGACAGGTGGAGTTATTCAAGGCTAATTTCTCAGGTCTCATTATGCTTTTATGCTTAATGGAACCTTTATGCTTCCATTAAACCAAATGATGCAAATGATGCATCATAATTATACAGAGGACACCTGAATTTACCTTGCCCTCTCACTGCAGTCCCATAGATTCTCCCCACAGGTGCATTGAATCACTTAATGATTTTATGGGCCAGAATATAGAGACAAATTAGGATAATACCGAAAAAAAACACTGTGACTCAGCTCTCATCTTGACTACATGTATCGATAATGTATCACAAAATAAATGTATATAAATAATGCATCACAAGAGTATTCAGACTGTCTGAAAAACATTAGCAAAGAATGAAAGAGAGCCAATGAAAAAAGTGAAAAATGGTCATAATTTTAAGGATAGCTGGATGAAATGGGAAATGTGGATGTAGAGAATGTAATTTTGCTGTACCTTTTTTAAATATTTAGCTTTCTCCCCTTTGAGTTATAGAGCCAGTGATGAAAAAACAATTGTCTCTTGAAAGTGTTTGTTGTCCAAGAATTGATTTAAGTCTGCTTCTCTTATAAGGTTAAAAATACAACTTTGTCCCTTAACTTAATAGGTGGTTTCCTGTTTGTGAATAATGTTCTCTTAATCTTCTTAGACTGAAAAAGTCAAAGAACTAGAGGTATATTAGTCAGTTTCATAGTCAATTTCCATTAATAGAGCAGAGAAGGAGAGGAGACAGTTTGTTTTCAGTCTACTTATTCTTTTTCTTCTTGCTTGTCAAGCAGCCTGTGCCGTTACAGTCTTGTTGGACATCCAAAGGAGCTCTAGAAACTGTTCCATTGTTGAGCCTCATCTGTCCATTACTACCACTGCCACCTGCCATCTGGGTGGCACCAAAGGCCACCACCATCCTTTTTGAGCCTCCATTCAATCGTCTTGGACTCCTAGACATTGCAAAGCCATCTGCACAGGAACTGATAGATGTGGACGAAGAGGAGGAGCAAGAAGAAGAAGAGGAGAATGAGAGGTGATGTGGGTAAGGTGTGGCAGGGTTGCACACTACTTTTGGAGAGATTGAGGAGACCCTTGGCGGAGCTTGGGGAGGAGCGTGCTGTTTTGGCCTGCATGGAGGTGATGGCATGGGGTGTTTGCTGGCCACAATGAGTCCCTGGAGCTTGTCAACCACCTCAGCCAGCAGGTTGAGAGCCTGGGCGTTCTCTTCCACGCTGTCAGTGATCATCTCTGTCGCTGCCACCATCTTCTGACCAAGGTGGCATACATCATGAGTGCCATGCTCAATACTGCTGGCCAGTGTCTGAACAGTGGACCTAAGCTCTTCCACGCTGCGCTGTTTGGTAAGCTCAGGAGGCTGATGATGTTGATGGTGTTTTGGTTGCCGCTGCTGCTTGTTTTTTGACTGTTTTGGTTGGTTCTGGCATCCATTGTGATGTGGAGCAGTAGAGTAGTGGAGCATTGAGGGACAATTTAGAGATTCTTCTTGGCATCTGTTATGAGGTCCTGTCTGATACCCATGCTGTCTGCCAGAAATAGGCAGAGTGCTAACTCCCTGCTTCCGAGTGGAGTGCTGAGTTGCAGGACTAGAAGGTGCTGTGTGGGCTCTAACAGGGTTCATCCTAGGACAAGCGGAGACTCTGCCAGGTGTAGGGATGTTCCTTGAGTGTCCACCTATAGCCCCCTTTTTGTATAGGACAGGGGAGTTAGAAAGGCTGAGACTGTAAGCTGGTATTGGAGGAGGAGGGTGGGCGTAGTCATCGCTGTTCCCTCCAATAGAGTTACCTTCTCCCCCGTTGTGTTTGGGTTTCTCTGAAAATGAACCTCAATGTAAGGAGGGAGAAGAAGAACAGAAAGAAAGTTGGCATATTCAATGCCAACATAAAGGGAAATACACATCACTGAAAAGACCAGCCATGCAGGAAAAACTAAAAAAATGAGCCAAATGATGGCAAGATGAAAAAACTGATTATAACAATGAGTGACATGACTTGTTGATGATACAGAGAATTTTGCGCGCTGAAAGATACACAGTGGATGAATTGATGAGTAAACTGGTTGTCACGTTCCAAAATAATGGATGAATGAAAAGATGGACTTTCCGTCAAAGGAATAGGCAAATGCAGATATGCATAGATGAATGAATGGATGGAGTGCATGATTTACAAGTGAAAATACTGATGGATGGACTGTTTAGTCCATCCACATAGTTGTGACTGAATGGCTAAATGAATGATCGGATAAAGAATGACATGAGGAAATAGACAAATGATTGGTCATTGTATGAATTGACCATATTTCTCTCCTCCTCCTCTTACCAGTGCAGAGGGTGGGACTGAAGACAGAGGGAGCTGATTGGTTGAACTCTTTCTTCAAAAGCTCTGTGGTTTGTGGACACCAACAGCAACTTCCTGTTGACTCATAGCGGGGGAGAAAGGGGCAGGACTGGCCTCCTCTAGAAAGAGGCAAAAGCCTGGCTTCACTTTCAGTTGCTCTAAGCTCCTCCCTCGACCATGCCCTCCTCGCAGGGATGAGGCGCTCCAATGTGAGGCGACGAAGGCTGCTCCACCGACTACGAATCACTTGTACTCCATCTTCCACATTTCCCCTGCGATCTTCTCCATTCTTGGTGAATGAAAGATAAGAAACTCATTTTTTTGTATGGTTTAAAAAGGTTTAAAACTTGCTTTATGGTACCAATTACATTTTGTAGGGAAACGTAATTGCTGCCTGGATTATGTTCACAGGTTCACTCATATGTATCACTTTGACACCAGAGACCAGGGTAAACATCCTGAGTCAAGTTTAGGCAACAAAAGCCTGATGTTTAAAGGATAGTTTGACATTTGGGAAAATATGCTTATTTGCTTGTCTGCAGAGAGTTAGTTGAAAAGATCAATACCACTGTCGTGTGTGTTAAATATGAAACTATAGCCAGTGTCCGGTTAGCTTACCTTAGCACAAAGACTGGAAAGAAGGGAAAACAGCTAGCCTGGCTATCTCCACAGGTAACAAAATCTGCCTACCAGCACCTCTTAAGTTCACAAATTAACATGATATAGCTCCTTTTGTTTAAATCCACAAAAACCGAAATGTAAAAACGACAAGTTGTGGTGTTACGGGAGGAGTTGCCAGACTATTTCCTGGAGTCCTGTCATCACCGTGAGGTTGCCAGGGAACCAGTGGAGACTCAAGAAAGCCACTGTGCTCAGCCAAGAAATTGTCCAGCACATAACCCCCTGCAATGTGTCCTTTTTACATTTCATTTTTACACCAATCACACAAACAAGATATAACATGTGAAAGAAAACGAATAAGTGAGATCCCAAAATGCCTAACTATTCCTTAGGGTTAGGGAGAGATTGTGTTTTGGTCAAATGGTAATAAAATCCACTTTTGAGTTTTTTAATGTTTAACCAAGACCGCCATCTTTCCCTAACCTTCAAAAGAGGGGTTACTACACTGCAACAGCAGATATTGCGGGAAATGAAATGAAATTCTTTGTCAGTGAACATTTTACAGATGTGTTCGGTATCAACACTCTGTGATTTGGAAAATCCATTCATTAACAACATTTCCTCATTATGTTGATAGAAAACAGCTAGTGGTAATGATAGCAGTAGTGATGGGAAGAGCTTGCTTGATACCAGAGCTTGTTTCGCTCTAGTGAAGTGCACTGTTTTACGTTGTGTCAGAGTTTGTATCAAATGAAGAATACCACGTGACTAATGACGTCCAAAGCATCAAACATCACTGATGCTTCAGAGAGCGCTTCAGTTCAGATTAGTTTGACAGTTTTGCAACTAAACAATATGCTCAAGTGATATGCACATTGGTGAGATAAGAAGAGAGGAGAATAACTGAGAAATATGGTGATGTACACTAGAAAGACAAAGTCATAAGTATGGGAACATTTTCACATTATAGCCTACCAAGTACAAGAGTAATATTTTAATTAATATCAGTCTCCAATCACATCACATCGTATGTGAGTCATATGAAATGTCAGATAAATATTGACCATGAAGTTAAACATATGAGCCCACAGTGGACTCCAGGTGATTTTACAATAATATGTACATTTACTGCAGCACTTCTAAACAAGAGTATTACAGATTGAATAAATAATAGGTAGGTGTCTTGGATATTTATTGCACACATGACGTTAAAAACATAAAATCAGAGAGGCTTCTATAACTTTTTTAAACCACCAGAAGTCACTACTGAGTTTAAAGCACCAAAGCTGCAAGTCTATTTTTTTAGCACAAACAGAAATAAAGCCCCAAAGCTTCATAAGGCTTCATTGACCAATCAGTAGCTATAGATCTATATATAGGGAGAATAGATAAACTATTATTTCAGAGGAAATATTGAATGCTGCACTGACAAACAGAAAATTCCTTATTTATTCTTCCTCAGGCATAAGATATGCAAACCAGTGTTTCCAAGTTTGACCAGTCAAAGCATTTTATAACTTTTCTAGTAGATTTAATGAAAAATGCAAAGGACAGACACCCTTACAGTCCCCTAACGTCAGATTTGAAAATACACCAATTTCATCAACTGCATAAAACTGAACTAGAAAAGTACACTAAACTGAGAATTACAAAGATGCCTCTTTCTCACCAATGGCTGATTATTCTTCACCAGACAAACAATCCTCATGGCCTCCTCGTCCTCAGGCAACTCATCAGGCAGAGGGGGTAAAACAGGTCCGTAGTCTGACTGGGCTACGCTGTCATGGGATGACAAGAGGGCCTGAGAGACACAATGACACAGAGACAGGTACAGGTGTTATAACATAGCATCTAATATGAGCTGCAAGCCCTGCTCTTTTCCATTCTGTGCATATCTGGCTTACGCACAGGCTTTGGATGTGCACAAATATTACTAAATGAGAGTACAGACCTGGATGTGTGGTGAGCTGAGGAGGCTGTAGAGCTCTCTAGCTTCAGCAGAGGGACAGTGGGCCCTCTGCATGACAGTCATGATCTGAGAGATAGACAAGCAGACAGTGAGGAATACAGATTTTAATACCAATACTGTCTGGAGAAAAATTGGAGACAGCACATCAGCAAACCCTTTGGCCTATTGGGTGTCAAACTGGGTGCAAACAAGCTCAAACTTGAGGCACATTGGTGTGATCTAATAATATTTTTAATTTTTGAAACCAGATGCTCAAGTATAATCAGCAGGTGGAGTTATAGTATGTTTCATATAATTCCTATTCCAAGTGACATATGATTTCAGTGAACAATCAAACCAGCTCATCTTTCCCCATTAAGAGTAGCAGGCAGTTTAAATGGCTGGGAGAGGAGTCAAGGCCAGCTTATTTGGGGAAAAAAAACTGTTGTGTTCACAGTGGAGAAAAGAAGTTTGTGTTTTCTGTAGTTTTGTGTCTCCCACTTGTCTACACCTTGCAACATATTCAGAGTTGTATACTGCCTTTAACTTAAAATGACAGAATGCTAAGAAAGAAAAGCTAGACACCAGTATGTCAGTATATGTCACATTTTAGCAATTAGGTTAAAGAGGTGACAACTCAACAATACACCCTGACATTACTGTCTGTTCAGTCAGAAATTCCGTGGGGTGTAATATATATATATATATATATATATATATATATATATATACATATATATATATATATATATATATATATATATATATATATATATTTTTTAGGCCAGTTCAACATTGGACACAAGATACCTACTAAACCTAACCCTTTACTGAAAAGTCAGTGTATGTGTACTGGAGGCTTCAAGTTTTTACATCGTACTTGTATGAGTTGTATAATGGACCATGACTGGCTCCAGACTAGTTGTGATATCACAAATCCTGCATGTAGGTACATGTTTTAAATTCATATTTAAGGTGATCACAGATGAATCACATATGCAGATGAATGTGAAAAAAACTCTGCACATACATTATTGTGCACAGTGAAGATCATACATCCAACTGAAAAAATAATAAGCAAAACACATTTTTTTTTAGGACTTTAAGACACACTTCAGGTTCATATTGTAACAGCACAATCTTTTTCTTCAGGCTATACATATTAAATTTGTTTTTCCATTTTTTCAGTCCCACAGTGACAAAGCTTTTGAAGATCTTCTGAATTTTCCTGGGGTAACATCAAGTTGTAGAACATGAATGGGTAGAATATGTTCCCAACTCCATTACATACGGGAATTGGGACAAAGGTTTTAAGGTTGAATTACTCATGCAGTGTGACTGAACCAGTAAACATGCTAATGCTAGCATCCACAAAATACATTAGCAAATCTGCTAATCTAATCTAATGTAATTGAATAGTGACAGATTTTGTTTTGTAGTATGTGTTTGTGTATATATATAAACCTCGTGTAAGAGTCCTGAGGCATAAGGCAGAAAGGGGCTGGGCTTCAGTCTCTGGAACTGCAACAGGCACTCATAAATCTGGAGAGAAAAAACAGGAAATTATATCATCACTTCACAGGAAAGTGTTACCTATAGAGTAGTGAAGTGAATGTGTTTGGGAAGTATTTTTCTGCTATTGTAAATCAGCATTAAATGTTCTTTTTCTTTATAATATCCTTGGTGTTCTGCACGATAGAATCATGAAGTCTCCTGGATCACTTATTTGCACTATAACTTTAGTACTATAACTATTATTATAGTTATAGTATAGTTATAGTACTGTTTGTTAATTACAGATTTGGTTCTGATAAAAGTTAGTTTGGTATGATGAATGGTTCTAAATACTAGACTAGCAATGAGCATCAACGGCTGTTTCTAAATTAGATGAGTAGCAAAAATCAGAATCAAAGTTTACTCTCAGTGATTGTTGGATAAATTCAGCAATTTGAATCAGTTCAGTTTTGGATTTTGAATCAATTCAGCAACAGGTTTTGTTCCTGACCACAAATGGTTCTGAATTAGTTAGAACACTGACCCGAAATCATGGCTCTGGTAGCACCTACAGCAATAGCGTCGTAAGTGTCATGGGTATTGTAGTTTTTAGTTGCAGTCTTCTTGCTGAACTCGTTTGCCTCAGTTTGGCTCAAATTGCTCTAAATAATGACATGACACAAACCAAAGGACTCTAAAAAAACGTTCTTCTTCATATCTTACTTGATCAGTTAGCTGTTTCATTATACTTTCTGCCAATTGTATTTACACAACATGAAGGTCTAAAATGTGTTTAAAGCCTTCTCTGTGAGGAATACAATTCTGCGAGAGAAATGCTAAAGCGTTTATGTATTTATTTTTTTATTGGCCTGAATTAGTCAAATGTACACATATTCAGTTAAAAACCAACTGTAATCAGCTTATAATATACCCACCACGTGTAAGGTTTTAATTATAGAATGGAAATTTCCCTCAGGTTGCTACAACCAACAAGTTCACCAAAAAACTAAATTAAATTAAAGCTGCAAACAACGACGAACAAGCCCTCGCACCTCGTGTGTGCCGTGGTATTGCTACTGGTTGCTATGTCTCATGTGTAGACCACACCATGTAAATTTCATGTTAATTGGAT
This sequence comes from Thunnus albacares, assembly GCF_914725855.1. NCBI lineage: Eukaryota > Metazoa > Chordata > Actinopteri > Scombriformes > Scombridae > Thunnus > Thunnus albacares. The sequence continues at coordinate 873,704 of NC_058116.1, read as the reverse complement.
GATGTTTGTCACATAAAGCTGACTTCCTGTTGTCAGTACGTGGTGCTATGACTATGACTCAATATTGACATGAAGATATGTTCAGGCCTCATCAAAGTTGAGAAATTTGGGGCAGACTGGACAATGTAAGTCAAGTAACAACAACTTCCTGTTTAAGGCCCCAAAAATATTTTGGGCAAATTGATTGACATGCCACGCCAAGGGCCTTCCATGAAAACTCAAAAGCTTCACAATTTAGCATCGCAAAGGCCTTTAGATGTCACCTGCCAAATTTGAAGTCGCTCAGGTTAAATCACTAAGAGGAATTTGTTAAAGTACAATGCCTGCACATGGATTCACTTTGTGAAAAGAAAATGCACAGTAGATTCAAAATGGTGGACTTCTTGCCGGACTTAGGGTATGGCTAATTGGCCATGACTGGTGACCAGCCCTGATCAGTCTCATATATCCCATTTTTTGCTGATCATATTTTCCGAACATAGCTGCACTATGTTTCATGTCACGCACACAGCTGCTGCAGCACAGACAACCCACACAACATGCATGTCGTTCACACAGAGCACAGACAGATCAGCCACACATATACACAACATGCACGTTGCACACACAGAGCATAGACAGCCACCCCACACATACACAACATACATGTTGCGCACACAGCGCACAGACAGTGTAGCTACACACACTAGTGGTGTGCCCGAATACAAATATGTTATTTGGCAAAGCACAAATAGGTGGGTGGTTTTTACGTGTATTTGTTTCATACAAATATTTCAAAAATTATTTGTTTTCAGGAAGAAAAAAAACCCATGTCAAATACCAGCACGCAAGACGGTTACATCGCTATTTCAGTCTCTCTACTCCACCCTACTGTTACGTCTATCAGCAGGTCTCAACAAGGGGAGTCACATCCACCTGCTACATGATGCACATTTCTTTATTTAGACATCACTCCTGGTGTTGGGGGTGTTCCCCAGAGATAAAACTGAGCTACTGACATAAGCGAAGTGCTCTCAAGGGACTCTCCATAACCTGTTGTTTCCCTTCTCCTTTCCACAAAGTTAGGTTGTAAAAAATAGGCAATAAATGAAAAGTGCAAGGCAAGAATCACCTTTGAAGTTCTTCCCTACACATTACATGGTGTGCTGTCTCTGTGTTATGGGTGTATAAATAGGCAATGAGGCGATGAGTAAAGTTTTAGCTCAGTAGTCAGTGCAGGCGTCTATGATCTGCTGTGGGGGACCTCCTTCGTAAGGTAGTTTATTCGTGAACACTTATTGTAACACTTTGATTTTCTAAAATTAAAAGCGTATAAAAAACCCAGGATTGTTAAGCTTCTTTCCACTTTTAATCGAATACAAATACAAACACGACTGCTAATACTGGGCTCTCTGCACATCCCTAACACACACACAACACGCACGTCACTCACACGGCGGCAGCACAGACAGTACAGCCACACACACACAACTCAAAAATGGTAAAAGTAATTAGGGGGCACTATTTAGCTGAAATACCATGCATAAGCCCAATTGTGATCCTAAGCAAAATATGTACTAGTTTGAACATAGAAGCAAAGTTTTGTGAGTTTTTGTGCATCCTAAAGGCCACAAATGTGTTCATAAAATGAAAATTGACGCATAAAATCCAAAATGACTGACTTCATGTCGAGCAAAAAACTTTGAAAAAATATGTATTATGTCCAGAGTAACAAGAGCAATAATCCCACCAAATTTCATGAACATCCAACATGGGTCTGCATTTGGGGGTGCTATGAAGCCCACTGGCCACACCTTAGCCCAGTCACTACAGAACTTTTCTTTTTTTTTTTTTTTGAGCATTCCAAGCCCCTCAAAAAGGCAATGGTGATGGAGAATAATAATAATCTCTACAAAAACAATAGGTTCCTCGCACTTCATGTCAGGAACCATTTGCCCCGGGCACTTCTTGCTCGGGCCCTAACTAAACAAAGGTATGTCCCTGAACCTGAATAACATTACCATGTAGTATCCAGGAGATGGCAGTATATCTGTATACAAGTACAGACACCTGTACAAGGTGTGTTCTAGTGCACACCTTTTGAATCAGGTTGTACCTTAAGCAGGTTGCGCAGCCACGGTGCGCTCAATAGTTCATGCAGAACTTGAGCACCATTAATGTTTCTGCTGATGGCTTGACCGACATCCTCCACCACACTGGACAGCACTTCACTGACACCTGCAGAAAAAGCACAAGAAAAAATTTAAAAGAAATGAAGATGTTCAATTTGAGAGCATAAGAAACATTTTTAGCCACAGTTTTGGATATTTCTGTGTTCTGGATGGCAATACTGGCTGTACAGCCCAACACTTTGGTCTGGAGTAAAATATCTCTTCAAATATTATATTACATATATGATAGCCATTTTTAGTTTAACTGTCATTGTTTATATTAGCATAAAATTTGGTACAGACAGTCATGGTCCGCACAAGATGAACCCTAATGACTTTGGTGACCCCCCTGTCTGTTCATCTAGATCCACCAATCTTTCTGAATATCCTCTTGTCTACTTCAGTTTATGACAGGCAGCCCAGTACCCCTACGAATTGAGTACTTGGACAACTCATGATTTACGGCTAATGCAACATTTGCCATGAATGATTGCAAATCCATGTTGGGACACTAAGTGTTTTAGTTGCCAAATCTTACCCCTACTATACAATATCTATAGTATATTTGCCATGACCACTTACCTAAACCTTAACCATACAGTAGTTGCCATACTCAAGTAATGTAGGAAGTGAGAATTTTAAAAACACTGGCATTGAATATAGCCAAAGCTGCATCTCCATTTTTCATCCACCAACATTTTTTGTAACAAGCATTACAGCCTCACAGTCTGCTTGTCTGGCTGTAGAATTTTAAGACCCAATTTTCGTGGCACAGATTGCAGTCAAGTGTCACAGCACACTTTAAGTAATTTCATGGCTAGGTTCATCGCATGCATCCGTGGCACACAAAGAATACTTTATCACACTTTATAAGCCGGCGTGTTGACAATCATGGCATATCACATTTGCTTTCATCCCCTTTAAACACAGGGCTTTCCCGGTCATGATGCACTGATAGTTTGAAATCCTGCAGAGACTTTTCCCCAGAGGAAACTTGTTGTCCAGGATGTAAAAATATGGATACAGCAGCTTAAAATATGCTTCAAACAGCAGATGATGACTCTTTTTTAAGTTGAATTCATTTTTCTGGATATGCTGATGATGTAAGTAGAAAAAAGAGCAGAATGTGAATGTACATGGGTTTGTGTGATTTTAGAAAGGTTTATTATTCACCAAATTGTGACAAAATATTATGGAACACAAGGTCCCAATCTGTAGACCTGCTCTGAGCAGGCAAACAGTAGTTGATGCACGGTGAGTCACAAAGATACCAAACCTGCACAGTTGAGGATATAACCTAAGTGCACTGCAGGAAAATAGCAATTCGCTGGTGTGGCACTGCATTTTCTCCTCTGCATCTTAGTCTTGTTTTTAAAATGAGTTTGATTTTCTTCACTCCTCTAGGTGGTGGGTAAAAGATTGAGATTTAATCAAACTGTGCTGTGAGACGATTGTTTTTCTGACAGATGTGTCTAAAAAGTATTTGCAGGGCCCCTCGTTGATATCATGTATCATTTTAGATGAGTTCTAAACTAACAGATGAACACCATGACAACCAGGACATTCAGATAAAGTGGAGCAATTCATGTAGGCTACAGGGTATATCCAATGATGAACACTGCCACCAAAAAGTGAAAGAAATAAGACACTGAAGCCTCACCATGGCAAATACAATATGTGACACTGGTCAACAGGAGTTTATAGTGATATCACGGCAGATGTTTGAGGCTGGATGTTTCTCCAGAGCAGAAGGTGAAAAACAGACATGTTTGGGCCAGACAGGATTAACATGACTGAGGAGGCCTGACCCCACAGTGACCGAGAGACTAATACCATCTGAATTAGGCTTTAGACAAGATTAAATTCAAATTAAGCCCGGGTCAGGATTTAGACCTGAGTTCAGGGTTAAGACTAGAATTCAATTAGCTTTATGCTAGGAGTAAAATAGAAGCTCATATAGGGATGTGTGTGTGTGTGTGTGCTTCTCACCATCCTCCATAGCTTGTCTCATGGTGATTGTCCAGCCACAGAATCACCACAGACGAAAAAAAGCTTAGTTCACTGAAAATAAATGTAAAGCAACTTTCAGTTGTGTGGAAGGTTCAGAGGCACAAAATTAATCATAATCTGGTCTGAGGCAACAGTGTCAAGATGCATATATCTAATGCTCTACATCATATAACAACCTTTCACTAACAAACTAAATGTCATTCTTAAACTACATGAACTGAAATAACTGCTAAATGTTTCTTAGTTTCATGTACACAGATATGATACATGATACACAGAAATGATCTAATCAAGAGCTGATTTAGCATGTAACTGCATGCAACATGTTTTGACTGCAAAAGAAGTTCACATAGGGCTAGTAGCAGGCCTGTGTTTTGCCATATTGTCTAAAGTAATCATATGGAGGTGAAACTGATACTAAATACAAATGTTTTTGATGGATCACTGCATAGAAAAAGTTGGACAGAAGTTGCTAATTCAAATGGATGTTTATAACTGACAGATTGGGTAATAATTTAAATAACTTTCTATTCTCCTATTGTACTCTGATCGTATAAAATACTTTCTTACCCTTCCTATTCCTCACTGGGCAACTTGAGTCAAGGAAGTTTGCAAACACAAATACACACAAACAATTAATCAGAAATAATTGATTTGTAGTGATACTTTAAGCAGACTATTGTGTTTTAATCAGTATCACAGGTGTCAATCTTATAATCACTCATGCAGCCAGTTTAAAAGGAGAAAATGACTCACTCTGCTGTTTTGTGCCACTGTGTGCATCACATTGAACATGGAAAACAAAAGGAAAACTAGAGAGTGGTTTGAAGACATTAGAAAAAAGGTAGTAACCACGTAAAGGTTACAAGACCATCTCCAAAACCACTATTGCCAATATTATTAAGAAGTTTAAGGCTGATGGAATTGTAGCCAACATCTCTGGACGTGGTCGCAACAGGAAAATTGGAGAGATAGAACAGAAGGTTCTATCTGGTTGAGAAAGAACTTCAATACAGATCCAAGCTGATCTTTAAGTTCAAAGTACAGTAGTTTCAAGTCGCACTATCTGTCACTGTCTGAATGAAAATGGGCTCCATTGGTAGAAGACCCAGGAAGACCCCACTTCTAAGAGAGAGACACAAAAAAGCCAGACTGGACTTTGCCAAAATGCATGTTGACAAGCCACAGTCCTTCTGGGAGAATGTGCTTTGGACAGATAAAAATCAGAGATTTTTGGTAAATCACACCAACCCTGTTTGTTTACAGAAGAAAAAAATGAAGCCTTCAAAGAAAAGGACACCATGCCTACCATGGAACATGGAGGAAGCTAAGTGATGTTTTGGGGTTGCTTTGCTGCCTCAGGCACTGGGTGCCTTGAATCTGTGCAGGACACAATGAAATCAGAAGACTATGAAGGCACCTTGGAGCGAAACATACAGCCCAATGTCAGAAAGCTGTGTCTTGGTTGCAGGTTATGGGTTTTCCAGCAGGATAACAACCCCACACATACATCAAAAAACACCCCAGAGTGGATGAGAAGAAAACGTTGACCCGTCCTGAAGTGACCTGCTATGAGTCCTGATCTGAATCCCATTGAACATCTGTGGAAAGAGCTGAAACTTGCAGTTGGGAGACGGCAGCCATCAAACCTGAGAGAACTGAAGCAGTTTGCTCAAGAAGAGTGGGCCGAACTACCAGTGGAGAAGTGTAGAAACCTTATTCAGAGTTACAGAAAGCGTTTGACTGCAGTTATTGCCTCCAAAGGCTGTGCTACAAAATATTAACTAAAGAGTACCAATATTTTTGGCCATGCTATTTTCATTTGTTTTATTGTATTAAATAATGTAAAATGGCAAATCCAAAGTAAAGTTTCAGTTATTTTCAATGTGAAATTAAGAATGATGGATACCATATACTTCTGTCAGTTTCAACTTAATACAGAGAAAAATTTAAATTTTTTTGATTTTAAAATATTTTTAAAAAGCCAATATTTGTATTTATATACATAATATCTGTATTTGACTACTTTTAGACTAAACATATATTAGTGTATATATATATATATATATACACACACACACACACACACGTCTAATCATTAACTTTTTTATTAAAGTTCCTTTTTAAACATGAAAACTAAAAATAAATAAATGTGAAAATAAATAAATAAACCAAATTGTATGAGTGTCTTGTTACATGTAGAAGATGCTTTTAGTTAATTTATCAACAACCTGATCAAATCAAATCCATCAAAACGGCCAATATATGATCATACTGTATGTTATCACCAGTTTAGTCTATAAAATTGGATTTATTGCCCCTTTAAACTTACTCAAGATGAGCTGAAAAATACAAAAGCCCTACCAGTGTTATCATTTTCAAAGTCATAAATCAGCTGATAACATCCTTGATATTCCACTGTGAGTGTTAATAATCAGTAATTTTATTAGAGTATGTTACATGTCCCCCAACAACAGGATTTTCTTTATATGAAAGACTTGAAGATTTTAAACACCCCTTGTGTTATTTTAGCACTTCCTTTTACAGCAGCAGGTTTCTAAATGTGGACTAATTTGAAGTTACGTCTCCTCTTTAGCCTATTATCTTGGCTCAGCTTCTGTTTCCACTGACGCTGCTCAGGAAGAGTTTCCATTAACAGACCTGAAAGTCATGAAAAGTCAACTGACTACGTCACGCAGCCTTACAGAGCTATAAAGCCTGGCCTTGTTTCTGCTGCTTAAACTCTGTTGTACTTTAGGCCTACTTTAACTGTCAGTGTGATACAGAAGTGTTTTGTAGATTTTTATTAAATAGGGATATGTTTGTGGTTTTAAACAGTAAAATTCTAAATGCCTAATGTCTTAAACATGACTGACTTTTGCCCAAAGTGTGAGGGCAGCATTTAGGAAGGTTGTGTCAGTGCAGCCGTTTCCCTGAATCTTAAGTTTTAGTTGCCTAAACTTAACCAAACTGTAGCCAGAGGTGGCAGATCAGAAAACAGTCATATGAATTGTTTTTGTAACATTCATACTGATCCTCTATTTACCACTTTGCTGGATTTTTGACAACTTCTTGGACTAAGTTGGCCACCTGGACTCAAGGTTTTGAAGGCATGTTTCCACAACAGGAACGACCTGTAACTTGGAGCTTGGATTACCATCCGTGCAAAGCTAAAATATTCATTATTTGTCAGTTGGTTTGTGGCAATTCAGGAAAATGCAAATTAATTGACAGTGAACACAGTAAACATTATACTTGCTACACATCAGCTTTCGGCATTGTTATTGTGAGCATGTTAGCATATGGAGAAGAGTAAAAATATAAGACTCAAAACTCTTTAAGGAGAAGAACTTACCACCTCTTCTTCTTCCTCCTCTTCCTCTGGTCCAGTTTCCACAGCAGGTATGTTTCAGTGTGTGAACTCTGTGGTGAATTGAATCAGCGGTGTGAGCTGGTGTGTCAGCAGCAGCCAGTGGTGACTGACATTCATGTGATTTTACTACCAAACCAAAACAAAACAGGCACTAATCCTCTTTAACCCGACTTAATCCACAAACCAACGACCTCTCTATCTCTTTCTCTCTCTTCTCTCGTCTCGGTTTCTCTTTGCTTTTATTTTAGGATTTTTAAAAACAATTTTCTTTCCTCACCTGCCCTCCTGTCACTCACTCCATCTATTTCTCTGGTGCGCTCTTTGTCAGTGTCTCTTTACCTCCCTACTGTTCACACATTGTTTCACATCCTCATGCTATCATGCTCTCGCTCTCTCACTCACTTTAAGTACTTCAACAGATGACAAAGCTTCTTAACTCTTTGCTGCTTTTAGCCAGACACTCACACTAACACACACACACACACATGCACAGCAGGTCACACGTGCGCAGCAGCAGGCAAAACAGTGTTAAGAGTACAACACAAAAACATTGAGTACAGTAGTTTTGATGCATTAAATCCCACTGCAACATCTGGGTCTTCAAGAGGCCAGCCGTTATCAGCTCTGTGTGTGTGTGTGTGTGTGTGTGTGTGTGTGTGTGTGTGTGTGTTGGGGGTTATTACAGAGTAATGGTCACTGGGTCAGCTCCTCAGAGATTAACACTGATCCTTCAGAAAGAGAGAGAAAGACAGGAAGAGAGAGAGGTCATAGATATAAGGCAGATATAAGAAAACACAGCTGCCAAATGAAGCATGACAGAGATCCATGTCCTCACACAGCACCCAAAATTCATGCCGGGAATACCTCTTCACCTCAAACAGACACCCACAGTTTAATAGAGTAACTGCTCAGACAATGAAAAGCTACAAATTATACTGGGGGTTATGTTCTTGTACGACAGTTTGTCTCTGCCTGCCACCACATGAGGGATACATTGGCCTCAGATTAATTTTATTACTATTTTTTTGAATTTATGTATTCATTTTTTAAAAAAAAATTGTGTCAATTACTAATATTAATAGTAGTATGTTCACGTTTATTTCCATGTCTTATTACTTACTTACTTATGACATTTGCTCTATTCTTCATCTTCCGCTTATAATTTGTGTTCATTGGTGACTCACATACACACACATTCATTTAAGTTTGTTATTTATAATGAATGCTTGAAGTTACAAAAGTAATGAAATGACTATGTTGAATTTATATTTGTTTCTGAATGTTGTGTTAACCTCACAGAATTGCTGCCTTAAGCCTTTTTATTCACTATATTACAGCAAGACCATTATTAATCAGAAATATCATGAAATACTTTCACATTATGAAAAGAATGTGTTTACAACTGTAATGTGAAATACTTGGCCACAGTGACTTGAAGTGTGATTTTTGTGTCTCAAAACTCAGAATTAGACTCTCCCAAAAATTCCTTTGTTTCAGAAGACGCAGGCTGCAGACACCAGCCACAACTAAAGTCCCAGAGGACAAAGAAATTGAATATTCATCAGTAATTCATAGTCAAACTCTGCCTGTTTTTATCCTAGCCTCAAACAGCCTCAAAGAGATTCCTTTTTGAGCTGGCCTCCAAGAACTCGAGAAAATTCTTAAGATATCTCTTTTATTTGTTTTTCAACCAAGTATATGCGTATTTCCATGTACAGTATATAATTTTTGAAGTAAACACGTACAGTCTTTTATTTTGAAGTAAACACCGCTAAAGATTTGAGTGTAGTCAGATTAAACTTTATTTGGCACTCAACTCAAGTTTATACAAGCTAACCAAAGCCTGAATCCTCAATTTAAACTCCTGAAGAAGAAAACAACGCTTGAAACTGGACCTCTAACTGCTTTCTGAAAGCAACACTGCAAACTAGAAGTTAAACCGGCCTAAAGACTCAACATCTCTGCACCCATGAGGACGTGCCCACAGTCCGAAGCCTGATCTGGGCTCTTTCACTGCCAAACACCGCTGTTGATGCTACACAAGACAACGCTGGACCTGCCGAGATCACACCTCTACAATGATGAAACACCTCAATAATAAGGCATAACATGGCTTTGTGATCAAAAGTTGATGTCAAACAATGTTAAAATTAAAAGGATAATTTCTTTAGAGAAGTTGAATTAGCTTTCCCTTAACATTCCCCGTTGCAATAAGTTAAGCCTGGAGTCCCACTCTTGCTGAATGATTTTTTAAATTATTTTTATTACCATTGCTAGGCCTTATCTTTTAATTTATTTGTTTTACTTTCATTTTGTTTTTTATATATTATCTTATGCTTTATCATGTATCCTCAAGACGTTTAGCTATTAATAAATGTATTCATTTATCCTAAATGTGTTTGGTTGTTTCTTTGAGCTGCAGTAAACAGGCCAACCCTACTATACAATACTATGTCTGAGACATAGACACCCCATTTATTGTTAATTTATTGTATATATTTTTTTATTTAATCTTACTATGTATCTATAGATACAGTAGTATACATAATTATTATTTACATAAAGCTTTGGGGAAAAAAGCTCACCTTTTATTCCAATTCACACACTTTTGCCTGACAGCCTACAACTACACGTTTGTCTGCCACCTTCTGTTAATGCATTCGATCTGCAACTACATTCCTCTTCCCTGCCAAAATCTCCTGAAGTACAACTTCCAGATGCATGAGCTGCCTGACAATATAGCAACACTAAGAATTGAAGGTGAGCTGATAAGAATAATAATTGATAAGAATGTCAGGGTTCATGCAGGGCCAAGATGCAAGGGCAAGTGCATCACAACTTTTAAACTCTTATACAAGGTGAAAGTGGGTCATAATGTGGCAACAAAATAAACAGAGAGAGAATCCTAAAAGTGATGTTAAGTGTGGCTTTGATTTGTGTGTGCATGTGTGTGTGCCTCAGAGGAATGAATGGAAAAAGTTATTTCCAATTAGTATGATGCAATTTGTTTAGATAATGCCAACATTGTGTATACAGAAACCCAGAGCTGATGTAAGAATACTGTAATGAGTCATTAGTGTCCTTTACTATGACTTCCCTCGTGTGCCACCTCCAGTGTGATGAACAACAGGCCAGGCCTTAGGGGATGGGCCTGACTACTGCCAGACTGGAAACAGTTAATTATGACCCAATGGTCACAGTGAGCAGCCTCATGGGATGTTCTGCTTAGCAAATACCATCTACCTTTGTAATCAGAAAGAAATGATCCACCATGTTGTATTATGTCAAACTCTCCTGATGACTGTGACTCTTGGTACCAGAAAAGTTTTACTTTAATTGCCTGTGTAATAAGTAGCTAGATTAGGTGATTAGAAGTAATTATCACAATTATTATGTTAGAAGTGGTCTACAGGTCATTATCTCTGTTGTCCTTTGAGAGCAATTAAACACATTATACAACTCCAGCCTGGCATGAACCCCAACAAACATGACCTTTAGCCAGTGCACTTGAACAATAACAGTAATAATAGTAGTAAAAATAATAATAATATGAATGAATACACAATAATAAAACATGCCTTGAAACAGTTGACTGTGAGCTCCCCAGTGTTTTTCTCATAATGATCATCTTCAGTGTTCTATTACAAAGTTACACACAGCAGCTTGTGTTTATCTTGACCACATGGCTGATTAAAACACTGTAAGAAGTACAGACACCAATCAGCAAAGCTACACCAATAAACTAAATGTCAATGCCTTTATTTTGAAGGGGGAAAAAAACAACCAAAGAATCAGGCTTTTTGTGGTCACTGCTATAGTTAGTAGTCATACAACTCAGAGATATAATATAAACACTGTTGTGTGTGCTAAATCTTTTGCATGATTTGATTGTGATGATCCAGATGAAGAGAGTGAGTATGTGTATACAGACTTTTAACTATCTGGTCTTAAAGTCGTGACATATCACCCCATCAAAATACTGTTTCCAGGTCCAAGACTCATCTTTTCAACATGCTGTGTCCCTTGTTATTTAAACAGATCTGAGTTAAAAATAACGAACCAATTGTCAAACTACCACTTTCCTTGCAATGAGAAAGAGAAGAGGAAATGGATGGACTTGATAAGGTAAGTTAAAATTCTTTAACAAATGAAGAAAAACAAAGTTTTGGTGCCAGTGCTAAGGTTAGCTAGCTAAGGTTAGCACCCACTGACAAAAGCCAAACCAACCCTTTGCAGATATCATTGATAAAGGCTATGAGTTTTGTGCGTAGCTGATGCTACTTCCTACATCCTGTTCATGTTACCTGGTTACATCCTGTTCTTACCTGTCCTTACCAGTTCTCATTATGCATATACTGGTTGTGAAACTGTTAATGTTTATGTTCTCCGTGGTTAAAGAGGTCTCATTCATCTCCTCCATCTCTTAGAGTGCACAACCCTATTACTGCACACATACTACCACAGTATTATATTCTTACCATTGTATTATATTCTATTTAGGGCCTGAGCACAAAAGTGTGAGGAACCTATTATTTTTGTAAAGATTATTATTATTATTATTAGGGCCCGAGCACGAAGGTTCCAGGGGCCCAATGGTCCCTGGCAATGAAAGTGTGAGGAACCTATTGTTTTTGTAATTATTATTATTATTATTATTAGGGCCTGAGCATGAAATTGCCAAGGGCACTGAAAGGGTTCCTGGCACTGAAAGTATGAGTAACCTATTGTTTTTGTAAAGATTATTATGGCCCGAGCACAAAAATGCCAGGGGCCCAATAGTCCCTGGCACTGAAAGTGCGAGGAACCTATTGTTTTTGAAAGGATTATTATTATTATTATTATTATATATACAAGGGCCTGAGCATGAAAGTGCCAGGGGCCCAATGTACGAACCTATTGTTTTTGTAAAGATCATTAGGGCCTGAGCACGAAAGTGCGAGGAACCTATTGTTTTGATTGTTATTCCTCATCCGCACTATGGAGCCTACTGGCTTGGGTATGGCCAGCAGGCTCCATAGTGCCCCCAAACGCAGGGCATTTTGGATTTTGTGTGTCAATTTTCATTTTATGAACACGTTTGAGGCTTTTAGGATGTGCCAAAAATTAATGAAAGTTTGCACCTATGTACAAACTAGTAAGTATTGCGATTAGTATCACAATTGGGCTTGGGCGTGGCTTTTAGTATTTTTGAGGTGCTAGGGGTGCTCTATAATGAAGTTCCACTACTCTCAAAACCTGATTTGATACCATAGCCAAACCAGCGATCCTATTCAGGACACACTCCTTTATTTAAACATATTTTTTTTATAAACATTAACAATTGAACAGAAACTTTGTGTGTTTCATTATTTAAGCATACAGCCTGCATTACAGTAAGAGTCATACATTGAATATTGGCCTGTAGCAAGTAGAAAGCAAAGCAGTCCAAAAACAGACATTTCAAATCAGAGAAACTGTATGACATGTGACAAATGGCAACAAATACAGCTGTGTGATTATGTGCTCTCATTTTGGTTTGCAATCTTGTAGGTATGACTGAAACTTTAAGTGTTTCAGCTCTTTAACAAACACACTACCAATGATACACTGGTATTAGTATCATTTTCTGAATGCTGGTATTGATTTGGTATCTATGTGTCTATGGTATCCATGTATTGGTTCTTGTGACATCCCTAATTATATCCACTTTGTAATGTGGTTATCAAGTTGTTTAGGAGAATGATTCCCAAACTGGGATCCAAAGACCACCAGGAGTCCTTGAGAGGGCTGCAGAGGTTTCCAACAAAAGCACAAATAGATTAATTTCACTTATTTTACACTAATTTCCAGGGAATGTATCTTCTTAGAGGGGATTTTTTTCAGACAAAATCCTCTAAAACATGGGTCTGTGGTATATTGTGCATCCATTTTGGAGGTCTTTAACATGAAAAAGTTTGAGATTGCCTGGTTTCTCAAAATCCCAACAGTGCTGTATTTTTCTAGCTTCCATTTATGTCCGTTGCTCACTTTTTGCTCCTCTGATACAGGCAAAATTTATGTTATGTCATATTATGTCATGTCATGTCTTTCTATTTGGAATGCTCAGAATTTGTAAATCTGAACCCATGATTTTAAAGTATTTGTTTTTTAATAAATTAAATTCTGAATGAGTATTTAACAAATTTCTGCTTTGATTCTTTCATAAATTTAATAAATAAGTAAATAGTTATAATAGTATGCATATTTATAATATTTTTGTCAACAAGGGTCATTTTGGTAGAGACATTAAATATATGACAATAGAAAAGAAATAATTTTGTTTTACTTTTGTACAGCACTTTGCAGGCAGGACGTTTTACTGGTGTCATTAAGGTCTTTGATAATACGTTAGTTGCCTTCAGTCCAACATGGTGGAGGCGGAGCTCTGCTGCTGATGTTGCAATGAAATGACCAATTAGCTTTCACTTCTTATCAATGTAAGTTCTTTGATCTCCTGGAGCCATAAGTCCAACAGGAAATCAGCCATTTTGAATGTACTTCACATTTTTCTTGCAAAGTGAAGCCATTGACAGGCATTCTAATTTAACGAACTCCTCCTAGAGGTTTATCCCAAGCGACTTCAAATTTGATAAGTTATATCTAAAGACCTTTGCAATTATTACAAAGCTTTTCATATTTCATGGAACACCCTTGGCGTGGCGTGCTGGTGAATTTTGCCCAAAACATGTTTGGGGCATTAAACAGGAAGTTGTTGTAACTCCTCTTTACATTGTCTAATCTGCCCCCAAATGTCTTATGTTTGATAAGAGTCTAGGCCTGAACACATCTACATATCAATATTTAGTCATAGACATAGTGTCACCTACTGGCAACAGGAAATCAGCGTTATATGACAAACATCATCCAATTTACATGAAATTTACATGGTGTGGTCTACACATGATATACGTTCTCTTTTGCCACATAGTGGACACTGGAAGTTATAGTTATCTCCCACATGCAATGTCCAATATTCATTAAAATGTATATTCCTGTCATTTTCCTTCTAGTAAATGTATTGCTGCATTAACATTTCACTGATGTAGTATTGTCTACGGGCAATAGGAGGTGAAGCCTAAATGTATACACAATTTCCAATATGTCATCTCCAGTGCCATGTACTGCTCACAGTCAATCAATCAATCAATCAATCTTTATTTATATAGCGCCATATCACAACAGAAGTCATCTCAAGGCACTTTTCACATAGAGCAGGTCAAGACCGTACTCTTTAATTTACAGAGACCCAACAATTCCCCCATGAGCAAGCACTTGGCGACAGCGGTAAGGAAAAACTCCCCTTTAACGGGTAGAAACCTCAAGCAGACCCCGGCTCTTGGTGGGCGGCCATCTGCTTTGACCGGTTGGGTTGAGAGAGAGAAAGAGAGAGGGGAAGGGGGAGGGGGGACAGCAGAAAAACAATGACAACAACAAACAACAACAAGCACAAGCATCAACAGACAGGGAAGGATGCCATCAGGACTGTGAAGAACCGCGAAGGTTCGGCCCGGGAGTCAGGTTTTCCTGTGAGATGAGAAAGCACAAAAAACTCCGGGGAAGAAGCAAAGTTAGTGACATGCATTGCTGTTACATGAATGCATACAGATGGAGAGGAGGAGGAGGAGAGAGGAGCTCAGTGCATCATGGGAAGTCCCCCAGTAGTCTAGGCCTATAGCAGCATAACTAAGGGCTGATCCAAGGCGAGCCTGGTCGGCCCTAACTATAAGCTTTATCAAAAAGGAAAGTTTTAAGCCTACTCTTAAACATAGAGAGGGTGTCTGCACCCCGGACTGAATCCGGTAGATGGTTCCAAAGAAGAGGAGCCTGATAGCTGAAGGCTCTGCCTCCCATTCTACTTTTAAAGACTGTAGGGACCACCAGTAAGCCTGCATACTGGGAGCGCAGTGTTCTAGTGGGGTAATACGGTATTATGAGCTCTTCAAGATATGATGGTGCCTGACCATTAAGGGCTTTGTAAGTTAGGAGAAGGATTTTAAATTCTATTCTAGATTTTACAGGAAGCCAATGTAGTGAAGCTAAAATGGGAGAAATATGATCTCTTTTTCTAGTTTTAGTCAATACACGTGCAGCTGCGTTCTGGACCAGCTGGAGAGTCTTTAGAGACTTGTTAGGGCAGCCTGATAATAAGGAATTGCAATAATCCAGCCTAGAAGTAACAAATGCGTGAACTAGTTTTTCTGCATCTTTTAGGGACAGGATGTGCCTGATTTTTGAGATATTACGTAAGTGAAAAAAGGCAGTCCTTGAAATTTGATTTATGTGGGAGTTAAAGGACATATCCTGATCGAAGATAACTCCCAGATTCCTTACGGTGGTGCTGGAGGCCAGGGTAATGCCATCCAGAGCAGCTTTGTCATTAGATAATGTGTTCCTAAGGTGTTTAGGGCCAAGCACAATAACTTCAGTTTTATCTGAATTTAGTAGTAGAAAATTGCAGGTCATCCAGGTCTTTATGTCGTTAAGGCATGTTTGGAGTTTAGTTAACTGATTGGGTTCATCTGGCTTCATTGATAAATATAATTGGGTATCGTCTGCGTAACAATGAAAATTTATGGAGTGTTTCCTAATAATGTTACCTAAGGGAAGCATATATAAGGTGAATAGAATTGGTCCAAGTACAGAACCTTGTGGAACTCCGTGTCTAACTTTTGCCTTCACGGAGGATTCATCATTAACATGTACAAACTGAAATCGGTCTGATAAATAAGACTTAAACCAGCTTAATGCAGTTCCTTTAATGCCAATTAAATGTTCCAGTCTCTGCAAAAGGATTTGATGGTCAATTGTGTCAAATGCAGCACTAAGATCTAACAGGACAAGTATAGAGACAAATCCTTTGTCTGATGCAGTTAGGAGGTCATTTGTGACTTTCACCAGTGCTGTTTCTGTGCTATGATGCGCTCTAAATCCTGACTGAAAATCCTCAAATAAACTATTGTTATGTAGAAAGTCACATAACTGATTGGAGACTGCTTTCTCAAGGATCTTGGATAGAAATGGAAGGTTAGATATAGGTCTATAATTGGCTAAAACACCTGAATCCAGAGTAGGCTTTTTAAGAAGAGGTTTAATTACAGCTACTTTAAAGGACTGTGGTACATAGCCTGTTACTAAAGACAGATTGATCATATCTAGTAGAGAAGTGCTCACTAAGGGTAAGGCTTCCTTAAGCAGCCTAGTTGGGATGGGATCTAAGAGACAGGTTGATGGTTTAGCTGAACAAATCATTGAAGTTAGTTCAGACAAGTCTACTGGAGAAAAACAGTCCAAATATATGTCTGGATTTACTGCCGTTACCAAGGTTCCTGTGTTTGGGGAGAGAACGGTGCCTGTTGAGGGCAGGAGATGGTTAATTTTGTCTCTAATAGTTATAATTTTATCATTAAAGAAGCTCATAAAGTCGTTACTACTGAGAGCTATAGGAATACATGGATCAGTAGAGTTATGACTCTTTGTCAGCCTGGCCAAAGTGCTGAAAAGGAACCTAGGGCAGTTTTTATTCTCTTCTATTAATGCTGAGTAATAGGCGGCTCTGGCATTACAGAGGGCCTTCCTATATGTTTTAAGACTATCTTGCCAGACTAAGCGAGAATCTTCTACTTTGGTGGAACGCCAAATCCTTTCCAATTTTCGCGATGTTTGCTTTAATTTGCGGGTTTGGGAGTTATACCATGGAGCTAACCTCTTACGTTTTATTATCTTCTTTTTTAAGGGGGCGATGGAGTCGAGTGTTTGTCTTAGTGAGCCTGCAGCACTATCAATAAGATTATCAATTTGGGAGGGACTAAAGTTAACATAAGAGTCCTCTGTAGTATTCAGACATGGCAGTGAATTCAGTATTGACGGAATTGCTTCCTTAAATTTATCTACAACACTATCAGATAGACATCTAGTGAGGACATTTTTATCTAATGGTGTGTAATCCAGTAATAGGAATTCAAAAGTTATTAAAAAATGATCTGATAAAATAGGATTTTGTGGAAAAATTATTAAATGTTCAATTTCAATCCCATAAGTTAGAACAAGGTCTAGGGTGTGGTTAAAACGGTGAGTGGGATTATTTACACACTGAGAGAAGCCAATTGAGTCTAATAATGAGAGAAATGCAGTGCTGAGACTGTCACTATCAACGTCCACATGAATATTAAAATCACCTACTATAATTACTTTATCTGTACTAAGGACTAAATACGACAAAAACTCTGAGAATTCAGATAGGAATTCAGAGTACGGGCCAGGAGGACGGTACACTATAACAAATAGAACTGGCTGTTAAGTTTTCCAGGTTGGCTGAGAGAGACTAAGAACAAGGCTTTCGAATGAGTTATAATTAAATTTAGGTCTAGGGTTGATGATTAGGCTTGAGTTGAAAATGGCTGCAACTCCTCCTCCTCGGCCAGTGTCTCGAGGAATATGAGTATTAATATGACTGGGGGGAGTGGATTCATTAAGGCTGACATATTCTTCATGACACAGCCAGGTTTCAGTGAGACAAAATAAATCAATACGATGATCTGAAATTAAATCGTTTACTAAAACTGCTTTAGATGAAAGAGATCTAATGTTCAAGAGTCCACATTTAATTATCTTATTTTGTTGTACTATTGCAGTAGTGGTTTTAATTTTTACTAGATTTTCATGAATGGCTCTTCTTTTATATACTTTGGATTTAATTGATTTATGTGGTCGGGGGACAGACACAGTCTCTATGTGGTTTTGGGTGGGTAACTGCTCTAATGGAAGCGCAGAGAAGCGTGTAGGACTGCAGCTCTGCCTCCTGGTCTCAACTCTGGGTTGTCATGGTTTTGGTTTACTAATAAACTTGGCCATATTTCTGGATATCAGAGCAGCTCCATCCAAAGTGGGATGTATGCCGTCTCTCCTAATCAGACCAGGTCTTCCCCAGAAAGTCTGCCAATTATCTATGAAGCCCACATCGTTTGCTGGACACCACCTCGACAACCAGCGGTTGAATTGTGACATGCGGCTATACATGTCATCACTGGTCAGATTAGGCAGCGGTCCAGAGAAAATTACGGAATCCGACATTGTTTTAGCAAATGTACACACCGACTCAACATTAATTTTGGTGACTTCTGATTGGCGTAATCGGGAGTCGTTGCCGCCGACATGGATGACGATCGTACCATATTTACGCTTATTCTTAGCCAGCAGTTTTAAATTTGACTCAATGTCGCCCGCTCTGGCCCCAGGAATACATTTAACTATAGCTGCTGGTGTCGCTAACTTCACGTTTCTGACTATGGAGCTGCCAATAATCAGAGTTTGTTTCTCAGCGGGTGTGTCGCTGAGTGGGGAGAACCTGTTAGAAACATGAACTGGTTGGTGGTGAACCGTGGGCTTCTGCTTAGGGCTATGCTTCCTTCGGACAGTCACCCAGCCGCCCTGGCTTCCCGGCTGCTCGGGAGCTACCGGGGGAGTGGGAGCTACGCTAGGTCGGCCCGCACCGGATACTAGGGGCTGGCTAACTATATTAGCAGCTGATTGTTTTTCCATGGTGCGGAGCCGCGCTTCCAATTCACTAAGCCTTGCCTCCAGTGCTGCAAATAGACTACACTTATTACACTTATCACTATCACTAAAGGAGGCAGAGGAGTAACTGAACATTTGGCACACCGAGCAAGAGAGAGCAGGAGAACGAGAGGGAGAGAGAGAAGCCATCGCTAACTGCTTAGTTTGAGTTAGCTGCTAGTGCTAGCTGCAGAGCTAAAGTGACTAACAACTTGTGCGATTAGCGAGAAAAGTCGTTAAGAGAAAAGCGCTGAGAGTGCTTGTGTAAAACTAGCGAAAGTTTAAATATACAGCAGATATTAATCAACAGTAATGTGATATATCTAGGAAAATCAACTGAGATGAGAGCAGCAACAACGCTATCAGTATACACAGTCGGCAACCGGAAATGATACAATACGCTTACCGTAGCACGTCAGCCTTACCGTAGCACGTCCTGAGATATTGGGAAAAAAAGGAATTATTTTACCAATTTATGCAGTGTCCAATAATCCTCAGTATTCAGAGTGGTGTCAACCAACCTCCAGCAGTAATACCACGGCTGTTGTTCCCTCTGATGTATGAGGCGCAAGGGCCTGTTCGTCGCTGCTTGCAGCTTTAATTTATTACTATATTTTAACTTCTACACTATTTTATGTCTTAGATTCTTATTCTTACTTTTAATTGCGTGTTTCTCTTTTCTATACATATTGTTTGAGCGTTATTAGAGGAAGCCTGAGATTTAAGATTTTCATTGCCAATGAAACATCGAATCAACAAACAAAACCAAATCCAGCATTATCCTGAGAAATATGTGCGGACATACACAAAAAAGGGAAATACATAAAAATAAAAAAACACTGCGACCAGCATGTTGGAATGTGAATTGCAGCCAATGATATAACAGTCCAGTAGGGATAGCAGTGCATGAAACAGCAAACATAAGTTAAATATAAACATCAACAAATACTGTACATGAGCCCTGGAAAGATTATATCTTTGACACTATAATCAAGGTAGTTTTAAACAGTACAGTAACAACAATGCAGAACTGACCCAGTATTGAATAAGAATCTGCGTCTAGCGCCTAGCCTATAGCCTCACACAGTCAGGAAACATGCTGGCTAGGCAGATTAGGCTATCCAGCCAGCATAGCTGCTAACTAATGAGGCTAGTAGGCCCAGCTAGTTAGCTGCTAACTAGTGGTTAATAGCGAATATCCACAGGGTATTAGCATGCACCACATCATCTTGCTGTGCTTGATCAAGTTTGTTTGCTATCTACAGAACCAGGAGTAATCAACAACCTAGCCAAGCGGCCATTCTCTTGATGTTTAAAAAAGAACTCCTCCTCTCTTCGTGCATGCTTTTAGAGCCCATATACTACATTCATGGACTGCAACAGTGGTCCATCTTTTGCCTTTTTGGCCATATGGGATCAGATTACCAAGTGGTTCTGGTGTTCCTTAACATGAGAAGGGTTCAGCAGTGGCTCATATGACTGGGCTTAGATTTGAAGCATTGCAAATACCACTGCCTTTTAATCCTTCCACCAGTCAGTCAACAGCTGATCCACTGGAAAACTTGTTTTCTCATTGGGGTTACTGCTTAGTATCTCTCACCTCTTATGTCATGGTTTCATCAATGCATCTCTGATGTGATTCATGGACAGTAGGTTCTGTCCTACTATTTCAGTCATCAACATTTTGTGGTGTTCCTGAGAACCTTTCGTTTCAGACGTGTTTTTTAATCTGACGGTACCAATACAGGTGTCTACACATCCCGTGTATGAGCTTGCACTTCACACGTGCAACCCGAAGCGTATTTTTACGCTTCAAGTCTATTTTCTTTCTTTTTAAGCATATAACTATAGTGATTGTGTTGAGCTCTGAGCACTGCTAAAATGTGGATGACCTATACTCAATTCTGCGCCTGTAGACACAGATAAAGGACTGAAAGTGCTGCTGCTTTGCTAATGTGCTGCTTCCACTTTCGCAGTTCTCGTCGTCTGTACCTGAATGGCATACACTGCTGAACATGGGTTTCTCCTCCCCATACCCAAAGTGCCACCATCTCAGTTTACTTGATTGATTGATAAAATCACCATATCTTTAGTGTAGTTTGAGGAAAGATTGCATTGCACTTTGATGAAGCTTGTGCACATACAGGACTTTTGAATATTGTTCTTTGGTACTGCTTCAAGTGTTCCTTGTTACTATTTCTGGAGTCATACATCTGGCCCAACAAACAAACTTTTCTTCTATCTCAAGTAAAAAAGCACTAGGGGAAAAGAGTGGAGCAGAAAATATCAGCCCATTTCCATGGTGATGAACATTAATGTAATATGGTGTAACTGTATAATGGGGTACATGCCTGAGTAAAATAGGTCAAACAATGCCTGTGAGTTCAGGCCTGAGGTGATGAAGTTCTTTACATATTAGTAGTTCGTTTGATGGAAAGCTTAATGAGATCCTTGGAGGGTGAAGCAATCTAATAAACACCCTCCATAGACTTAAACGGTTCACTTTCTATATTTTGGAGATGAACATAAACAAGGTCGGGAACCTATGAATGAATAATACACTCCAGTACAGGTTTGATGTTAGTATTATTATTCAAATTCTTTTTAAATATGTATTCATACTAGTTATGTAATTACCCGTTTTATAACTGAACATTTAGTTTTTGACAACATTAATGGATTATGAATTAAATGTAACATATATAACTTTTGGTGGGCATGTGGACGTGCACAAATACAGATATCTTTATTTTCTGATCATGTTTACAGTATACATTCTTATAATATGCTGTAATTCCACAATTATATGCCTTATCTGGATTCACAAAAACCTTCATGAGCCTATGTACATTTTCATTGCAGCCTTGCTACTGAACTCTGTTGTTGTAAGCACTGCTATGTACCCAAAGATGTTAATTGACTTTTTATCTGAAAAACAGATTATATCTTATTCAGCCTGTCTCTTTCAATTTTTTCTATTTTACTCTTTAAGTGGTTCAGAATTCTTATTGTTGTCAGCCATGGCTTATGACAGGTATGTGTCTATATGTAAACCTTTGCATTATCCAACTATCATGAGAAAAAACACTGTCAGCATTTTCCTGATTTTAGCTTGGCTTGTGCCTGCTTCTCAGATTGCAGTGCCAGTAATACTGAGTGCTGATATGAAACTCTGTAGCCTAACTGTAAAAGGAATTTTTTGTAACAACGCCATTTACAATCTCCACTGTGTGAGTTCAAGAGCACGATCTATATTTGGTGTTGTTGCTCTGATGAACATTGCACTTTTCCCTGTGCTCTTCATACTTTTTACATACACAAAGATATTTATAATATCCTACAGAAGTTGTGGACAAGTCAGGAAAAAAGCTGCACAGACTTGTTTACCCCATCTTCTGGTTTTAATCAGCTTTGCCTGTTTGTGTGCATATGATGTCAGTATAGTTAGACTAGAATCTGATTTTACAAAAACTGCACGTTTAATAATGACATTACAATTTGTTCTTTATCATCCTCTCTTTAATCCAATTATCTATGGACTAAAAATGAAAGAAATTACTAAACACCTCAAGAGATTGTTCTGTCAATCAAAAGAGATCTAATCCATTAAAAGTGATATTACAGTAATTGTGATGTAAATGATGCTAATGTATAGTCATTTCTTTTGTGATAATGCAGAGATGTGTATATTCTGATACTTAGAGGGTATTTAATATAAGGATTTATTTCTATGCTATAAAGACCCTCTTTACAATATGTCATGAATATCTCCAGCTTTAACAGTGTAATGATCAATACTCTGCAGTTATTCAAACATATGTTTTTGTAAATGTCAACTGCAGCTTTGTTAGTCAGTCATGGGCACACTAGCTGTATGTAGAGAGAGGATGTCTCTTGAATTTCCTCTCCCATGGTTTCTCCCATTTTCCTTATGTGTAAAAGTTTGGTTGTTTTTTTTCCCTTGCCTTGTTAGAAAGGTTGGGCTGGGTTTCAAGACAGTTGCTAATGCGGCCAAATAAAGCCCAGTCATTTCTGTGATACTCAGCTATGCAGATGTGATACTGGGCTACATTGTCTATGTATTTCAGCCACTGGAATCGAGGGGAGAGAAGGGGACATGCAACAAATGTCCCCAGGATCCAAATCAGACCGGGGATTTTACAATTATACGGTATAGGTTCTCCATTAGTCACCACAACCGGACACCCGAGATATGCTTCCATTATAATCAAATCAGCTGTCTACACTGTCTGTGTAACAGCTTTACTCCCATTTTGACCCAAAGCATTTGTATTTGCCCTGAGTAAATAGGTTTTTTTCTGTTTTTTCCATTTTTCTTGTTTGGTAGGTGATTTGGACTGAGAGCAAGCAGTATTGCAATCCAGCAGTAATACTGTAGCCATGTTTCAACAGAAGGTACCACTTCCCATGATCACTGTTTGGGCTGCATAACAACTGCAATGTACCAACAACGTAATAATGACAGTAGTCTGAAATGAAAAATGGAATGAAATGAAGAATGAACAAAAAACATTAAAGGACGGGTTGACAATTTTTCAAGTCTGTCTTAAAGCAATAGTCAGGTGCACAAATGAACATTGAAACAGGTTTTTCTTGCCATACTCATTCCTCCTGTTCATACTGATAATGCATTACAATGCATTTACAATGTAAGTGATGGGGGCCAAAATCCACAAGCCTCCTTCTGTGCAAAAATATATTTAAAGGTTTATCTGGAGCTAATATGAGCTTTAGCTATCCAAATGGGTCAAATCAAGTAGATATCTTTAAATATTACAGTCTTTTGAGTTCCAAAGTCCCTCTTTTTGTTACTATACTTCAACCGCAGCTCAACAGGAAACCCTGTCCAAAGAAACACAGAGGAAATTTGAAGACTGTAAATGTGTCAGATATCCACTTGATATGACTAACTCAGACTGCTGAAATGTCATATAAGCCTCAGATCAACTTTTAATTGCAATGCATTTTTTGCACAAAATGACTGTGTGGACACACTGTGGATTTTGGCCTCCATCACTCACATTGAAAGCACATTTGAAGGGGATCTTTTAATATCCAGTATGAGCAGGAGGAATGATTACAGCGAGGAAAACTTCTTTCAGTGTTCATATGGGCACCTGATGTTGTTGTTTTAAGGCAGACTTGAAAAATTGTGAACCTATCCTTTACATTCATATTCTGGGGGTTAAAAAGCATATATATAGCTAAAGCTCAAAGGTTGAAAGTGCTACATCTTTCAAAAGATGGACATCTTCAGAAGGGGAGGAAGGAAGGGAGAGGGACAGGCTGTCTTACGCCTTATTCAGACCAAATCAGGCATTGCAGTGCACCTCCGCACAACCCTGTGGAGGGACGCACTTGCGGAGATGCCCTCTGCAACGCTAGATTTGGGTAGGGGGTGTGGGCATGTTTATTTGTAACCACTGTGAAACAATCAGAAAATAGCGTTTTATTCCTCTTATTCACTGGCTTTCACACTACCAATTCATTCTCTCTCTCACTGCTGCTCTCTCGCTAATGTCACAAATGTCTGAATCAGTCGGACCGGACTTTACCCTGCCAACTTCCTAGTACAAAGTCTGAGTAATGTCTGATTGAACCCATGTGAGAATAAAGCAGTTAATTCTCCAGTGAATTCAAATCGAGTGATTTGGCATGTTGATGACGTTTCTATCATGCGACTGGCTCTGGATAAACACAGCAGGCCAGCAAAGCTTCATTGTTTTGACTGGGCCTGAATGCTTCATTGTGAAGTTAGTACCAATGGGATAGATGACTTCCTCTGATTTCTTGTAAAATCTGTTTTATTTCTGGTGAAAAGCTTAAATGCTGAATTACAACCACAGTGTACTTTTTGCTGCCTCCTGCACGCACTACTGAGGCACCACCCCTTGCCTAAAGCAAACAGAGTATTTCCAGCAGGTGAGAATGCATCTGACAATCTCCTGTTGTGTGCTATATTTTCATCATACCGAGGCGCATGTTTTGGCAATGTGTGTGCTTGTCAGAAGCTCTGTCATAAATTGACATTTTTATCCAGTTTATAAGTCATGTCTTATGCTACACTTTTAGATCCTGGTTGTTTTTATTTATGTTTTAACAAGGTGAAAGATTTTAGTCATCAAGCATTTGTATTTTAAGTTGTATGTTTCCTGGTCCGGACAGCCTGCCAAAGCTAGCACAACCCCGTCACCTCTGCTAAAACCATATCATGGCTTTGGGCTCCAGGTTAGAGGCCCGGCATCTAAGTGCTTGTGACCTCCTTGACCACATCCACAATCAATTGCTCCACTCATCTCCCCATCCGTCAGCTGTGCCCACCTGGCTGATAAGATAGCAGAGCTGGAAGGAGGAATATGCCAGATCCAGGAGGCTGAGAAGGTCATGGACACCATCACTTTTGGCCCAACATTCATTAACTCTTAACATAAGGGAATTTAACTCTTGTCACTAGAGGGCAGTATTGTTACATGTAGTACAAAGGTAATCAAATCAAAGTCCAATATCTCTTTAGTAGATAGTCACACAACTGTGAAAGGTATACCATTCTTCTTGTATTTACATGACAAATAACATATAACTTGCAAAATGATTAGACATTGAATTTACATGAATTTCAGGTTTGGCTCAGATATGCAGAGAGGCTTCACAAAAGTCCTCAGGAATGTGGGTTAGAATTTATGGCTTTGGTGAGATAAGAAAGTCTATGTTCCATCCAAGGTGAAAGTTGTTTTTCTCTGGTCCAAGTGGCCTTAAGGTCAGTTTATGCTTTTAATTCAGGCCATAATTCAAATTGTTGATAAAGATGGTTCCTTAGGAGGTCTTTCTGAGTCTGTTGAGCATCACTGATCAACCCCCACTTTGAGTAGAGGGTTACAAAGGTTAGCTCTGCAGGCCGAGGGTCCACTCTTATCAACTTTGGAATCCAGGCAAGTCTTTCTCTTCTTCGTAGGAATCAAAGATTAGTTAACACAATTAAAGAACAAGCAGTTGTCCTTCTACAAACATGATGAATTCACTTGGCATGACAAAAATCTTCTTTTTTTGCTCTGTTTTGTTTACCACTCTTTCCATGTGCTTGAGTTCAAGATGGGTTGGGTAATGTGAACTACACTTCCTTACCTAGACACAGGGGGTGGCTCATTTTACCCACTGGCTACTGATATCCTACTGTGTCTGTTTCTTGTTTTGAGACTGCACTGCAGAGACTGTGGTGCATGAATGATTCTGATTCACTAACATAAGCACAGTGGTAAGAACAAAATTGTGCACATATCATGAATCTGATCTCTCTCTGATCTCATCTGATCTATAATTTTCTATGTACATATAGTGAATGAGGCCCAATGTGTACAGGAGTGATCTCAGGAGCAGGAATGAAGCGGACATGCCTGTGCTTTATGAGCCTCTCAACGGCTGAGATGCTCTAAACCCCCCTTCTACAATCTACCCCAGGGTTTGAATTATTTTTAAGGAATTTTCTTACTAATATTGAAGCTTATTCAGCGAAGTTTCAGGAGCAGGACCACACCTCAATTACGTCACTTCCAGCATTCCTATAAATACCACCTAACCCTCTCCTCCTCTTCCGCTCTCGTATTCTGCACTTCACATGCATGCAGTCTCAGTCTAGCTTCTCAGAAACAAGCTCAAGCTACCACCAGATATTAGCTGTTTTGTCTTAGATTTCTTGACAAACTGTACTCCACACCTAATTGCATGATTGCATTATCAAAACCTTGGACAAACACCGGGATTTGATTTTAAAAAGTCAACTCACCATGGAAGTAGTACCTTATTATCCCACTAGAACACTGCGCTCCCAGAATACAGGCTTACTTGTGGTTCCAACAGTCTCCAAAAGTAGAATGGGAGGCAGAGCCTTCTCCCATGATGCACTGAGCTCCTCTCTCCTCCTCCTCCTCTCCATCTGTATGCATTCATTTACTATTAATACTTGTTACTAACCTCACTTTTTCCCTGGAGTTTTTTGTGCTTTCTCATCTTGCAGGACACCCCAAGACCCAGGCTGAGCCTTCGTGGTCCTGTTGATGTCCTTCTCCGGCCATTGCTGCTATTGTTGCCAGTCACTTTTCTTATTTCTTATTATTGTTGTTATTTTGCTTCTCTGTGTCCCCCCCCCCCCTTTCTTTCTCTCTCAACCCAACCAGTCAAAGCAGATGGCCACCCACCAACAGCTGGGTTCTGCTTGAGGTTTCTTCCTGTTAAAGGGGAATTTTCCTTTCCGCTCTCTCCAAGTGCTTGCTCATGGGGGAATTGTTGGGTAAATTAAAGGGTACGGTCTAGACCTGCTCTATGTGAAAAGTGCCCTGTGATGACTTTTGTTGTGATTTGGCGCTATGCAAATAAAATTGAATTGAACTGAATGGATCATGAACTGCAGATCAACACATCCCATTCGGATGAAGATTTGTTTGAAACTGGTTCTTCTCCAGCCACCATATAACAGTTAGACCAAAGTTTAGTGTCACAGTGGAGCCACTGCACTCAGTGGTGCACAGACCGGCCTCATGGGCACCTCCACTCATGCTCCCCTATGCTGGTTGAAGAATGGGATACCATCCCACAGCAGTGTGTGACCAGGATGAGGAGGAGGTGCCAGGCTGTTGTGGCTGTGTATGGTTCTTCCACACGCTACTGAGGCTCCTGTTTGTTAAATGAATAAACTGTTAAATTGCCAGTATGTCTTGTTTCTTCAAACTTCAATCAGCCAATCCAGCAAACACCAAACAAGAGTCAATGGCAGAATAAGCTGTTTGGCATTGGCAGAGAAGAATTGGCATATTTTTCATGGGCGCAACTGACAGACTCAGCTCTGCTGCTCATCCCACAAATGCATGTTCCTTACAAATGTGGCACCATTTAAAAGGGAAATAAACAGGCTTTCCAGCAGTATAAGATTTATTGCCAAGAAGCATTGTTACAACAAAGGAATAATCTACCATACACAAATTTCCTTACTTTTTGTACTATGTTTACTATAACGTCACTTTAGTAACATCCATCCACCTCTAACATCACTTAGTAACATTTAGATACTGACACCAGGTTGCCAGTTACTAATAAAACTAATCTAACATCTCTTTAATAATATCCATAGCTACTGGCACCAGGTAGCCAGTTATTAATTAATGTCACCTCAGTAAGGTCTATTGTTACGTGCATTGGGTTGCTAGTTACTATACAAATTATATAATACAATGCGCTCAACCCACAATCGAAAAAGCCGGGTGCTGAATCCTTAAGATGTTAAAATTGAATAAAGAGTGGAATTAGGCCAGCACACCTAGTCAACTGATTTTAATTTTAATTGCCACGCGGACGTTTCGGGCCAGGTGCCCTTCCTCAGTGTGTATACTGGCAATCAACACAATCCACAACAGGTGGACTAAATTATAGACATCCACACCTGACACAACAAATTCATCCCGGCAGAGGGAGCTACACATTTGAATCATCATAATCAAAAAATAATAAATTGAAAGAAATTGAAAAAATATTAAATTGAAAAAAATGACTTATGTCCAGTTCAAGACAAACAAAAAACAAAAGAACAAATCTCAATCATGTGCCACATTACAGAGAACTATGTACGAATCACATGAAGAAAATATCCTGAGTCCATTAAAGGAATCTCCCATTCAATCCATTAAGAGCAAAGAGCAACTCAGAGAGCACGTTCGACATGTCTCCCTCTACAAAAGAGCCATGTATTAGCAGACACCTCTCCCCAATAATAATAATAATAATAATAATAATAATAATAATAATAAAGCTAATCAAAAAAATATTAATAAATATGATCCAAAAAAAAAAGTAATTCATATTGTGATTATATGTGTGATTCATATGTGTAGTTCCCTCTGCCGGGATGAACTTGTTGTGTCAGTTGTGGATGTTTATAATTAAGTCCACCTGTTGTGGATTGTCTTGATTGCCAGTATACATGCTGAGGAAGGGCACCTGGCCCAAAACATCCACGTGGCAATTAAAATTAAAATCAGTTGACTAGGTGTGCTGTTCTAATTCCACTCTTAATTCAATAGTTATTATACAACTAATCTAAAGTCACTTCAGTAACGTCCGCTATTAGACGTGCAAGGTTGCCAAATACTATTACAACTAATCTAACATCACATCAGTAACGTTTATCATTATGTGCACTGGGTTACAGGTTAATAATACAACTAATCAAATGTCACTTCAGTAACCACACCATCTGCTCCAGATATTGCATTCCTCATGTTGCTTGTAATTTAGAAGTCATGTTCTCACTTGCATTCTTCAATTTTCTCATATGCTCTGAATTCACCATCTCAACTCTTCACTGCAACCCAAGCTGCTTTTCAGGTTTATCTTATTTCTCAGATGACACCATCTGTCTCTCTCTCTCTCTCAACCCAACCACTCAAGGCAGATGGCTGCCCACCTAGAGCCTGGTGCTGTTCGAGGTTTCTTCCCGTTTAAGGGGAGTTTTTCCTTGCTGTTGTCGCCAAATGCTTGCTCATGGGGGAATGTTGGGTCTCTGTCAATTAGGAGTATGGTCTTGACCTGCTCTACATGTAACGCGTCATGAGATAACTTAGTAGTGATTTGGTGCAATTTAAATAAAATTGACTTGACCACCTCAAACAAACTAAAACCAATCAATCCAGTCAGCCATACCCAATTTTACTTCAAAGTTCCATTTCTGCTGAGTTCTTCTGATACCAACACAAAATACTTGCAATTTCCGAATCCCAGAGTTTATCATTGACAGATCCTCTCTTCATCTTGAATCTGGACAAGTGGCTACTCATTTCTGGCTCCACCAGCATTTCCACATTTCGCTGTCACTCCTTCAGGATCAGAGCCGCCACTTCAGCCTCCCATAATGGCATTCCAAAGCACTTCATACAACTCATGGGCTCTTGTATCATTGCTACACTCATTCAGATCTCAAAGATCTCAGATCTGCTCAATTTTATCTTAGGTAACTGGAGGTTTTGGGGGGTCCGTTGTTGCCTGGATGCTACGGTGGATTCTCCATAAGCTCCCCCACAATGCAGTCAGCAAGCAGAAGAACCATGTACATCAATTGTTTTTCTTAATATCTTAAATCTTATCTTCTTAATAAATCTTCTTAATAATCCCGTTAAGACAGCGAGCATGCCAAAACCCAAGCGTAAAAGCATTACAGAGCGTTACTGAGATTAGTAATGTAATTACAGAATTTCAAAATGTAATCTTACACTACATGTTACTGAAAAAAGTAATTACATTACTGTTATGTGTTACAGTGGAGCATTTTTGTCTTTTTTTTGGATAGATGATAGTAGAGAGAACACACAGGAAACAAGGGGGGAGAGAGGGATATGACATGCAACAAAGGTCTCCGGGTGGAATCACATCAGGTACATTGCGGTTATGTGGTATGCGCATCAGGGCTCAGGAAGCCCTGCGAGTTTAATGAGATCCATGGAGAGTGAAGCAATCTGATAAAAAAAAACATTTCACAGACTCAAACGGTTCACTTTCTAAATTCTGGAGATGAGCACACTCTAAGTGTGTTTCAAAGTCAAGTATCTGTGGAGACTCTCCAGTGCAGGTGAAATATTTCACTGACAGTTCTATTCTCAGTTAATACCTTATCTAAAAATCTGTCTCTTTTATTTGTATAGTTTTTGACAACCTTAATGGATGATGAATTAAATGTAACATATATAACTCTTGGTGGGCATGTAGAAGTGGACAAATACAGATATGTTTATTTTTTGATTATTTTTACTGTATATATTCTAATAATCTGTAGTAATTCCACCATTGTGTATCTTATCTGGACACAGCAAAACCTTCATGAGCCTATGTACATTTTTATTGCAGCTTTGTTAGTCAACTCTGTTCTTTTGAGCACTGCTATCTACCCAAAGCTTTTGATTGACTTTTTGTCTGAAAAACAGATAATATCTTATTCAGCCTGTCTCTTCCAATTTCATATGTTTTACTCTTTAGGCGGTTCAGAATTTTTACTGTTGTCAGCTATGGCCTATGACAGGTATGTGTCTATATGCAAACCTCTGCAATATCCAATTATCATGAGAAAATCTACTGTCAGTATTTTCTTGGTTTTAGCTTGGCTTCTGCCTGCCTCTCAGGTTGCAGTGCCAGTTGGATTGAGTGCCAATAAAAAACTGTGTAGCTTTACTTTGAAAGCAATTTTTTGTAATAATACAGTTTACAAACTTCGATGTGTGGTCTCAAGAGCACAAATTATACACGATATGGTAATTTTGCTTAATGTTGCACTTCTCCCTGTGCTCTTCATACTTTTTACATACACAAGGATATTTATTATATCCTATCGAAGTGGTAGAGAAGTCAGGAAAAAAGCTGCACAGACCTGTTTACCCCATCTGATTGTTTTAATTAACTTCTCCTGTTTATGTGCATATGATGTCATTACAATTCAGCTGGAATCAGATTTTCCAAAAACTGTACGTTTAATAATGACATTACAAATAGTAATGTATCATCCTCTCTTTAATCCAATAATGTATGGACTAAAAATGAAAGAAATTTCTAAAGAACTCAAGAAGTTGTTCTGTCAAGCCAAAGATCTGATATATGAACACTGAAAACAAATGTACAAACAAATGACATTTCTTCTGTAATAATAATAATAATGTAGGATAGTTCAAATTTGATTATTTTTTCTAAGACAAATGCGCTCAATAGACTATAATGAACTTCAACAGTTTAATGACTGATCAATGTTCTGACATCATTAAAAAATCCAACACATTTTTGTTCTACCATGTGATCAAGTTTCCTTTTAATTTTGTGTTTAAAGGCACAACCCATAATCCTTATGTAGACAACTAAATCTAAATTATGAGTATTTTCTGACATTGTTGCTTATGGAATTGGAATTAATTGGAATTGGAAGGTGTGTCCAAACTTTTAACGGCTATATACATGCAAATATACCTAAAATAGATATGATCCAAAACACAGCTCTTAAATTAATAACAGAAAAAAGACCCTTGTAAAGATATGGTTTTATGTTATTCTTATTAACATCATATATGGATGTCATATGTGAATGTCTGGTTTATTGATTACATTTATAATAGCCATAAACTGAAGGTGAACATTTTAAATGTTGAAAATAGACTACATCTCTGGGCTAATCTTTTAGATTTTAACAGCCTTGAACAAAAGAGCACATGCCTGTGTTGCACAGATTATTCTTTATTCCATTATTGTGTTTTAGGCGCTCATTTAGAAATAGTGTACATGGGATTCAAACTAGTAATGTTTTTTTACTTACAATAAACTGGTGCCCTAAGTTTGTGCCATCTGAATCAAAATTTAGTTTTAATTAATAGCAAAAAATAAAAATAATAAAATAAACCACAGCCACTGCTGTTAAATAATTATTTCATTATCATGTATGTAACTGTCAGCAGTTTATGTGCAGTGTGCAGCTGCAGTACACACACAGAGGGAACCACAGACCCTTAGCATGTAGCTCACTGGCCTGAAAGCATGCAAACAGAGGCCAAGTAAAGCATTAGCCAATAATTCATGGATTTGAGTGAATTTCCAAACTGATTTTACACTTTTAACAAATCTTTATGAGCCTAATGTGGATGCACAGTATTTATATGTTTTGGTAGGTATTGGCTATAGAGCCAGTTATTTGATGCTGAATGACAGCTGTCAAAAACTTGTGCCCACCTGTGCTCTGTTGAAAAAGTGACTGCATGGCCTCTTAAAGGAGTATAAAGTATGGAGCTACAAAATAAATAAGCTGCAACAGATTCAGTTAATGATATGATTGAGTCAGTTGCATCTTTTTGGTAATATTTTGCAGGTGAACCACACTTCTAAAGTGCAGCTACCGATTGAGAGAATTGAGGTTTTTCTCTAAATCCCTTCCAAATGTTCATGCAAAAGCAGATTTGAAATAGAATCTTCTGTAGGTATTATACAAAATACTATAGTGTACTCTACAAAATATTACAGGAAATCAAAGGAAAGATGTAAATTATATTTTCAACACAGAGCTATTCAGCTAATAACTAAATTGTGTTTATATATTTTTAAATACAGGCCTGTTGTGGGCCAAGTGTGCACTGCAAGTTGTATAATATACAGTAAATATATGACATTAAAAAACATCCATAAATGAAAGTCAGATAGGCTACTGAGAGTCCCTCCACCTCAGTACAGAGATGACAGGGATTGTCTGGGATGTTGAGGAGTCAAAGACTCTCCTGCCCAGACCATCAGAATCCTGATAATGTTAGAATCATACAGGGACATAAATATTCCATATTATATCCAGAATATCATAACCAATCGAATTAAACTAAAATAGCATTCAAACTTTTAACTATGAAAAGATCACCACAATGAGCAGGGATGGCCCTGGAGTGCCCTCATGTCCTTGACCATGTTGTGGTCAATTTATTTAAAATGAAAGGACAAATCTGCAAATGTAGATAGTAGAGAGAGGTCATTTCTTCCATCTTTTCATATCTTTTATATTTGGGGTTTTGGGGTGACGTGGGTATGGTTGAGAGAGAGTATTATTCATGCTTAAGATCTGTCACCAACCTTTCAGTTAAATTGATTTATAGGCAGAATATCAAACTGAAATTGATTTTCAGCAGCAGATTTTCTTACTGGAATATGGATTTCCTTTCCAGGATACTCTGACTTGTTTTGAGGTTCTGATGTTGCCATGCGGCACATTTGGCTTTGGGTAATTTCTTCCCTGCATAGCGGGAGTGAGGAGCCTCTGCTATGGTGGGCCATGGGATTTTCTTCTCTCGTGTTTGCACACATGTTGAATCAGCTCACTGCAGCCACTGGACGTGTGTGTGCACTCGTAGGTGCCTCATGCTGCACATACATTCCTGCTAATGATGACGAGGGAGGAACCATTCAGCAGGCAATTGCTAATTTGACCTCATTGCGTGATGCTGTTGATCATGATTAAATACTACAATCATAATGAAATCAACTAACAGTAGCTATCTCTAAGTTAGTAATTAATTACTAATGATTAATAATGCCTTCATCAATAATTACGACATTTTCGATTATACCAACATAATTGTATTAAATGGTTAAAATACATTACATTTGTAGGTCACAACATTTCCATCAGAATCATCAGTCAATATCACTTCTCACGATTTTCAATATTAACGTCATAAAGAATCCTTCTTTTGTAACATTACATCACAGATCCAGAAGTAGAATTTGCTCTTGGTATCTTGCTCCCCGGTGCATGACTATAGCCACAGTCTTCTTGATCAGTGCCTTGATAATGGGAATGATGCAACAAGCAATTACAAGGATCAGAATCAGAAATGGAGTGATTGGAGCTAACAATTTGAAAAAGACAGCATACCATGGACCGGTTACGAACCAGGACCTGCCAAATTTTGAATCATGATCAACAGCATCACGCAATGAGGTCAGATAAGCAATTGCCTGCTGAATGGTTCCTCCCTTGTCATCATTAGCAGGAATGTATGTGCAGCATGCGGCACCTACGAGTGCACACACACCTCCAGTGGCTGCAGTGAGCTGATCTAACACAATGCGGTTCTGAAGGGCAACTGTCCTAAGGCCTCGCAACTCCTCTCGTTCAGCCCGCCACATAGCCAGCATGGTGTTTACGAACCCAGAGAACCTGTAGTTCATAGTCTCCATCCTCAGCATCACTTTACCTACTCCAAGAGACGGAAAAAGTGACAGCATGACTTTTTCAGCCATGGACCATAATTTATGGTCTTCTGGAACATTAAAGCCCCAGACAGGATCATGCAGCTGACTTACATCTCTCCTCATACGCTGCTCACCCGGAAGTTCACCAGAGTGGGGAATAGCTGAAACAATGAAGGAGTGATCAGTTGGCTCTACAGCCGCACAGCGACCCACTCAGCCAGGAGGAAGTCGAGTGTACATGTTGTATCCACAGAGAAACATTACATCAGTCTGCAGATATGTCCCAAGGACATCTGGCACTGTGAAGTAAGGTGCGCACGCACTGCCCATCACTGCCTGTGAATAATTTATATTAATAATAATAATTAATAATTAATTAATAATAATTTAGATACTGTTTTACCTATATATTTTGATCAAGGTGAAAGTTTTTAGTCATCACACACTTGGATTTTTAGTTTTACGCTTTGTAGTCCAGACAGCCTGCTAAGGCTAACACAACCGGCTTGTTTTTGGCTTTGGGGGCTAACTATCACAAATGGGACCGCAGATACCAGGTCAAGACGAGCTACAGTCTGCAAACTGAAGCCTAATCTCTGCAGCTGCAGAGTCCACTTGTTGGACCTGTGTAGGTAAGTTTTCCTGCTTGCTGCTCTGGGTCAGAGCCCCTGCGTGTAAGTGCCCGTGACCTCCCTGTCAGCGGTTGTTACCATCCACAACTAGTTGCTAAACCTCTATGCACTTTTAGCCCTGTACTGGCCCCCTTTCTTATTTCTGTTCCCCAGCCACCTCATCCCCCCTCCATGGATCCACTCACCTCCCCATCTGGCTGTATCAGCTGCACAAGCCTCGCCGATAAGACTGCAGAGCTGGAAGGAAGAATATCAATGCTGTGCCAGATCCAGGACGCTGAGATGCTTATGGACACCATCATCTTCAGTCGTGCACAACTGTGCCCGAGTGCCTGAGGTTGCTGCTCCCTGCCCTGCCGTTGAGGCCGCTGAAATTGCCTCTCCTCCCGAGTTTGATGTCACCATTCGCTGTACTGTTGCTGATGATCCTTCTCTGGTCACTGTCCCTGATGATTCCTGGGCACAG
Organism: Thunnus albacares; assembly: GCF_914725855.1. Classification (NCBI taxonomy): domain Eukaryota; kingdom Metazoa; phylum Chordata; class Actinopteri; order Scombriformes; family Scombridae; genus Thunnus; species Thunnus albacares. The sequence goes on along the minus strand of NC_058116.1, from coordinate 837,737 downwards.
CTCAGGGCTAAGCCTAAAGCCCTGGTCAGCTCCACTGCATCCCATCACGAGCCCTGGTCCCTGATCAGTGCTTGCAACAGGCGAGGGAGGCGTCCCTCTCGTGCTCCTCCTCATCATAACATCCAGCTGGAGAACAGATATGACATCCTCGACCTGCATAATTTCCCTCCTCTGGCTGCCAAATCCTAGCCTCCTCCTCTTTCTCCCCTGCCTTTCCGTGGGTCCCACTGCTCTCTATCACCTCCGAACCCACCACCAGCCATACCAGAGCGCTCTTATCTCACCAGGGCCCGCTGCTCCATACTCTTTACACCAGTGCTACTCACAGTCTCACTGGTGTTGACTCGTCCATCCACGCTCATTATTGGTGACTCGATCGTTAGAAATGTGAGAATCAACAGAGCTCATACTCTCTTTTTCCCTAGTGCAACCGTGCAGGACATGATAAAGTCCCAGACATGATAAAATTCTACTCTGAAGTCAATAAAATTGTATACATGTGGGTATGAATGACATTAAAAAACAGCAGTCCGAACTGTTAAAACAGGACTTCACCCATCTTTTCAACGTCCTTAAACAGTCCTGTAGCAGTATCTACATATCAGGACCAACCCCCTCTTTCGGCTGCGGAGTGGGGCATTTCAGTAGACTGCTCAGCCTCAACACCTGACTCTCGTCTGCATGCGACTCCAACAGCGTTCACTTCACTGACAATTTCAATCTCTTCTGGGAACATGGACATCTTTTCAGAGCAGATGGTCTCCATCAGAACAATGCTGGCATGCGTACACTTTCTGCCAACCTGGCTAACAACATCAACCATCCTCATGCTCCCATGTCCACCCACCGGTCAAGTGCTGACCATGTCAGTCATTGATATTCCCCTGGTCCTTGTCCCTACCATAATTGTTCTACCGCTTACAGCGGTACACTTTCTACTGGACTCGGACCATCAAATGACACTTTTAAAATCCCTGTCAGGATTGGCAACTGGCAGTCGGAGGAAGACATTATGATTAATTGTTTCTCTTCGCCCCCATTATCTTCTCCTTTACCTCCTTCACCACCAGTCTGTGCCACTGGCTCCCCCTCCTGCCCAACTTATTTTTATAACAGCCCAGAGAGCAGTTTACCTTTTCAAACCCCAACAAGAGTTGCCCTACTGAATGTGAGGTCCCTATCAAATAAAACATTTATATGTCAAGACATTAACTCCTCTAATAAGCTGGATATGTTTTTCGTCACGGAAACGTGGCTAAATACAGATATCATTGCACTAGTAGAAGCCATGTCCCCAGGTTATGAATATCTCCATCACCCAAGACTTTCTGGTTGCGGTGGTGGTGTTGCCGTAATCTTTAGGAATATTTTAACTTGCTCTCCTGCTTCCTTCGGTGCTTTCCCTAGTTTTGAATCTCTGGGTTTTGTACTAATGGTAAATTACCTGTATTGTGTGTTATAGTCTGTAGACCACCAAATCAGAACAGAGCCTTTCTTAGTGAATTTTCTGAGCTCCTTTCTGTTGTCATGTCATCAAGATATGACAGGCTTTTAATTTTAGGTGATTTTAATATTCATGTCTGCTGTCCTACCAATACATTGGCTACAGATTTTTTGTATGTTATTGACTCTTCTAACCTAGTGCAATCTGTGACCTGCCCAACACATGTTAAAAATCATACTCTGGACTTAGTCCTTTTCTTTGGGCTTTCACTTAGCGATTGTGTTCTACATGACACCTGTGTGTCTGACCATAAGGTTATTTTATCTGACACTCAGCAACTCGCTCCCATATAATCCACTCTATCACATCCATTCTGTTTCTAGTGCTGATTCCACAGTTCCAGTTATTGAATCCTCCTCTACCTGTTTAAACATAAATGAACTAATAGATCTTTTCCATAAGTCTTGTCTGTCTATCCTAGACTCTATTGCCCCTTGACCCCTGGCTGAACGAATCCACGCGCTCCACTACATGTCTCCTATGAAATCTATAAAGACCTTCTCATTAAATACCAATCCTCTGTTAAAGATGCCAAAGCAAAAAACCTTTCAGATATCATCACCAAGAGCAGTCATAACTCCAGCATCCTGTTTAGCACCATGAACTCTTTCGTTAACCCCTCTGCTTGCTGCACCCAATTCCTCCCAAATCAGCTGTGAGCAGTTTAAGGACTTCTTTATAAACAAAATTGACAGCATAGGTCAAATATTTCACACCCTATCAAAAATTTCTCACTGGCTATTGAGGACCCTTCTGTTTTTAATAATTTCCACCCTGTCTCTTTACCCCTGCTTGGTCGCATAATTGCAGGCATGAAGCCCACTAGCTGTCAGCTTGATATAATTCCAACAAAGCTCCTAAAACAGTCATTTGGAGCAGTTGGTCCTTGCAGAGTGATGATTTTTAACAGTTCTCTAGCCACAGACACAGTCCCGTCTTGTTTTAAACATGCCATAGTTCAGCCATTCCTTAAGAAGCCTGGTCTTGACCCGGCTATTACAAACCGTTTTAGGCCAATTTCTAAGCTTCCTTTTTTTATCTAAGGTTTTAGAAAAGATTGTTTTTAATCAGATTCTGTCCTTTTTAAACCAAAACAATATTTTTGAGAAATTCCAGTCTGGGTTCCGCAAACACCACAGCACAGAGACAGCTCTACTAAGAGTGACTAATGACATCGTCTGTGCTGTGGATGCCGGTAAATGCTCCATCTTAATTCTTCTAGATCTCAGTGCAGCCTTTGACACTGTTGACCACACAATTCTCCTGGATCACTTGCAACGCTTGGTCAGCCTCTTTGGATCTGCCTTTGATTGGTTCCACTCTTACATTTCAAACAGACAATTCACTGTTTCCATCAGCAGCTCATCCTCCACACCTGCAAATATTTCATGTGGGGTTTCGCAGGGTTCAGTTTTAGGTCTTCTTTTCTGTCTTTACATTCTCCCATTAGGAAGAATCATCCAAACTCATAACATCTCTTTTCACTGTTACGCAGATGATACTCAAATCTACCTCCTCCTCAATTCCCGAAATCAGGCTAATGTAACAAAATTACAAAACTGTCTCCAAGACATTAAAGACTGGTTGGCTCATAACTTCCTTCAATTAAATGAGGACAAGACAGAGATCATACTCTTTGGCCCCCCACATCATACCACTGCTATTACCCAGAACCTCAATCAGCTCACCACCTACATCAGACCACATGCTAAGAACCTGGGTGTTATACTTGATAGTGACCAAAATTTCAGCAAACAGGTAAATTCCATTGTCAGGTCCAGCTTATTCTAACCCAGAACCATTTCCAAAATTAGGCATTTCCTCTCACAATCTGACCTAGAAAGAATTATTCATGCACTAATATCATCCAGGCTGGACTACTGTAATTCCTAGACTGTGTTTCCTAGCCTAGGCATCTCTCAGGCTACCATTTCTCATTTACAACTTATCCAAAATGCTGCTGCCCACTTATTAACAAGGTCCAAGAAATGAGACCACATCACCCCTATCCTTGCATCCTTACAGTGGCTCCCCGTTTATTACAGGATAAACTTCAAAATTCCGCCGGGGACAGGGCTTCTTCTGTAGTGGCTCCTTGGCTCTGGAATAGCCTGCCAGAGACCATTAGACAGGCTGATGCTTTTAAGATGCACCTTAAGACTCACATTATTCCCTAACTTTTAACTGTTTTTAATCTGTTTTATTTCTATAAAACTTTATAGAAAGTTTTATAGATTTTTTTTACAGATTTTTGGGTTTTAATTTGTGCGTAAACGTGTTTCGATTTTACTCTTGCTCTATTTTTCACAACTATCTGTTATGCACATATATGTCTTTATGCTTATATGTGTATACATACGCCCGTCTTTGTGAAGCACTTTGGTGCAAAACCTGTTTGCATTTAAAGTGTTATATAAACAAAATATATATATATATATCAGACCGATTTCAGTTTGTACATGTGAATGATGAATCCTCCGTGAAGGCAAAAGTTAGACACGGAGTTCCACAAGGTTCTGTACTTGGACCAATTCTATTCACCTTATATATGCTTCCTTTAGGTAATATTATTAGGAAACACTCCATAAATTTTCATTGTTACGCAGACGATACCCAATTATATTTATCAATGAAGCCAGATGAACCCAATCAGTTAAACAAACTCCAAACATGCCTTAACGACATAAAGACCTGGATGACCTGCAATTTTCTACTACTAAATTCAGATAAAACTGAAGTTATTGTGCTTGGCCCTAAACACCTTAGAAACACATTATCTAATGATAAAGCTGCTCTGGATGGCATTACCCTGGCCTCCAGCACCACCGTAAGGAATCTGGGAGTTATCTTTGATCAGGATATGTCCTTTAACTCCCACATAAATCAAATTTCAAGGACTGCCTTTTTTCACTTACGTAATATCACAAAAATCAGGCACATCCTGTCCCTAAACGATGCAGAAAAACTAGTTCACGCATTTGTTACTTCTAGGCTGGATTATTGCAATTCCTTATTATCAGGCTGCCCTAACAAGTCTCTAAAGACTCTCCAGCTGGTCCAGAATGCAGCTGCACGTGTATTGACTAAAACTAGAAAAAGAGACCACATTTCTCCCATTTTAGCTTCACTACATTGGCTTCCTGTAAAATCTAGAATAGAATTTAAAATCCTTCTCCTAACTTACAAAGCCCTTAATGGTCAGGCACCATCATATCTTGAAGAGCTCATAATACCGTATTATCCCACTAGAACACTGCGCTCCCAGTATGCAGGTTAACTGGTGGTCCCTACAGTCTTTAAAAGTAGAATGGGAGGCAGGGCCTTCAGCTATCAGGCTCCTCTTCTATGGAACCATCTACCGGATTCAGTCCGGGGTGCAGACACCCTCTCTATGTTTAAGAGTAGGCTTAAAACTTTCCTTTTTGATAAAGCTTATAGTTAGGGCCGACCAGGCTCGCCTTGGATCAGCCCTTAGTTATGCTGCTATAGGCCTAGACTACTGGGGGACTTCCCATGATGCACTGAGCTCCTCTCTCCTCCTCCTCCTCTCCATCTGTATGCATTCATGTAACATCAATGCATGTCACTAACTTTGCTTCTTCCCCGGAGTTTTTTGTGCTTTCTCATCTCACAGAAAAACCTGACTCCCGGGCTGAACCTTCGCGGTCCTTCACAGTCCTGATGGCATCCTTCCCTGGCTGTTGCTGCTTGTGCTTGTTGTTGTTTGTTGTTGTGATTGTTGCTCTCCTGTCCCCCCTCCCCCTTTCCCTCTCTCTTTCTCTCTCTCAACCCAACCGGTCAAAGCAGATGGCCGCCCACCAAGAGCCGGGGTCTGCTTGAGGTTTCTACCCGTTAAAGGGGAGTTTTTCCTTACCGCTGTCGCCAAGTGCTTGCTCATGGGGGAATTGTTGGGTCTCTGTAAATTAAAGAGTACGGTCTTGACCTGCTCTATGTGAAAAGTGCCTTGAGATGACTTCTGTTGTGATATGGCGCTATATAAATAAAGATTGATTGATTGATTGATTGATTGAAATAAACTTGAAACTTAAACTTGAAACTATTTATCACTACTTAAAGGTTTTATGAGTAGGAATCAGAAATTCCCTCCTATTAGTGACACCTGTGGCTGTTAAATAAGCTGTATTGCAGGTGATGTCTGTTTTTTGTTCTGAAATGTGTATTGGTTGATGGAGGCAGCTAGCTGTTTCATTAGCTGGAGAGCTAATATCTGTAGGGTGTTTCTAGCACCGTTTTTGTTGTGTTGTTGTGTTGTTATGCTGGTCGTTTGTTGACGTTAGCGAGTGAGAGGCAAGGCACTCAGAAGTGTGCAAAAACGTGACTTCCATTGAATTTTTGTGGAAAATCCAGCTCGGGCCTTCACATAGAAATCAGTCCACAGGCTGTTACAAGCAACCAAGAAAGTTGGGGGAGGTCTTATTTTTTACGTTACATTACTACAAATTCAGTCATTGGCAATAAAAAACTATTAAAACATGGAATTGCTTCACAATTCTACATATAGAACCTTTGAAATCATTCAATATAAGTAATGTCTTTTCTTCTATTTTAATTAATTATACCATGTTGATTTTGAGATTATTGTATTAAATACATTCTGTTAAATTCAAAATGGCTGACTTCTTCGTGTACTTAGAGTATAGTTCTAAGAGAATTTTTTGTGCATCTGGACAAGACACATGTGCCTACCAAATTTCATTCATCTATGTCAAATTTAAGGGTGGGTATGTTCTTTTAGTTTCAAATTTTGTATGGGCGCCCTTGAGCCATTTTGCCACACTCATGCCCAAGACCCATAAAATATTAAATTTTTCACGACTTCTGACATATGTACAATTATGTTGGGAGAAAAGAGAAGAAGAGGAAGAGGACTTAAAGCTGCAAGCAGCAATGATTGGGCCCTTGCACCTTTGTGCACATCGGGACGCAATGCAGTCAAAGTGCTGTTATTGAGGAGCAACATGATGCAGCATTCACTAGAGGGCAGCAGATATGGATATACATTTTCCTGAATATTAGACAACTTCCTATTGCCAGTAGGTGATGCTGTGAGTATGACTCAATATTGACACATAGATGTGTTCAGGTGAGAACCCTCATCAAGCATGATAAATTTGGTGCAGATTGGATGATATACTTTCGAGTTACAACAACTTCCTGTTTCATGGCAAAACATTGAAATTTGACACATTGCCACGTCAAGGGCATTCACTGAAAACTTAAGATTTTGATAACTTTTCACCACAAAGGCCTTTAGATGACACTATTGGGCCTCATATTCCATGTGCATGAGACAAAGGCAGGCCTGCATGCAGTCTTGAAGTCTGATAACAAGGCATGGCGCCAGTGAAACAAAGGGAGTCCAAAATGGACTAGCAGTGTCTACAGTACATGTCATTGACCTGAGCTTCTTGATATACCTGACATCCTCTAGCCCATGTTGCAGCTGGTGATGCCTGTGAATCTGTACTGGGCCTGACTTTGTTTCCTCTAGTGTCTCACTGAACCATCTCTACACACACACACACACACACACACACACACAAGAACATCCACCTTGAGGCCCTCAACAAGCTTAGCAGACTCTGGATCAGGCCCTTTACACTGTCCTTGTTTTGTTTTTCTTTGTGGAGACTGTCACAACCCCTTTTGTCTCTGTTTCATCATTTGTGTCTATTTCACTTCTCAGAGGCACCTGAGTGTTCTAGGTGGCCTGACTGTTCAAATCTAGGTGGCTTGACTGATGCTTGATGGTTCTCAAGACTAGCAGCAGTGTTGGGCAAGCTACTTGGAAAGTGTTTTGAGCTAAGTGTTGGAGTATTGATACTTCATTATTGAATTACCTTGTTATTGTGGGTACCACCTCCTTTTTGGTTACGATTTGTTAGTGCCAGGATGGAGCACTAACCCTTGTTCAATTTAATCAATGAATCCATCTCATAATTGCAAATTCTTGTCCCAAACAGTGACCTCTGTTTACTGCAGCTCAAAGAAACAACCAAACACTTTTAGGACAAACGAAGACATTTATTAATAGCTAATAGCTAAACGTTTTGAGGATACATGATAAAGCACAAGACAATAAAGAAAATAATGAATAAAAAGAAAGTAAAATAAATAAATAAATAAATAAATAAATAAGGTCTTGAAATGGTAATAAAAATAATAAAGAAATTACTCAGCAAGAATGGCTTGAGGTGTGTGACTCGAGGCTTAATGTATTGCAATGGGGAATGTTGAGGGAAAGCTAATTCAACTTCTCTAAATAAATTATCTTTTACATTATCTTTGACATTATTTGACATCAACCCTTGATCACAAAGCCATGTTATGCTCTACTGTTGGCAGGTAGGTGTTTATTGTGGTAGAGGCATCATCTTGACAAGTCCATCATTGTTTGGTGTAGCGTCACCAACGATGTTGCAGGGACAGAGCCTGGACTGTGGGCACGTCTTCGTAGGTGTGTTGTTGAAGGAGTCAAGCCATTTCAGGCAGCTCTGAGAGAGTCTTTAGGCGGACTTATCTTTAACTTTGCAGTATTGCTCTCAGAAAGCAGGTAGAGGTCCAGTTTCAAGAGTTCTTCTTCTTCCAGAGTTTAAGTTGAGGATTCAAGCTTTGGTTGGTGCACATGTGCGTGTCACCAGGGGAGAAATCCACCTAACCAGTCTCAGACTTTATTACAGCCACCCCCACAGTTGTGTAGCAAATGTGCTTCCTGCAGAGCCGGCAGAGATATATGGTTAGGCTGGGGTGCTGTCATCAGGGAGTTCAGGGAGTATAATAAGTTGTGTGACAGGGCGTGTGTAAATTTTATCCCCAACCTTCACCTCTGCTGCTCTGATCTACTCTGGGCTGGGAATCACCTTGACGACACGGCCGATAGACCAGAGAGCCCACGGCAGTTGAGGATCGGCTAGCATGACGACAGTGTTCACAGTGACGTTATCTGTTGCCGCCTGCCATTTCTGCCATGGTTGTAGACTTGGTAGGTAATACTTGATGAACGTAGACCAGAAGTGGTTGGTCAGGGTCTGTCTCTGCCTCCAGCGCCTTCTGCTCAAGTATTCTGACTGTGGGTAGACCACGGGAGTAGTAGAAAGCTACCAGGCTGCCCAATGAGAAAGTGATTTAGTGTAATAGGATCCAGGTCAGCAATGAGGAGACGTAGCCGAAAGGCTTCAAATTCAAGATGCCTACAACCTCTATTAGGAGTGTCTGACGGACCTTCTCCATGACTATCTGAGATCCAATGATGGCCCAGAGGGTGGACTTTACAGAGTGAATCTCTCGTTCCCATGCTCCCCCGAAGTGTGGTGCAGCCAGTGGATTAAAGTGGAACTCAATCCGGTGGTGCTTAGCGAGGAGCATCTCTGGGGTGCATTTCTGCGAAGGCTGTGGCCAACTCCCTTTCAGCCCCATGAAAGTTGGTGCCCTGATCTGAATAAAGTTTGGCAGGGGTACCACAGCGAGCAGTGAACCTCCGGAGAGCCATGAGGAAGGCATCAGAGTAAAGAGCAGTCAGAAGGTCCAGATACACAGCTCGGCTCATAAGACATTTGAAAAGGAGGCCCCACCGCTTCTCTGTCCGGCATCCTATTTTCATCTGAAAGGGACCGAAACAGTCCATGCCAGTGGAGTGGAATGGTGGTTTGAATAGGCAGAGACGTGTGGATGGCAAATCAGCCATGAATGGTGCTGAAGGCTTAGCTCTCCATTTTCGGCACGAAGTCAAAGTCTCTGATCAGCTGCATTGTAACTTGGTGGTGAGGGTCCAATATAACCGGATGAACTGCTGAGGGGTCGAGCTCCTCTGCCCGGTGCAGCCTGCCACCCACTCTGATGAGTCCTGAAGCTGTATCAAACTCAGGGGATAAGGTGATAAGATGACTGGAAGCAGGCACTGGCTTACCTGCTCGCAGGAGGGCGTAATTGTCTGGGAAGCTGTCGATCTGGGCTCTTTGTAGGATGAGATACGTGGCCTTCTGGTACATGGCTGCTGATGGTGGTCCATCCTGGCTGGCTGCCCTGTGAAGCCGCTACCCAGTAGCCTTAACCAAGTCCTGCCAGGTGCCCAAGATTGAATTTCCTCGGACATAGATACTTTGTAATCTACTCGATCACAAAACGGACATGCCCTCGGCACATCAAACAAACAAAACACTCGTAGAGGAGGAAAATGGCATTTTCCCAGTATACTACTGATCCTGATCTTATTATCCGGCGATGTACAATTAAACCCTGGCCCATCAACAAACCACTCACTGGAGCATGTACCAGCGGGTGGACTGACCGGAGGGCAGCTAGACACGGGCCTCACTGGAGCAGCATCCTTTGCGGGGCGGCGGGCTTGGTTGGAGCGGCGCAACCTGGGGCTGTGCGTGGATTGCCTGGGGGGGACGGACTCACTGCTGGGCCTGCCCGAGGTGCTTGTGCCAGACGTGCTTCATGTTGCGACTGGCCAGCAAGACCTCAGTGCACCTGTCGACACGGGTTTCCAATCAGAGGGACATGAACTGTCTGGTGAGCGTGAACAACCATACTTATACAGGCGATCCAAGGCACCAGAGCGCGTGATGCGTGCAAAAAACAGGATTCATAAACTACACTATGAAAGAGGTATTTGATCAGCATGAAAACAAAATGAATTTAGATTTTTCCAGACTGTAAATCATGCAAAGGTGATATGGGACTCTATGTCAAAACCTAAAGGTATTCTGGGTGGACACCTGAACATTCGGAGTATCATATCAAAAGGAGATCAAATTCATCATCTTCTGACAGACTCTAATCTAGACTTCCTAGCTCTGAGTGAAACCTGGCTTAACGGTAATATTGCAACCAGCATGATTGATGTTCCCAGCTATGGTTGTTACAGAAAGGATAGATCATCTGGCAGGGGAGGGGGAGTATTGTTCTATGTCAGAGACACTTTTAAATACAATGAAATCAAACTGGACACACCTTTAGGATTTTTAGCCTTAAATGTAGTATTGTCGTCCAATATGAATTTTAACATTGTAATCCTGTACAATTCACCATCACATGACATCTCTTTTTATCATGATTTAGATTAATTGCTTAAACTGCCAAATTGTCGCTCTCAATCTCTCTTTTTGGAGATTTTAATATAAATTGGTTAGATAAATTGTTGCAAACAAAAGTTGAAAATGTTTTCCCAAAATCACAAAATTCATATGAGTCCAACGCTGCTCGCAGCTTTAATTTAGTTAGTAGTCCTCTGCCTTTTGGGCTCGGTCCCTAATGATAATAATAATTCAGTGTTGGATCTTGAAACTTGAATATAAGTTCACCACCAGTGGCAGATTTTTCTGAGTGACTTGTAATGTGGGTGACAGGTCAGAAACATGTCTTTTAAATCACTGTTGGAACAATGACATGGAAAAATGCTAACACTATCATACCGTATTGGCCTTTTGGGAACCAATGTGAACAGAAAAACATAAAACCATTAGGAGAGAAAGACCCAATAAAAGCTCATGAAATGGGCTGTTGTAACATCAATTACAGGTCTGGACTGGTATTGTCTTTGCTCCCAGTTTTCAGCCAATATTAGTTTACATTTTGGCTAATTTACACTATTAAATGTATGCTGAGTTCTCTATTAGCAGTTCCTGTTTGCATTGCATCCGTGTTGTGTGTATGTTTACATGTAGCTGCTTCCTATGAGGAAGGGTGGAGAGGTGAAGGGGTTCTGCTTGTTGTTCGGCCTCCGCTGGACAACAAGCAGTTTCCTCCACCTTTCTGTCGCTCTTCTTGCGTCTCCAGCTCCAAAAACCTGTTGTCTTCTCTTTGTTTTCTTTCTGTGCCATCTTCTCCTCTTTTTCTTTTTTCTTCTTTTCCATCTTCTCCTCTTGTTCTTTTTTCTTCTTTTCCATTTTCTCCTCTTTTTCTTTCTTCTTCTCTTCTCTTGCTCTTTGTTTCTTTTCCTCCTTCTCCCGTTTTTGTCTTGCTTTCTTATGTTTCTTGTCCTCATTTTCTTGTGGGTTCTCTTCTTTCATCCACGCGTTTCCATGTTCTTTTTGTTCCATCTTCTGGCTGTGCAGAAGTGCCTCCTCTCTCAGCTGGGCAGAAGCTAACAGTATGGCTTTTTCTGCATGACATCTGGCTGTGACCTTGATACACTCCTCCTTCCAGAAGCGTTCGATGGTGTCGGCCTGCATGTTCTTGCTTTGGACACTTTCTCTGAGGGAGGAGATGAGTGAATCTCTCTCAGAGATGTCCTCTCTACTCTTCTGGAGTGCTGAATTGTGTGCTTATTCGGGAATCACCCAAATGTGTGTTCTTAAATTAGTGTTAGATGAAGTTGAGAGCAGTTTCTTATTTGGATTGGACAGTAAGCACCTAAACACATCATTTTTCTTTGCTGTTTCGGTTAAACTCTCGTATTTGTCAAGGTACGGCCATGGGGACTTCTTCGGGATCAATTCCTCTCTTTTCTCATTGTTGCAGGTTCTCTCTGCCATGTTGCCATCAGGTAAATTCCAGCTGGTGTGTATGTATTCTTGCAGCAGAGACATCGTAGGCAACAGCCCAAGGATTGGTACATGATGTCAACGTCATACGGAAGGGCTTCCTTTGGCTACACATACACAGTTCGTCTGCGTTTGGCGGTGGCGTCACATATTGATCCTCAGCAGTTTTATTTCAGACTGCAGCAGAAAGCTCCACTGCGCTTGAGCTTCAGAAATGCTTGATTGGAAAATGTAGCTCATGTGGACATTACCACACCTCTTGATCAATAAAAGAGCTTTGCTAATGATAACACAATTTTACTCAGAAAACAGCGACACTACCACCACGCTACTGAGAAATGTAGTTAAACTAGTAGTTAAACTGCCACTAACACTAACACTGACTGGTAGCCTCACTCATCTTTTCTATCAGAACTTCATCGCTCACTCTGGGATTTCAACTGAGTGTCACAGTCTCAGTCTTCAAGCGCAGGAATTACCATGTAAGCATATAAGTCTGGGCTGAATTGTTCCCCTTTGTCCTCATCTCTAGACTTCCAGAGCAGTTTCTCTCTGAGCTCTATTGCCATGAACAAAAAGCAGACTCTTTGGAGTCTTGGAATATGTTCATGTGTCTGTGGAGCAGGTCAGATGATGAGTCCATTTTATATAATATGTTTTTTGTGATCTTGGTATTGTTGAGGATGAATTTCATTTTGTATTTCATTGCCCTTTGTACAATGACTTGAGGAATAGTCTGTTTGAAAAGATAGAATTAAAAAACCCTGATTTGTTTTGGTTGTCCAATGCTGATGTGTTGAGTTGGCTTTTTAATATGGAAATGTTTATTTTGGCGAGATTTATAGGAGATGCTCGGTAGCTAAGACAGAGAACATTGTATCCATCATCATGGGACATTTCTTCCATGTAAACGGTGTTGTGAAATGCTTTATTTTTGAATTTGTTGAACTGTACATTATGATATGTCATGTGGCTATCTTGGTTATTTTTGTCTAGTGACTTGTAAGCCCATGTGGGCTGGGCACCAGAAAGGTGCAGGACACTTGAATAAATAATTCAATTCAATTCAATTCAACTCAGTTCAATTCAATTCAATTATATGTTTATGTTTATATGTTAATTTTTAACTTTTTGCAAATAAGTTGACCATATCATATCAACTTAAAAGGTGATGATGTATCAGTGCAGAGTTTTCAAAGCTTGCTCCCATATGGCCAAAAATCTTAAAATGTGCCATATCACAGTTTGGTTTGATTTTCAGGATTTTGATTTTAGACTGGTGATTTGACCACCTTTCTTATTCTGTATAATGCAATATTTGTCTTCTCTTTGTGGCTATGTTTTGCTGTCTTTGAATTGAATTGCTTCTAGTGACAGCTTTCCTGTTCAAACAGCTGATCCTTTTGCTCTTTTTTTCATGTTTTTAACCTGGCTGTCCAAATTATGCAGGCATCTGCTCTCATTTAGCTAGAACCCTTGTTCAAATAATACAGTTAATTTATTTAATCTTGCCTTTACAAAAGCAGTGTGGGACAGAAGCCAACCTTTAATCATCACATCAGATTAGGTATTCAAGTGCAGTCCCACAGAATCCCTAGCTCAATGCTTGGCTCCACTGATTTCAACAATAGGCCTGAAATAGGCTTTTTGTCCTCTTAATTAAAAGCGATTGAAGACACTTTAAAGCAGCGGCTCTTTCTAAACAAGTTGATACTTTAGATCCTCATTTGCCTTGAGGCCTTATGTTTCTTTTAAGCATTTCGAATGTTTAATACATGAGGTCATGTTTGCACAACACAAATTTGTAAGACTCCACAGTTGCCAGGAAGAAAATGCTTTCAGCTCTGTGATTGGTGGTCCAGCTATCATTTTATAGAGGGCTGAGTAATTTGAAATGACATTAAAATTGACCAATCAATACTTTCCTGCTGAATGGGTGGGCTTTGTTGTCGCTACTTTATGACTAGTTCAGCCCCCTGTGCACTGTGAATGGGTCCACACCATTACCACGCTGGTGTACACCTGTGGCTCACTGAGTAGGCAGTCTGTACACCATTGGACAGTTATCGTAGCCAGCAGATTATGCAACTTTTTTCCCATCTTTATCCAAGGGTGTTGTAAATCAGTTTGAGAGCATGGCCCTCACGGACTTAATTGACATCACCTGGTAAGTGCTTGAGTGTGAGAGGCTACAAGCGCTCGAAATGGTTTAAATAGGAGTGGGACAGCAGTTTGTGACATATCACGCTACCTTGATGACACCAAAACATGTTGCATATGATTGTGGGTTTGGGACTTTTTATTCAATATTTTATTGCCATATCAACATGACTGATTGGAATTTGTCTAATGAGATCACTTAAACAAAAACAGAAAAAGACAAAAATAGTAAAACCACTCACTCAAAAAGCAGATTAAACAAAGCGTAAAACAGATAGTAATATCCAACCCATAAAATAATGATATGCCTGACAGTCAAGTAAGGGACCGACTGCCTGATTTGAACGTCTTCAAGGCTCTTGCCTTACAGAGTGGACAAGAGGTAATTGTCAAATAATCAATTTACTAATTTTTGTCAAAACAGTGTCATTAACCCTTTCATGAATAGTGGTCACTACAGTGGACAGCTATTCAAAAGCCATTTTCTTAGATATGCATGGGTTTTGATGGTCCACCTGAGTGGACATGTGAAAAACTCCTAAAAAAATGCAGGTTTAAAAAAAATTAAGTTCTTTTTTTTTTCATGCCTAAAGGGGAATAAAAACACCAAGGAAAAAAATCCTGACTGAGGTTATCATAACTTATGCATGAAAGGGTTAAGCAAAAATTAAATTGAAATGGTTGATGAACAAACTAGATGTGTAATAAAACCTATGCTTACATTCCTCAGATTTCATGTGTTTTTATGTATCTTAAATCCTTGTTAATGTAGTGTTTCTTGTAAATGTAGGCATATCAGTGCACCCACTATGCCAGGCTGAATACCCATATGCCAGTTTGCTTACTGTATAATATGTAACTATTCTGCAATAAAATGTCCAAAAACAACCAGACCAATGTTATGTATTTTGTTGAGTTGTGTACTTACATTATCCCAAATGTTTCCAACAATTCTCAATTTTCATCAATTTTTTAATCAAGGTCCATTGCATTTGGTCTTCTGTCAATGGTGTCAAACCCCTCTATCAAAGAGTATCCATGCACAAGATACATGCTTCAGCGTTGTGGTTGTCTGCCATAGTGGCATCTACCAAAGAGTATACACCTACAACATAATACATCGGCGTTGTGGTTGTCCTCCAGAAACTGACTTTTATTCAGTTTTAAACCGCATTTTTACAATAAACTTGGTGGTTTTTAACTATATCTTTTAACCAGATGAAGGATTTTGGTCATCGGATGTCTGGATCTTAAGTTATCAGAGAAATAAGCTGAGCAGAAACTCTGATTTTTTACGTGAAACTGCTTTATTCAGGGTTTTTACTGGTTTTAATCCCTGTGTACGTTTGTTTTGGAGAGGAGACCTCTGTGGATAATTCTGCTCCTGGTAAAACCCTGCTGAATGTCTGTATCTTAACTTGTCAAAGAAACAAGCTGAGGAAACATTAGCAGCAGCTCAGCTCACAGCCCCATCATACGTCCTGTGCCTGCCGTACAGCGTCATAGACACACATTTTTTATGTTAAACTGCTTTATTCAGTGTTTTTACCTGTTTTAATCACCAGATCTGTTTGTTCTGGAGAGGAGAGGACCTCTGTGGATAATTTGTCTCCCAGTAAAAACATCCTGAACGATAAACACTGAAGTAATCCTAACCTGGAGAAGCTGGTTGTTTAACAATAAATGTCATGGGGATGTCTTTAGGACCCTTGGGAAGGCTATATAGGGGACACAGGAAGTGAGCGCTCTCTCTCTTACTTGTGTGCGGAATGAGGAATTGCAGTAACGTAGACACTGTACGAGGGACGCCAAACATTTGCTTGCTGTATGCTATATATGTAAAATACTATCCATATCATATAATATGAGAGAGCATGTAAAATGTTGCTAAAGTAAGAAATGAATATATTCCTGTAGAACTCTGAAAATAGCCCATGAGGGGAGAGTGGATAAAGAGTGGATAAAGCCGTAGATGCACGCTGAAATTAACAATAGGCCAGCTCTCCTGCGATGTTACACAAATTGAATCTCCTCAGTGGGTTGTAAAATATGCAGATAATTGATATGAGTTTTATTTTATTATAGCTTCCAATCATCTGCTAATAGACACCAGGAGTAAACCTGAAGTGGGATTATGATCCTAAATTGTGTACATGTATATTTATCAGACTGCGAATATGTGTATCAACCTATGTGACATTTAGTATTTTATTTTCCTTTTTTAGTATTAGTCATCACGACAATAAGCATCTTACGTAAAAGTTCACTTGTTATCCTGTTCATACTGGCCACTGACTGGCATAATTATTTGGTATATACAAATCTAAAATGTTCTTTTTATTCAACATTCATTTGCTGTGACCTCGTTATGTGTTATTATGTGTTATCATTACCTTACGTGCGTTTTGAGTTAAACATTTCAGTAAAACGTGCTTGTCCATGCCTTTATTTACACCTAAGTGATTTCTCGTTGTGTTTTTTGTTAGATTATTACAACAGTGAAGAGAATGCACTGTTTTTGTGATTTGGTTTAACTTTCACGATGCACAACTACGTTGACACTTGCCAGTAATTTGGTGCCCCTCCGCTATAAGCCTCCAGCCCCCCCTGGATATTTGTTCTAGCGCCCACACTGATTACATGCAAGTCATACTGATGCTCTACTGTATCAGAACTGTAATAATATACCTTTATAACTTTTAGAATAACTTTTTCACATATGTGCTAAGGTCAGTGGTGATCAAGGTGCGGAGAACGTCGACATTACTCGTTTCATGTTTACTGTGTGAGGAACAAGTTTTATTTCTGGAAAAAGAGTCCACAATCAGAGGTAAATATAATCAAATGTTTAGCAAGGTAACATTAACCTTGAGTCAGCATTGACAGTCATTAATTTTTCTGTGTATGTGTGCAGTTGTATGTCAATCAAGACCTCATTTATGATTAATTGAAATTAATTAAAAACTGCCTGTCCATTTGTGTTAAAAGTAAAAGGGGTGCTTCTCACTGACACACAATCAAGAATCTCTGCTACATACACTGTGTATAGCTGTCTTCATTCTGCTACACTATCCCCTGTGGCCTAAGGACCTCAGTCTTCCCATGACTAACCTGCAGTCAGTATGGTAAATCTGAGCTTCGATTTAAGGCACAAAAGTGTCAAGCTTCTGGTCTGAAATTGTACTGTAATCATTCAAATTAAGCCCTGTGAGTCTTTTTAATTTTTAGTCCTATGAATCAACATTTTGGCATATTTTGTCCTCTAATAGTGGATGTGCAACCTGGTGTTTTCTTAGGCCTGTGACTATTATGGTACGTTTAAGTGCCCCTTTACCCTTTACACTGTCTGTAACTCAAAAAGTGACATACTGCTTGTTTTCCATTTTTCCATGACAGAATTGAATGGATTTGGCATGATGTGTGGACTGCAGCAACTAGCTTAAGATGTCCTATCTTGAAGAAGAGGGACTATTGGACATCTCAAACACACTGCACATCTTCCTGGTGTGTTCCTCCTCCGTCTCCACAGCGACCTTCACACCTTTAGTGAGGGATGGAACCATTACCCACTCCGCTCAGTAGGAAACATGACCCCTCAACAGTTGTGGCAGTTGGGCCTGCTGCAAAACAGCACAGATGAGGCTTAGGCCTAAATGCACTGGAAGTGTCTGACGCGCGTGTTTTGAAGTACGCATATTGTTTTTAATGGCCGAACACGCACTAACAGCGTTATGAGGCCCGTCAAACTGTCTTGACGCCCCAACTCTGACCTTGTTTTGATTTTGGAGCGTCAAATGAGGACCCAGTTTTCTCGAGCGCAAGCCAGCTGAGCACCAGCGAGCAAGTGAGAGAGAGAAAGACACAGCGCGGCAGTGGTTGAGTAAGGGGACTGAGGGGTAGTGAGAACCAAACCTCTGAATGAGAGAAGTAAAAGGTTATATTCTGATTTTTTTCACGGAAGTTACGTTTTAAAGCACAAATAAATAACCATCAAACAGTCAACAGATTATTTACTGTGGACACAGATGCTCTTAGTTTCAGTTTCATTTTCCTCCTCTGCATTTCCCCGTTTCATTCATTCATTACATCCAACATGTACAGCGGTTAATACAAAGAGCAAAATGAAAAACCTGTGTTGGTTCTGTGGTATTGGAATTTCAAATCTGATGCAAATCTATCACTTCCAGTGTGTTTAGGCATTTAGAATGTTGAGGTGCATCCTTTTCTGCAATTATCTCTGTTGAACGTACATTAATTCAGGCAGTACATTCTTTGAATATTACACTGTAAATTTATGCTTGATTTAAACTGCTATTTGAATCCTGGGATCTGCAAGAACTTGACCTAGACGGGGAGAGTGCCCTTTACTGTGATGAGTTCCTACCAGGATCTGGGGTTGTTGTTCCAGAATTTCCCATGCCCGAGTGAGCAAGATATGACAGACCTTGAAGCTACTGTGGACCCTACAGACCTATCCAACTCCCAAGGTTGTGGCATTAACTGTCGTTCTCTTCAAATCTTTCAGTGAGCAACTGTCATGTTGGTAAGTCTGAACACCAATTGCTGTGCCACATACATGTAGACATATGAAAAAGCCAAGTCAAAGTTTGTAGAATTTAAAAACCATCCTTTTGCTTAGAACAGCTGTGTTCTTTCCTGACAGACTGTTTTAAAATGTGTGTTTTTCATCTGTGGCAGCGTTCTTAAAATTTTAACAACTATTGGAGATACACTGAATGACAATATTGAACATTACAGTTCATTAAACTTGAACCACTGAAATTAAAATAGATTCACCAATAAACAAGTTTGTACACAAAATTTCATTAAAACCATCCATTTTAACATCCAACAAATTAATTTACTTTCACTACCAAACCTGCCACAACCGTTGCATAAACACCTTATTCATCTACACCCTTAACAATTCTTGTCCCAGATGGAATGCCTCCACCAGAACTACTTTGAAATTTTCATATGATCTCATGTGTTGAACAGGGTATGTGATGGTGCTACTGCAAGCTGCAACAGGTGGATAGCATATCCTATGTTCTCCAGATTGTGACTTGAGGTGATGATTGAACTTTACATTTACTTTAAAACGTCTCTTCTCTTTCTGCAAGACAGGAACACAGTCGTCTATGGTCTGGGAGACCGGGTGTTGGGACCTCCTTTGCAAGGTAGTTTATTCATGAACACTTATTGTAACATTTTAATTTTCTAAAATTAAAAGTGTAATAAAAACAAAAACAAAAACAAAAACAGGACTTTTAAGCCTTTTTCCACTTTTATTCAAATACAAATAAAAATTATTTTGCTGCTTCAACAAATACAGATACAAATACAGATACTGGGCCCTCTGCACATCCCTTGTGTCTGCACAGTTAAGCACATTTAGCAGAGCAACAGCAACAATGAGTGCTCCATCTGTGCGCCTGTGTGTCTACACACTTAGCAGAGCAGCAGCAACAGTGAGAGCTCCATCTGTGTGTCTGTGTGTTAGTTGGCTAGGCAGGCTAGGGGGGTTATATTTAGCATTATAAAAAATATGCAGACACCTATATCAGGTCACATGGGAAAACATTTTTAGAAGGGCTTGGGAAAATAGCATGTTGACAATAAAACATCCATACTTCAACCAAAATTTGAGTCAGGATGCAAAAAGTGGGTGAAGGCTTGAAAGCTACGGTGAACAAGACGCCAGGACACAGGACAGTCTGGCGGAGGGCAAGTAGCAATGGACCAGTATAAGTGCAGGGGAGCTGATAAGGGAATGGGGAACAGGTGAGCTGATGGATGTGGCAGAATCAGACGATTGGAAAGGTGGGAAGGGCTGGGATTACTGCTGGGCAGGAGGGAGTGGCAGGGTCTGAAATGACCAAACAGTGAATGAAAATGGCAGATGCAGGCACAGAAAGAATGTCTTATTCTATTCTTTTAGCTTCTTTTTTATTTCCAAATGTAAAACTTTTTAATTGTATGTAAATGTCTCTTTACATTGCCTTGTGTTGTGTTGCTTTTATATTCTCTCTTGATACCTTTTATGCTCTATGTAAAGGACTTTGAATTGCCTTGTTGTTGAAATGTGCTATACAAATAAACTTGCTTTGCCTTGCCCCCCCTCCCACCCCCCACTTCCTCAAGGGATGGCTCTCAATGTCCTTCCAGGCTGGTCAGGATGGTTTCTCCACCAAGACAGGATCCAGGACAGCCTGAGCTGGCACCCAGGAGTGCCCCTCTGGCCCATACCCCTCCTAATCAACCAGGTACTAGAGACCCCTCCTTTTCTTTCTGAGGTGATCTGAGGAGAGGTCTGACAGTATAAGCACGCTCCCCATCAATGAGCCGGGTGGGCAGATGGGGCCTGGAGGCAGGCACCAGAGGACTTTCCTTAACTGGCGTGACATGGGAGACCGGGAAGGTGGGGTTGTTCGGTTGAACCGAGGGAGTTTGAGGCGGACCGCTACAGGGTTGATGACCTTGGAGATGGGGAATGGGCCAACAAAATTAAGAGTCAGCTGCCAGGGATCCACCCTCAGTGGAAGGTCCAGGGTAGACAACCACAACTTCTGTCCAGGAATGTAGTGCAGAGCTGGGTTGCAGCTGCAGTTGGCATTTCTTAGGTAGCAAACACAAGCAAAGAAGAGCAGATAGGGCCTTGATCCAGGTTCAGTGACAGCAGCAAACAAAGGCTTGAACATAAGAAAAATGGAAGATCTCTCTCCTGAGTGGGGAAGAGAGGAGGCTGGTACTCATAGGCGCACTTAAAGGACAGGCTGATGGAGGTGCATGGGGAGAGGCTGACAGAGGCTCACAGGAGGCTTCCAAAAATGAGATGTGAATTGGGGACCCTGATCAGACAATGTTTCTCAGGAGGCCATGCAGGCAGTGTGGACATGGTAAGACATTAATTCAGTAGCCTCTTTAGTAGTAGGTAGTTTGGGCAGTAGAACAAAGTGGGCTAATTTGGAAAAACAATCAATAACAGAGAGGATGACTGTGTTACCGTGCGATGAGGGAAAACCTGTGACGAAGTCCAGGGAGATCTGACACCAGGGGCAGTGAGGAATGGGCAGCAGGCTGCAGGAGTCCAGCTGGCGCTTGATGGGAAACCAGCAACTCCCTATCATCAGCCATGGTGGAACACCATAACCTCTGACAGATGAGGGACAGGGTACATGCAGTTCTGGGATGGCAAGCCAGATGGGAGGAATAGCCCCACTGGAGAACCTGGGAATGGAGATGAGCTGGTATAAAGAGGTGGTTTGGAGCATGGTAATTAGTGTGAGAAGCCTTTACCTGCTGCTCAACTACTCAGACAGCTGCTCCCACAATGCAGGGAGGAGGAACAATCACCTCTGGTTCTCCATTGGCCTCCTCAGGTTGGAACTGTTGGGACAGGCATCAAGCAAGAGAGGGTAAAAGAACCAGCTGAAGAACAGGGCCCATCTGGCTTGGCGGGAGTTGAGGTGCTTGGCAGTTTGGATGTACTCCAAGTTTTTGTGGTCGGTCCAGACCACAAACAGGTGCTCCGCCTCCTACAGCCAGTGCCCTCACTTCTCTATGGCCAACTTGACTGCCAGCAGCTCCCTGTTCCCTATGTTGTAATTTCTCTGAAGAGAGCTTACAGGAGAAGAATGCACAGGGATGAGCCCTCTGGTCGTGGGCTGACCATTGAGAGTCCCCATCCTCACATTAGAAGCTTCTACCTCGACTACAAACTCATAGCAGGTAACAGGGATGGTGTGAATGGGGGCAGACGTAAACCAGTGCTTAAGGTCCGGAAAGCCTTGTCAGCCTGTTTGGACCATTCAAAACAGACCTTGGAGGAGGTTAGGGAATTCAGGGGGGCAGTGATGGTGCTATAACCCCGGATGAATAGTCTGTAGAAGTTGGTGAAGCCAAGGAAATGTTGGACCTGCTTAGGGGACTCAAGAGTGGGCCAGTCGATGATAGGCTTGACTTCTAAGGGATCAATTTGGATGTTGCCAGGGGAGACCATGAACCCCAGAAAGGACACTGACGCTCCAATGTACTTATCCCTGGCTTTAGTTTCAGGTGCAGACAGAGTGTACAGATGGCCCTTGGGAGGAAAGGTACCAGGGAGGTCAACTGCGCAATTGTAGGGACAATGTGGTGGTAAGAAAGTGGCCCGGGCTTTGTTTAAAACTTCCTTAAGGTCAAGGTAGTCAGATGAAACTTTAGACAGGTTACTCAGTTTCAGGAACACTGGGAGAGGGTGGCAGAAGAGTTTAGGCAGAAAGCATGGCAATGTTGACTCCACCCTAGAATGGCCCCGTTGGCCCAGTCCACATGGGGGTTAGGTTCACAGAGCCACTGGTAACCCAGGATAAGTGGGAGTAGAGGTGACCTTGCGGCTCAGCTGTCCTGCTGAAAGAGCTGCGTGGTCACTCCTGCGTGCAGCTCTGGCCGCTCAGTCTGTAATCCTTTTTAGATTGGTCGTTTTCTTATTGTTTGCATGTATTTTATTTTTCTGATATAATTACTCCCCTTACTTAGTTAGTTATTGTCTTCTTTGATTTGTGTTAAGAATGAAAACAATCTGGGTTATTTGGGTGTTTCTGGGTGGCACCATGCGCACCTACATAGGCAGGTGACTGATCACACCTCTTCCTCTCTATCCTCCCTTGGATGATCCTGGTGTGTGGTGGCTGCAGCCTGGCGTGGCAGAGCAGTGTGGGCATTTTGGTGTGATTGCTTGCCGCCAAAGTGCTTCACTGTCATTCAAAGGTAATGCGCTCTGCCAGTGTATCCTCTCCCATTCAAGTGCGCAGTCGGTGCTGTGTGCACACTGGTAATGCTGGTGTTTCTGTGTGTGTGTGCAGCTGGCTGTTGGTGAGGAGGGACTGCTTGACCCACTCAGAGCCTGACATGGTCGCTTCTTGTTTCCCTTGCAAAGCAACGCTGCAGACCAACTTCTCCCTCCTATCGTCAGGAAGGCTGGGCTGGTGCCCGCTGAGGCTGTAGACGTGTGTGGCTGGGCACTGGCCACCACCCCCTAAATATGGCTGCTGCTTCAATATTGTCTCAGTTGTGGCCATTTCAGCTATTGGTTCACCACTTCTGCTTCATAGCTGATGCCTTGCGGCTCAGCTGTCCCTCTGACTGAGCTGCGTGGTAAGTCCTGCATGCAGCTCTGGCCGCTCAGTCTGTAATCCTTTTTAGATTGGTCGTTTTCTTATTGTTTGCGTGTATTTTATTTTTCTGACATAGTTACTCCCCTTACTTAGTTAGTTATTGTCTTCTTTGATTTGTGTTAAGAATGAAAACAATCTGGGTTATTTGGGTGTTTCATTATTCTGTAAATATTAATTTGGGGCCTATGTAATTGTGTCAGATTGTACTGTCACCACCAGGGCTTTTGTATTGTTGTTGTTTGCTGTATATTAATTTTCTTTTCTTTTACTTGACAGGTGCTGGGGACCCAGGCAGCAGTCCACTCCATCGGTAGTGGGTTTCCTTCGCACCCCCGATTTTGTTTGCTGGTTTGCTGTGTCAGGGGTGGTTTTTCTTTTGTTATGAATTCCCCTGCCTTGGTTTGATCCCTGCTGCCTTGGTAAGCTCCAGCCCTGTTTCCAACCCCTTTTTTGGTTCACCTTCCTGTGCCATTAATTCTTGGGTTACGCCCTGATGGCTGACATTTTTAGCGAATTACCTTTTGTTTGTTTCTTTTGCTCATATTTTGTTTGATAAATTATTTTTAATTGAACACGTCCCCTGCCCAAGTGGAATTTATTATTGAACCTGTGTCTTGCTTATTTGCTTGTAGCTAACTCTCAATTTAATAATTTCCGGGGGTGAAATTCCCTCGGTGGCGTTGTTGAGGCAACTTATGGCACCACTCTGCCACACTAAGACAATAATTCTTTTCATTGAGTCATTATGTTCTTATTTGCTAAATTTTGGCCCTGTAATCAGTGTGCTAGTAGTCATTTTGGAAATTATTGCACTTTTAATAGGATTTGAAGATGTATAGTAGGTGTGATGTCTGCTGTGTTGGCATTGATTGACAGCTGTGATTGACAGTTGGCTCACCTGCTGCTCCCCCTGGCTCCGAGACTCACACTGAGTCGGTCTATTGTTGGAATATTTTGGTAAAATTAATGTTATTTGATAAGGATACCTACTGTGTTTGCATAATTTAGCTAGACTATCTAATGATAGCCCAAGCGTGTGTTGCTCTGTGTTTCCAACATAGCAGGGTGTGTTTCCAGACCATGAAAGGCAACACCCCACACTACTTATTTGGGAGGTCCTGGCTCCAAACAGAAAAGATTGCGCCGACCATAAGCTGGAACTCTGGCCTTCAAACCAGCTCCAATGCAAAACAATAGATGACGCCACACCCTGCTATGTCCGTCTTTATATGAAGTCTGTGGTTAGGATAGAAAGGATTGGGTAGGATTGGACAGATCATATGAACGACAGAATAAGAAATTTCATGCAACAGACATTCATGTAGACATTAGAAATACGACACTTCTCACTCAGGAATACACTTATGTCTGAAGTGTCTGATTATTGTGTTTTACAATGAATAATTAGATGGATTTGTGTAAGAGTGTCCTCACCTTAGTATATATTTGGCTGTGGATGGCCAACGGTAACCTTTATTGGAGTATTGGGATTTCACAATAATTTGTCAGCCTCAAACTCAACAAAGTCTGATGGGGAAAGAAACATTTTACTTTTTTTTTTTAAACATTTTTTGTCATTTGGTAAATGCATTTATGAAAAGCGACTTACAAGTCGGCCAAGAATTATGAGCAGCCAGGTGAACAGGCACAGTCTGTGTATATGTATTACAGTGCTGCTTGAAAGTTTGTGAACCCTTTAGAATTTGCTCTATTTCTGGATAAATATGACCTAAAATGTGATCAGATTTCCATTCAAGTCCTTAAACTAGATAAAGAGACATCAGTTAAACAAATGAGACATAAATCTTATTTATTGAGGAAAATGATCCAAGTTACGTATTTGTGCGTGGCAAAAGTATGTGAACCTCTAGGATTATCAAGTCATTTGAAGGGGAAATTAGAGTCAGGTGTTGACAATTAAGTGAGAGTCTGGGAGGCCCTGCCTTATTTAAGAAGAGAAATCTGGGTCCTCACTATCAAAGTCTGAGCTTCACAACACAGGTTTGTGGAAGTGTATCATGGCTCAAACAAAGGATATTTCCGAGGACCTTAGAAGAAAAGTTGTTGATGCCCACCAAGCTGGAAAAGGTTACAAAACCATTTCTAAAGAGTTTGGACTCCACCAGTCGATTGTCAGGCAGATTGTGTATAAATGGAAGACATCCAACACCATTGTTACCCTCCACAGGAGTGGTCGGACATCAAAAATCACACCAAGAGGAGACATGTAATACTCCAGGAGGCCACAAGGGACCCCTGGGTAACATCTAGGAAACTAAAGGCCTCTCTTACAGTGGCTACAGTCAATTTTCATGAGTCCACCATCAGGAGAACATTGAACATCAATGATGTGCATGGCAGAGTTGCAAAGAGAAACCCACTACTCTCCAAAAAGAGGGTGAATGGAAAAATGTTCTGTGGATAGATGAGAGCACAATTGATGAGCAAACACTGCATTCCAGCAAAAGAACCCTATCCCATCTCTGAAACACGGTGGTGGTAGTATCATGGTTTGGGCTGCT
This sequence comes from Thunnus albacares, assembly GCF_914725855.1. Lineage (NCBI taxonomy): Eukaryota > Metazoa > Chordata > Actinopteri > Scombriformes > Scombridae > Thunnus > Thunnus albacares. The sequence goes on along the minus strand of NC_058116.1, from coordinate 811,882 downwards.
TTGCTGCCTCTGAACCAGGACAGCTTGCAATCATTTAAGGAGCTATGAGTTCTGAGTTGTACCAGCAGATTCTACAGGAAAATGTCAAGGTATCCGTCTGTGAACTGAAGCTCAACAGAAAGTGGGTCATGCTGCAAGACAACGCAAGTCGTTCGTAGAACACACAAGTCGTTCTACCAAAGAATGATTAGAGCAGGAGAAAGATAATGTTTTGGAATAGCTGAGTCAAAGTCCTGACCTTAATCCTATAGAAATGCTGTGGAAGGACCTGAAGCAGGCAGTTCATGCAAAGAAGCCCACCAACATCCCTGAGTTGAGACTGTTCTGTAAGGAGGAATGGGCTAAAGCTCCAAGCTGATGTGCAGGGCTGATAAACAGTTACCGGAAAGTTATTGCTGCAAAAGGGGGTCACACCTGTTACTGAAAGCGCTGATACTTTTGCCTCACACAAATAAGTATGATTGGATAATTTTCCTCAATAAATAAATGAAAAAGATTTTTTTTCTCATTTGTTTAATTGGATTTACTTTATCTAGTTTTAGGACTTGTGTAAATATCTGATCACGTTTTAGGTCATATTTATGCAGAAATACAGAAAATTCTAAAGGGTTCACAGACTTTCAAGCAGCACTGTATATGTGATTGTTTATACGTTTAGGTGTGAAAGTGTGTGTCTACATGTATAATGGATCTTCTCTCTCATACTCTGCATTTGTCACAATACAGGCATCATCTGAGTTCAGCACAGCTCCTTGAGAAGCCATAACACCCACATGTGATCCAGTGGGAGTGTACCAGCAGCCTTCTTGTAGAATGGAACATGAAGAAAGTGCTGTCAAAACAACAGGTGCTCACATCCACATCACTAACTCCTCAACTCTGTTTCCAACCAGCATGCAGTCTACTCTAGATAATACAGGCCAGTAACATATCAGGTTATATGAGGGCTGTGAAGATCATTGCACATGTAGATATAGTGAGCAGGGTAGCAAGACACTGAACCCCAACTGCTCCTGATGGTTAGGCCAGCTCCTTGCATCAATGTGTGAGTAAATGAGAGGCACATTGTAAAGCACTCTATAGTGCAGTCCATCAATAACTGCGTGAGCTTTTAGCTTTTGGAAGGTTATATTTTCTCTGCCTATAAGTAGTAGTTTAGATCAATGATTATACATCATATGACAGTCACTGGGTAACTTGAAAACATTTGTAGTCACTTTAAGAATATTTATTTGAGTGCATGTCTGTGGTACAGAGCCCTGGTTCCTGTGTCTACATGTGTTACCATCCGGCTGTGTTGACACACCAACAGCCAATCGGAGATTAACATTCCACTCCAAGGTCAGAGTTCACAGTGCTAATTGCCCGCAGTGTTTCAGACAGACTTTGCTTTTTTTTAAAGAGGGATTTGATCCCTTTGAGCCTTAGCTTCAAAGAGGAGGAAACACCCAGTGAAGCCTTTAACAAATACAGGACAAAAACAGAAGAGGACTGGTTGATTTCAGCTTTGCAGTGTGTCAGTCAGCCAGAGCCACGGGTCAATCTCAAGTCCCGAGTCAAGTTAAACAAGTCAGGTTCGAGTCATCAACAAGAATTAAGCTCTCTCTCCATATCTAATGCTATTAATTTAATTTGATGGAGTAATATCCATAATAGTATATTTATAATAATTACAAGAATCAGATTTGGCTTGATGATGGTCAAAGGCCAACAAAACAAACAAAACAGATCTAACAAGGATCAGCACTGTTGCCATCTTGCCTCCTTATACACCTCAGCCAGTGACCTGCAGGTATCATTGCGGTCTGGTACACACCTATTTGCATACACTCTCACTCAGGCACACATCTATCACACATCATGTCTTTACATTTTCACTGTTGGAGAGAACACATGAACAACAAAATACAACCACGGTTGTAACAGGGACACCTCTCTGACAGCTCCAACCATATGGTCATGTGGTGCATTATAGAGCCCTTTATAAGCTGTGCAACTGATTCAAAGTGTTAGGCTGTATTCAGACCAAATCAGGCAGTGCAGTGAAAACGCCACTCCTCCCATTCATTTGAATGGGGGCAGTGCGTTTTGGCTGCAGGCGTTTTGGCCACAGCAGCCCTGCACTGGACTACTGGACACTGAAGCTATTTTTCACTACATTATACTGCATATTGCTGGATAGTTCAATGTATAAAATTTCTTTATATTCTATATGTTGATGATATATTTTGTATGTGATACCTAAATCTGCATTGTAACTGTAAAAACTTCAATGTAGTTACCACGTCATGTCTTGTGCTTCAAGACTCTGCTGACTGTGTATTAAACCAAAACAATGGGACCCATGGAAAAACATTTTCATGTTCTTATCCTTAAACTTTTTTCTGTGACGTTCCTGTGAGTGTTCCAAGTCAGATTCAACAAATTCTCGTAACAGGCGGAACTTGACATAAATCGCTGATTTCAGCCTGATGAATGTCATCCTATCATGAGGAGGTGCGCGTTTGTCTGATCATTAGCATAATCAATGCCCAACACAAAAATGTTACCAAAGAATAAAACAAGAATTTCACTCTGCAAATCTTCTGTCAGAAATCAGCAGACAAAACATAATAAGTTCAGGAGTGTGAGTAATAGAGGACCTGAGACAAATGACAGAAATAAAGAGGCTTTGACATGAAGTTAGATGCAAAAAAAAGTCTTTCTAAAGCAAAGCAAAGTGCTCCATGACTCATAGGAGAGGCAATCATGTGACAGTCACAGAAATGTTAGAGAAGAAGATATTATAGCCTACACTGTGTGATGTTACACTGTTAGCTGCAACACAACATGATACTGGACTGAGAGCTGCAGAGAAACAACAAGGCAGCTGTTTACAATAGGGGGCATTGACAAAGAGACAAAGGCATTTTGTAAATTATTAGAGAAAGTGTATATAGTTAGAACAGTAAAATTATGTTAAATGTTTTATACCAAAACATCATAATGAATAAATCCATGAATAGAGCTATTAGGGGCCCTTCTTGATTGGGGGCACCAGGCACTTGGCTACTTTGCCTAATGTTAAAGTCAGCCCCTGTAATCAGAGTCAGAGTGCACCAGACACTGTAGGTGGTGGTTTCCAATGTAGCCTACTGAAGTTACATTACACCTGTAATCTCCCTTCCATGGTAAAGCAGAATGTTCTCACCTATAACTGCATTTCTGTGAGAAACTGAGTGGTCAGCAAAATTAAGAGAGACGCATTTTCCTGCATTCTCGGGAGGCCCTGGGTAGCTCTGAAAATGCTGCACCCTTAACAGTATTTGGATCCAATGGGTCAACCTGCTGGCTGTGTCGATCTATTGCGCATTCGGGATCCTCAGACCTCTTTGCACATGTACATTTAAGTGTCCAAAACATATTCAACCTCCACTGCTTCATCAGCCTTCATCAGAGCAATAACAGATGTAAAAAATAGTGCAGTGAAGTTGGATTGTAATGTTCTGTGACGGTGCTGACAACTAATTAAAGACTAACAGGTTTCACCTGATCTGAACTGTTGCTGCTGACAGAGACTCTGTGAGCTGATTGTTCTCAGCTGGCCTTGATTGCGGAGGTGGCAAACTGGTAAAGGAGAGCCGAGAGAGTAGGAGGGTGTTCTGGGGAGCAGAGCTTGATAGATGTTGCGAGTAGTTTGCCCAGCCAAGCCACTGGTATTGCACTCACGTTAGGGGGTGGGTGCCATTCGTAGTTGTCTAGGGCTGCCGGCAGCGAAGACAGCTAGAACAGGGGGAGATGTTCCTGTGGTAGGGCTGAGGATAGTTAGGGACCGAGGAACACTAGGAGTGCCCTGCTGCTTCCCAGCTCTGCATGGGAGCGTTTAACACACTGGGCCATGTTGGACCAGTGCCACAAGCCTAGACCCCGGGGGAGGGTCTCGTTTCACCAGACAGTTATGTGGTCAATAAGTGTTTTTGTGTTTAGTCTTGTCTATTATTATCTTTGTCTATTCCTGTGGTTATTTGTGTGACTTTTTATAGATCTTAAAGGCAGCAGCAGTAATATATTGGTGGGAATCAGTGCAAACTGGGGGAAAGACAGCTGATAGGTATGGGGGCATACATGACTGTCTCGGATAGTTTAATGCGCACATCCCATAGTAGTGTGAAATCAAGTGTGCCTATTTAGGGTGGAATCGTGTGGTTTTTACAGCGCTAAGCTTAGTGTGTTTTCTTAAATGCTTTTTACAACCGGACCGCTGTGTGTAGTCTGTCTATCTTTTGTGTGGATTACATTAATAAATTACTCTTCTTGGCTTTTATTGCACTCACAGTAACATAACGAGTTTAGTCGTCATCAACTCTCCACCACTGTCTGTCTCTTCTGCTGCACTGCACACGTGGAGGGTCAGCCCCACCAGCGCTGAGAAAGAGCAGAGAAGCAGCGAGACGGCGACCACAAATGACAGCAGAGCGCAGTAGAGACTGTCTTTATTTATGTTATTTACCAAATGTATTTGCACTTGTTTAATTTCAGCTCAGTGTGAGAGTCGTTGCTGCTTTTTGCTGTCATTTATGGTCAAGTTACTCTCCTCTGCTCTCTATGGTTCACCACCGGCGGGGCTGAGCCCTCGGTGTGCGTGCAGCACACACAGGAGAGACAGTGAAGCAGGTGAAGTACTTGAGTTGACGACAACTACACTTATTATGTTACTGTAAGTGCAATTAAAGCTTCGGGAGTAAAAAGCCAAGAAGAGTAATTTAATTTAATCCGCACAAAGGATGGACAGACCATGGGGGGAGGAAGGGGTTCACAGACCAACTATTTACTTATTGAATTAAAATGTGCTGTATCCGGATAGGTATCATGATCAGGATATGAAATTACCTATATTGGGATATGAGATTTTGGTCATATCGCCCAGACCTACATTTGGTAGTACTAAAACACCCTTGATGGAGTCGGATATTCAGTTTTTACAGGTAAGTACATTTTGTTTTAATGCTTTTTTTTTAAGCATATTTTTTGTTGAAGCATAAGCATTATCACAGTTAACCATAGACTGTAAATGCACCGTGCTAACCAAGCTAGCAGCTAGCGTTAGGGTCAACGCCGCCCTCCCATGCAAATATGGCCACTTCCAACTCCAAAAAAACCAAGATGGCAACAGTCAAAATGCAAACTCGAGGCTTCAAAACCAGAGTCCACAAGCCAATGCTTAATGTCATGGTGACAACGTCCATTATTTTTTACAGTCTATGGTCTGAAATTACTCATTAACTAAATTGAGATTTTGGACATTCACTCAACTTTCCTGAAGGGGTTAGGTGAGCTCATACTTTGGCTACTAAAAGTCATTGTAAGCAGTCATTTGCAATACTTACAATCTCATACACTAAAATGAGATTTGCAACACTAACATGAAGTAGTCTGGTTTATTGTATAAGTATTACATAATGTTATCCAATTTATGATACTTGTAATATACAATGTCTCAGATTTTTGTGCTATGCCACTGTTTGTATGCATTATAATGTATTAGATATGTATAATACATTACATGAGAAGCATAATCCAAGTTGCCAACAGGCAAAACTCGTTATTGTCACATCAGTTTAGAGGTAATGATTACAGATATTGTTAACTACCATAACCACAACAATGTAGAGCAATAAAACAACCCGTGTCAGTGAAAGATGTGGCTACATCAGCTGCTGCAACAAACTCTGTGTTCATATTAAATGACATGTACAGCATGTGAGATGAGCCTCAATCTGTCCTTCAATGCACATAAAGAATTTCAATGAAAATAAGTTCCATCCTGTCTGTTTTGTTGACTTTATCTGTCCAGAGGTATGTCCACCAGAAATATGTAGCAAATGTGAATCTCTCAATGTTTTGGATACAGAAGGCTTCACTTAGCCTAAACCTGCTGTGCCTGTTGAAGAGTTGACAGGGGCTGGTGGTGCTGAGGTGTCAGCCTCCTCCTCCTGGAGCCCTCTGACGGCTGCAACACTCACAAGCTGCAGGGCACAAACACACTCACACACACACACAGAGCATCCCTACATGGATTCAACTGTGATTGTGGACCTTTCCCACTAAAACTACCCAAATTCTACATATCTGACAGTTATTTTATGGCAGTGTTACTGTGTTTGTTTAAGTAAAAAATTAAAAAAAACTTCATATACATTTTGTAAGTTACATTTTTTAAGTCTACACCTCATTAATGACCCATCCAAAACACATTTTTTTTCTGTATTAATATATCAATATCTCTTCTCCTGCAAAACAAATGCTTAGTTTATATTATCTTTTATTCATTTTTACTTCATTGTGAACCCGTAGACATACATAAAAATTCCAGCCAACATTTCTATCTCTGAATTTTGAGCAACCTCTTCATGTCACACCCATCATACAAATCTTTTACACCCCTGGACAAAAATCAAACCCCTGGTTTGGCGTAATACATTGTGTCCAGGTGGCTGAGTATATGGCTCGCTACAATTACTGAACTTAAATTCTGGTCTGGATCATATTTGTAACATTATCAGCCTCTAACTTGGACTATTGACAGCTGACAGACATCTCAACTTCAATCAGCACTTTAAAAGTCTGTTCGGCCTTGCAGTTTACACAGAAGAAATATTTGCAGAGTCAAACCAATGCTCCCCAACATGGTTGAGCAAATCATCCATGCCTTCATTTTCTGTCAGCATTACTACTGCAATTTATTATTTACTTGCCTCAGTGGTGCAACGATTATCCTCCTCCAGTCCTGGCTGAATTACATCACTTCCTCTTTTACTTGTACAGTTTTTGAGTGTAATATTTATGTGCTTTTTCTTCTCCATTTTTGTGTCCTGACAGGAGTTGGATTGGGCAATTAGCTTAAACAAACTCTTAACAAACTACCATGCCCAAAACTCTTTGTGGTGAAGTAACAGTGCAACAGTATTGCTTGCTGACATGTTTTTAATAGTTTTGGGGCAACTACGGAGGTCTACAGCACAAACTATATTATTAACTATATTACTTCACCTGGAAATCCAGAGTCACCCCCTCAGATAGTCCGAAGGCTTATGTGGAAGCTCATGTGTCCTGATAATGGTTGTAATGTCTAAACTGAAGACATCCTGAAAATGCACTCAGGTCAGCCTTTAAGTGAAGCTCTGGCTTGAATCTGACTGTATGACTGCAGTGTTGATGTCCACCGCCAAGTGAATGGGCCTCTGTAGAAGTCCAGTCATCCTAACTATGCCCATTGTCTCCTTTGATTGACAGGAAGGCTGCTGATAAAGGACTGAGGGCCAGAGTAACCTACGCTGCTGCCCTCCCACTGCAGCTATATTACTTTACCACAGATTTAGTTTGTTCAACAAGCCACCTGCATGGGAGACATTATAAAGACTTACCACACATCCTCACAAATAAAATGTACACATACCTTTCAATTTCATTGATCTGTGATTTTTATGTGTTACCCACTTTCTTTGAATCTGCTCTGTATTCTATACTTAAGTGGTTTCTCACATTACCCAGAATGAAGGTACTGGTTCAATCCCAGGCTCCTTCTGTCCGCATGTCAAAGTGTTCTTGAGCATGATACTAAACTCAAGATTGCTCCTGATGACGAGGCCAGGGTCTTGCACGTCAGCATCATCACCATCAGGGTGTGTGAATGGGTATGAGAGTCAAATTGGAAAGCATTGTGTAAGTAAAATCCATTTACCATCAACCCATAAGTGTGCAGCAGTGTCCTACTTCCCATCGTCATCTCCCCAGAAAAGCAACGGCTTTATCACATTCATTCCCCAGATGAGATGATTCACTCCCATACTGACTACTTCAATTGTTGTTACGCAGTGTGTGGGTGTGAAATCACATACTAACATACTGCCTACTACATACTCAATGAGTGGATACTGCATACTGCGTACTAAATGAACAATTAAATATGCCATTACTAGCAGACTGTTCACACTAAAGTATACAGCCAGATATCCCAGAATGCATTTAGCACTAATCGGCAACAATAGCAGAGATTTAAAGCAGGCTGAAAGCTGTTGTAATTTTCGCTGTAGCAATGTTAATATCACTTTATTAAGTTTTAATATTTTTCAGGCAAGAAAGTAAGCATGTAGATTAACAATGTATGGTCAGTTTATCCAAATAACGTTGTTTGTAGTAAAGCAGTGATAAATTCGCCTGACAAATCCTGAGCTCCGAACTGTCTAAAAATATTATTTCAGAAGCTAAAAGTTTAATTCTCTTTCCCCTGGCGAGTTTCCTCTGTCTTGTCAAGTTGATATCTACTATTCTTTGTTTTGCTGCTTAAACAATTTAAAAAGCAGTATAGCCTACAGGGACCGGTAGAGATGGAGTGTAATCCACAGTAAGTGACTGCGTTGTGTTCCAGTCAGGCTCCACTATCTTTAAGCGCAGGGTCTATTTTTGCCGGATCGGTACAGACATGACAGAAAAAAATGAATTAATGCAGCAACGCAAATGGGTCTATAGGTTGCCAGCCACCTGGAGGTGGGGGTGCTGCACCTTGCTGTGGGGGTGCTGCAGCACCTCCAGCCCCCTGACTTCCCACAGCTATGGTCATGTTGGTGTGCTGAGGACTTGGCAAGTTCAACTCAGGAGTACAAACTTCCAAATACCGGAGGATGCTTAATAAAATGAAACAAAATTTAATATAGACTGATGTGTTCATTTTATTATATTTATATTTATTGAAATGTTGTGATATCTGTGAATACAGAGCACTGTTGTTCTGTCCAGTAGAAACATGAAGTTTCACTTTACATTCAGACAAACTAATGTAGCAGCTACAATTGTAGGATTTCATCTGTGAGACCAACATTTATCTTCCAAAAGGAATTAGAGCCCAGAGCCTGTTGTCTCTGTTGCCTTTAGTCCTGTGGTTTATGTCTGTATGTTGCAGGTCCTTGGATGGGTGGAGCAGACTGTCACTTGAGTACTAACTGGGAACACCTGGCCAGTGCCCCAGAATGTATTTAAGCTCGCCTGCCCTGATTCCAGTCCCTCTCTGATCCTTCCTCCACTTACCAGGCTGTGGTTGTTTTTCACTGACAACACGCACCTCATATTAGACAACACATTCATACACTTTCAAACACCACTGATACTGACTTCCACATCCCATTGCAATTATTGTTATTTACTTTAATAAATTTCAGTGTGTTATCGCTGAGTTTGGGTGTGCATCTCCCTCCTTTGTTGTGGCCTGTGAGCCGGTCATAACATGTATTATATTATATTATATTATATTATATTATATTATATTATATTATATTATATTATATTATATTATATTATATTATATTATATTATATTATTTATCAAAATGCTGGTGAGACATTAGAGCCAGCAGTAAATCACCAAAGAGCTGCACAGATCAGTTCATTGGATCATGTTCTACCTGGGATGTCGACGGACGTTGACCATCCGATCATCTCAGGAGTCAGGCTGCTAGCAGCTGAGATGACCGGCTGGTCCCAGCCAGTGGCTCCTCACATCTCCAAAAACGCTGCAGCAGATTTACAACCAGGCATTATTTGGATAAATTGACCACATATTGGGAATCTAATACTTTCTCGCCTGAAAAAATATTAAAACTTAATAAAGTGAGTGTAACAGTCCTACAGCAAAAATTACAACATTTTTAATGAGATTTTCTTACTTATGGAACAGAACCTATAAAGTTTTGACATCACTGGTTTATGTGAATATAGCTAGCTAGTCATCTACTAGTCGCTCCAGAATTTTTTTATTATTATCATTGTGGCCAAAAATGCTTGATTTTGCAGTGGCTTTTCTCAAAATTTACAATACAATTTGTAATGTTTTATGTGCTCTTTTTGTGGCAAAGTTGCAGAAATTAGAAAAAATCTCAAGCAAAGGAAAATATTATTTTATGCCATTATTTTATTTTTTACTACTGATGGAGAGTCATATTTAATCACTTTCTTGGATAAAAATGTACTGCATATCACATAAACAACTATATTTCAGTGCTAATTTTTAATGTATTTTCTAAACATGAGAACTATGGGCTCAAAGTTATATAAAAAAGAAAATACTGTACTTGAGTTACATTTAAAAGCCTTTATTAAATAAACTTTCAGCTCAACATTAGCACCAAATAAAATCAGTCAATAATGCCATTAAAATAAATGCATTAACATAAAAATATAGTTTCATTTCATTTTTGAAGTAGATTATGTCCATCTTTGCTGTCTGAGCAACACATCAACTTGTATGGGAGGGCAGGGACAAAAGTATTGGGGACATGCTGTGAAGTCTACATGAGATACACCACACCATTTAGTCCGCAGCCAAAAATCAGCCCAATCCAATCAGTTGTGCCAGAGTTACAGTGGAAAAACTGATTTTTCATTTTGCTTTGCTTCGACTTTCCTTGCTGTTAATGAAAAAGAGAGGAACAGGCATGATTTGGAAATGGAGTAATGATTTGTGACAGTTTAAACATCTCAAATTCCAACCCAATGTTATTCATAAGAGAAAATGGTGATTATGCAGTTATGAGTTTGTTGCATTGGACCGGTTTCATACAATTGCAACATTTAACATGATAAACTGACTTAAGAGTAACATGGTCATTTGCTTGGAGGACTAACTGAAGCATTAGTAAGCATTATATAGTCAGGGATGATTGTGCATTGACTAACCTGGTTTTAGGGGTAATGGTAGAGTACTATGTAGTTGTTATAGCAGGGCATCTTGACTTAGTCGATGACCCAGTAGCTTATTTGTGCGTGTGTGTGTGTGTGTGTGTGTGTGTGCGTGTGTATGCATAATTTACACAAAGAATCCCACTAATCAAGCACATATTTCTGTTGTTTTAAGTTTTTTTTTAAATTTCAGATTTATGTTTTTTAGGATTTCTGATTTATACTGAGTAAAATAAAAACATTTTTTAAAGGTCAACTAATTTAAATGTTAGGCCACCTAAAGAAGGTTTAGCTTAAAAGGCCTAAAGCCTGAAACTATCAAATAAATAAAAAATATTTGAATTTCATCAATCATTCTCACATTCAAATGTGATAAATTATGGTTTATTCTTTATTCACCTTTATTTGTATCTAAATCCAAAATGTAGTTAGCAGTTAGCAAACACACAGTAAGCCCTGTGCTTTGTCCCAGCTTTACATATCTGTGTGCAAAGTCCGTTGTTTACTGTCTTTTCTGTAAAACTGCTCCATATGGACGAGTAAAATGTTCAGTTTGAACAACTCCTGTTCTACTCATTATTTGAAGCTTTCTCTGCACAACAAATTATCATCCAAAACAACAAATAGTCTGAATATTTTGCTCCATACTGGTTGTGCCGTTATGTTATCAGTTTGTGTACATCTAAATAACTGTAACTATTGAATGTTATCTAGTTAGGCTATCTATTACACCAACACTGGCTTTAGCTCATTAAGTCAGTTTCACATACATAAAGCAAACTTTTCCATTTATGCTATATTAATATTAAGCTCTTTTGGTAAACTTCTCATATATCAATAGATATGTATAGGCGAGAGTCTTTAAAGGTTGTAAATATAATCAAAAACAGTGTGATCAACTAGTCTATCGATTGTCAGCTTTTCAAGTTCAATTCACCTGATGACAGTTAAATTGTCTGTCTGTCTTCAAAAAGAAATGATGACTCACACGTTGTGAATAAAAGGAGAATAGTGCATGTGTTTGTGTCTGTGAGAGGGGAAGAGAGGCTGTTTGTTGAATCAATGAGCTATAGGCTATATTTGTTTATGAATCATTCAATAAGTATTGCTATATTGACAGTTATCACCATGTGATACATTGACAGAGTAAATCAATACATTCAAGATTTAAATAATACTGCTACATTGATAGCCTTTAATTATTGAATCAGTATGTATCATTATATTGGCAGAGTCAATCACTTTACATGATATGTTGACAGATATATATCGCTACATTTAAAGAATTCATAGGATACCATAACATTACTGCATTGGCAGAATTATTTAATATATAGCCTGTCATTGACAAAAATCACATTAAACTGCAACATGTATGTGCAGTGACAGCCAATTGTTCTGTGGTCTTTTCTCCTGACAGTGGAGGTATGGTCTTGTGCATTTTGTTTTATTTTTGCAGCATTTCCTGTCCTGACAGTGAATTCACTGTCAGCCTGCACTGGAAGCGTCCCTACAGAGGAGGCCTGCATGCAGACTGTCTTGGCACTATAAGAACATGAGTTGATTTTATATCTTTTCACAGAAATATGATAGAATCCCTTTTTTTCAGAGCTCACGGTAGTAGCAGAAGATGCCCAAGAGGAATTTTGGCCCAAACCACTAGGGGATGTCTTGCCCCAGATATGAATATTTTTTTAAGGTTTTAAAACCATAAAAATCACAGTTTGATATGTTGTTCCAAACTAACAAATAGTTCTCTACATAACTTTCCTGAACAGATCACCAAAAGCTTTTTTTATGTCTGTCCCTGTCAAAACACACACATTAAGTTATCTCCAAAACTGTTTGTGTGCATAATTCCAAATCAAAGGCCTGTGACATGCACGTACACGTAAGGCAGCCCTCAGGACGATGAACTTTACTGACGTTTGATGGTACAGGCTTACAGAGTTACAAGCATCTTCCCTATACATGTAGCTACAGTACCATGTTCTGTGCTTGCTCTCCTTCCTGTGTGCTCTGGCCTTTGAGTGTATGACACTCGAAATTCAAATCCAGTTCAATGAATGAAATATCTGTGCTTAAGCATTTGAATGGTCTGGCTTTTTTTCCTCTTCTCTTCTGTTTTTTTGTTTGTTTTTTGTTTGTTTGTTTGTTTGTTTGTTTGTTTGTTTGTTTGTTTGTTTGTTTGTTTGTCTTTCTTGGCCTCCTTATTGAATTGTTGGGCTACTTTTAAAGATAATTTTAGTTACTTGTTAATTTAGTGTAATTATTGTTAATGGCTTTCAAGACTATGTGATATAAATAGGTTCCAAATGTGTTTAAGTCTACTAAATGTTGCTGGTAATTGTTTAATAAAGGATAAGCAGATAATACAGGATGTATTTTAAAAATAGAGCAATTTATTTAAAATATCAAATGGCTTTTTATTAGGGAGAGATATACTACAAAATATTAGGCTATAATAAGTTTGTGATAAAGATTATTATTCTTGTTATTATTATTATTATTATTATGTTGTTGTTGTTGTTACCCTTCTAAGTATACAGACTTAAATCAGTGTCTTCTGATATGTAATTAATTGTGTCTGCACATTTCCCTCCTCCTCGTCTTCAGACCAGGAGGTGCGGCCGCCGGAGCCACCGCCCACCGGGCTGTCCCGGCCAATGAGAAGCGGCCTGTGCGGCGACCTCTGATAGGAGCGGAGCTTCACTTCATCACCGTCTTCTGCCGTCAATGGAGAAAGCCTTTCCTCCGTTCCAACAAGAGACGCCGTGTCTGAGTGTGACCAATCTGCCAATGGGACTATAATCTTGACAAGCAACACACGGGGGGAGTGGACGGCTGTTTCTTCACCGCCTCTGGATCCTGACAGAGTTTGACAGCTGGAACCTCTCTGTCCAAGTAAGTACTTTGATTCTAACTGCATCTACAACACGGTCCGGGATCAATACTAGGTTACAGTTTAAGAGGGAACCTGACTGTGGAGAAAACTCAAATACCAACCACTTCTAAAATCATCCGAGTGGAAAACAATTTGTGCGCAAGTACCCAGAGTGATGTTAACAGCTTGTCTAGAGGTGCGTTTGTTTCCTGATATTCCTCGAAAATGCTGCTGTGTGACCCACTTTGACCTTCTCACCAGCTCCATCAAACAGATCGAGCTCATAACAATAAGGAAATTATTCACTGGTGAGGGAAAAAATATGACAGCCAGTCCCTTTCTTCCTTTTTGGGTTCCTCAAGGAATAAAATTAAATAAAATAAAAACATTTAAAGGTTGTAGATTTGCTTGTAGGCTATTAAAAAAAGAACATATAATTTCGTTTTGACAAGGACTCATGGACAAAGAAGGTTCTGCTGTAATAAATAGCCCCACAGCTCATGAATTACTCATTTTTTTTCTCTCAATTTAGTCTTTTCGTTCATTATTTTTTAATCTTAGGAGGAACGATAGTGTTTATGTACATTCAGACTTGTCAGCTGGCCCTCTTAGCTCTTAACTCCATGTTTCAGTATGTCAGGCATGCAGCTTCAATTTTTACAGCCCCACTCTCCACAGTACAAACACCACACAGTGTGTGAGAGTGAGTAGCAGGTGGATGGTTGCCTCACCCGGCACAACATGTCATGCAGCCGCAGACAAATGACTTGGGGATTGGTGCAGCTAGAAAAAAACAGGGGCAACACCCCCACGTCATGGAGGCTTTGTTCTACAGTCTCTCTGCTGCTGCAAGGGTTTGTGTTAGAGTGTGTGTGTCTGACAGAGGTTAGGGCATGGAGACACATGTGTCTTGCTATCCTGCATGGAGATCCATGTGCACCTGCCACTTGCATCGCAGGCCTGCACTGAAGGAGCCTGTGGATTAGTATCAGTGATATCCACAGAATGTGTCTGTTGTACAGAGAGTCAAAAATTGAACTTTGGCATCAGATGTCTGGTCAGATTCATAATGTTGTTGACTTTGATCAGATAGATCCTCTACATTGGAGTATTTTTCTTGTAGAGCTGCTGAGGACAACATTCAAGATTAAAACGTTTGTTTCTTTTATTAAATGAAAAAAGGGGTTTGTACAATTTACATGTTTTTATTTGTTATAAGGGATCAAAAAATGGCAACCTGATTCTGATGGTCTAAGCTCTGGTCACCACGGGCTCTGTTTAGGCTGGAAGTCCTAAAAATAAAATGTATATTATGTATAATCAGGAAACAATTAATTTGTTAGTTGACTGACAGAAAAGTAACAGTTGAGATCAAAATCTAAGTATTCTTTCAAACAGAAGTGCAAAACTGGTCCCACTGGTTGCAGCACATTCAAGAAATCTTGCAAGAGCTTGCAATTTTTCAAAATTACCGCAACTATTCTGCATGAAATGGCCAAATTAACAGACCATTTGTGATTTGGATCAATTGTGGCATTTGGTGTCATGGTAACTTGGTAACCTGCACTGTACCTTTGGTTTGCATTCAGTTGTTCAGAAGAATACAAGTTGATGGCCTTCAGACAGCAAAGATGGACATAATCTGCCTTAGTAAAAGTATGGGGCCTATAACTTCCTGTTGCCAGTAGGTGGTGCTATTACTGTTTTCTGAACAAATTTGAATTGGATGTGTTCAACCTGCTGGGCAGAGGTCATAAAAGTACATCACATGTAACAGCCGGTTGACAGTATGCAAATATTATTTCCTGTGTGGAGTATGTGGTGCCGGAAGTGACGTGTTAGAAATTGTGTATGCATTTGATGAACTAAGTATCATTTAGGCCTCACTTCCTATTTCCTGTGGAAAATACTACATAAGTGAAATAGTAATGCAGCAATATATTAACCAGAAAGCAACTGACATGGATATAAATTTTCATGAATATTGGACATTGCCTGTAAGAGATAACTTATCACTTCTGTCTGTTGCTGTCTATTATGTGAATACCACACCATGTCAATTTCATGTAAATAGGATGATTGATTTCCTGTTGTCAGTAGGTGGTGCCATCACTATGACTCAATATTGACATGTAGAAGTGTTCACGCCTGGACTCTTATCAAACAGTAGAAATTTGGGGCAGCACTTCACATGTGATAAGTCACATGTGCTTTTTTTATAGCACACAAAACATTGCAAATTGTATCACAATTCTAGAGAAAAGCTGCTGCAAACTCAAACATTTGACAATTTGCAGATTAGCTGAGTTTCTTTTTTTATGTAATTGTGAACTGAGTACCTTGGTGAAGTACGAAGGTGAATTGAAGACATTTGAGTCACCTTGGATGCTGGAAATAATGGATAATATTTTTCACTGTTTCATGACAGTAATAGAATAAATTGAATAAAAACATGTTGAGCAATATGATGATATATACCATGAGATGATATTAATGTCAATGAAATACCTTCATTTGTCAGGTTTCACTTGCTAGATTATTAAATTTTCAGGGAAATGTACTCTCAGGGAAATGTACTCTATAGCAATGTGCTGTATATAATGGACTAACAGAAAATAAATATTAAATTATCGCACTGTTGCATTGTTTGTGTGTGTGTGTTTGTGTGTCTGTGTGTATGCCATGCCAGAAGCAGACCTCGCTTCTGAACCCTCTGTCTGATTTGAAGAGGAGAATCACAGCAGCTTTAATTTGCTGTGAAGTCCTTCTGTTGTGTGGCTGCTGCTCATCATCACATGATGTGTTGGCCTTTGTGCTTCTGTCCCATCAGCATGACAATAGCTGCCGAAAATGACTAAATAGAGACTACAAAGAAAGAAAAGAGTTTCTGCAGGAAGTTGTGTAGGTTCTGTGGGTCGCTCTGCTGTTGCTGGATGGGAGAATCAATGGGTTTACTTTGAGGAGTTCTTTATATAAACATGTGTGTTCCCTGTGTAGAGGAATCTATTAGTTCTGACTTGTACTGTTCTGCAGTCCCATTGGACCATGTGTTCTGAGCACTGAAACTCAGTGCTGAAACTGGCAGCGAATGCTTGAGCACTTCCCCTTTTAATTAGGTGTGTCTGATTTTAAATGCTGTATTTTATATAAACAAAAGTTCTTTTTTCTTCTTCTTCTCCTTGATAGACAGTGTTACTAAAACATCACAAGTGAAACATATTTTGCAGGTAATTCCCACTAAAACACCTGGCACATGTGGTTTTTGGACATTTCACTTGTGATAAATTCAAATGATAAAGGCACGTGTAATTCACAGAACATTTATATTAATTTTACTGGACATGATTTTGGTAACTTCCCAGTGCTGAAATAATTGGTAAATTGATTATTAACCTGCAAAAAATTAATTATTGACAATTTCAATAATCAAGAAATCTTTTATGTCATTTATCCCATAAAATGATCAAACATTTACTGGTTCCAGCCTTTTCAATAGGAGGATGTACTGCTTGACTGTCATGGTAAACTGAATTACTGAGTTTGTAGACTGTGGGTGAAACTAAATATGAAGTTTGAGGTCATCACTTTGGGCTCTGAGAACTGATGATGGGGCTTCAAAAATGAGAAAAAAAAAGTTAGGTGCAGTCTGGTTTTCCACTGTCATAGACAACAATACTTTTTCACTGTTTTATGAAGCTGGTGTTTGGTATTTTTGGTAAAAAAAAGCTTTTCTTTTTTTTTTTTGAATTCGATTTATTTATATAGCACCAAATCAAAACAAAAGTTATCTCAGGGCATTGGAGATTTCTTTAAATGTATACTTTTAATGCTGTGAGCAGCACAAATTAAATTCCATTCACCTCCATTGTATTGTGGTGGAGACAGAAAACTCCAAGGCATATAAAAATAAACCAATAAGCTTTGAGGAGACATTGACCTTTATTTTGAATTGTTTGGTTAAATGTATATTTATTTCACTATTATACTACATCCAGTGCCCTCTAGATTGTGCTTCTATATGTTGATTGTATTAGTGTGGCACTGATGGATAGGGCCTGGGTGCCACTGACCCTGCTGTGTGATGGATGATGTCTGGAGCTTTGACAGTGGCAGGGCTGAAAAATGATCCGTGGCCTGTGAAGCTTGTGAAGCTGTATTCGACCTCTGTAGCTGTAAACACTTCCCATTATTGAGCTGTGTGATGGAGAGGGGATACACATCTGTGACTGAAGGCTGTGGGAGTGGACACTCCCAGGTGTGTGCGTTCAGGCCATTCTCCTCACCAAGTGCAAGGTCAATGTAAAGGGGCCCAAGCAGCCAGTAGTAAATAAATACAATCAACAACACACAGCAACTTACACTCAAACAAATTACACAAAAAAGACAAATATTTACATAATATATTTCAAAAAGCCAATGGTAGCAAGGACAAATGAGTTTTTAAGTCTGGTGGTTCTGCATCTAGGCAGAATATATCTGCGACCAGATGGAAGCAACTTGTACTCACTGAACAGGGGGTGACTACGATCAGCCAGGACTGACTGGGCCTTCTTTGTGGCTCTGATTCTGTACAATAGGGAGAGTTCCTCAAGATTTGTGCCAGCGATTTTACTGCACATTCTTACAATGCCTTCCAACCTATTCCTGTTTTTCAGGGTGAGTGACCCAAACCAGCAGATAAAAGAAAAGCTTAAAACAGACTCAATAATACAAGAATAAAACATTTTCATAAAAGAGGTGTCAACATTAAAACTTCTGAGCTTTCGATAAAAGTACATACACTGGTGGGCCTTTCCACAGACCGCATCAATGTTAATTCGTTGTCAGTTGTTGTACCCAGATACTTGTACTGTCGGGCAAATTCAACAGCCTGGCCGTGAAAAGCAGGAGGTATAGGAGAATGACACTGACACTCATAACTATATAAAACAAATTAAAGTGGTGAGAGGACACATCCCTGAGGGAGGCCAGTAGAAGATAAAAGGACATTAGATAAGATGCCATTGACTCTCACGTTCTGAGATCTATCAGTTAAAAAGTTATATTAAGTCAATGGTCAATGTTGTGGATGCTGGTATGTTGCAAAAATGTGAGGCTGGATACAGTTAAAAGCTGAATAGAAGTCGATAAAAAGCTGCCTTACAAAATTCTTTGCAGCACGTGGGTGAAAGGATCCTGGCATGATGCTAGCGTCATTCAGGCTGACTTTCCCTCCTCATTAGCTGCTCTGTCTCAGCGTTGGGGGAGAATTGGATTTTTTCTTTGTAACAATCACTGTAGAGCCTGATGTACCCACCCACTAATGTCCTTCTGTGTTTTTCTGCACAGTTAGCTTAATTTAGGGATTGTATTTAGGTATGTTTACGAAGAGCAGTTATTAACATTGAAGAATAGGTTATTTATGGAAGCTGGAGGGATAAAACTGTTGTTATATTTTATTTGGGCTTTAACAGCAGCAAGTGATGAGCTGAGACATGCCCTCACTGTCAGATCTTTTCCACCTATCACTGCTTTTATTCCAGGCTAAAGGCCCACCTCTATATAATTGCCTTAGAGTCCCCTTAATTTTAAATCAATAATAATACTGTTTGACACACACAGTGGTCTGTTTTAGTCATGGTTGACTGGAAGTACTGTTGTTGTCGTTGCTGCTGCCTTAGGAAAAAAACTATTTTGTGTTCATGAAAAATAAACCTGTTATGGTTGAATAGGCTAAAGTTGTGGAATTAAAACGCAATTGAAATTCACACATTAAAATTTAATTTCTGGAAGGTTTATTAGATATAATTTCAGCACCATGCACTGTGCAACCATGGTTTTAATGTGTCTCCTCCTGTGGTGACAATATAATAGAAGTAATATATGATTGGGATTTACAAGACCTTTGTGTTTATTATGTTACCTGCAGTAGATTTGTGAAGAATTATGTAAAGGTTTTCATGCACATTATTAAAGTCAAAACTTCAGCTTGTGTTGAGGGTTAGGGTTATATTTTCTGGAGGGCCAGATTTGGCCCACGGGCGGCTATTTGCCTGCCACTGGTATATACTGTATAGCACTTTAAATGTGTGCTGTACTGTGGTTCATGTGCACGTTTGTCTTACCCTGTGACAGCTCTGGATGTTTTCACTCCAGAACCAACAATTGACAGGAGCAATAGGAAGGATTGTGTCTACAGTATGTTCTCATCACTCAACGGAGCCAGTAATGGAACAATCTCTCAAAAATATTATGGATGCAGAAATGTTTGTGATGCCACCCTTGAAGTGCCCTCAGAGTTAGACACTGCCACCCTGTGTGGTGCACCAATCTGTTCTGTGTTATATAGTATATAACACAGATATAACACTATAACACTATACACAATATAGTGTTAAATCTCACTCTGTAGATTTAACACTATATTGTTTAACATTTATCTTGTTTGAGTTTTTGTTTTTCAAATGAACCAATTTAGGGGTGTGAATCTTTGGGAATGTCATGATTTGATTGTCATACTTGGTTGTTCAATTTGATTCAGAATCGATTCTTGGTTGAAAACCAATTCTTGATCCAATGTGTAGAAAAGGGGCAGTATTTTCAGTCTCTTGCTCCAGTATACTGTTTGCCAAACTATTTACTGGTGTCCTTAGTCCACTGAAATGCAATATGAAACATAACTGGCACTTAAGATAAATGGTCCGCAGCCTTTTCATTTTAAAAAGTTACCTGTATTAATTAATGAATTAATTAATTTGAAAGCGTCTTACGGTCTCCTCCCTGTACAAGAATAACAAAATTCTTATGAGTGGGAGGGGGAGTGCTCCTCTGTGTTATTAACGTCATTTCTCCAAGCCATTGTTGTCCAAGACATAGAGCAGGTGTAGAGTTTTTGAGGATTTATTTTCTTTGCACCAAAGTTGGTTTAAGCAGTGTGTGTTGGTCAGACGGTCTCATTTGTTACTGCTGGACTTTGCTCCTCCGCTTCATTTAGCAGAGTACATCTGTTGAGCAATAGAGGGGTAATACACGCTTCCCAATAGCTCTGACAAATTAACATTTTAAATATACAAAAACACATCTATACCCAACCCCAAAGTACTTTTGAAACACAATTAACATAAAGAACTAAATATACGCAATTCAGAGAGAAGAATTCAATATGGAGAAGTCTAGAAACAAGAAAAGTGAACAAAGCGAACAACGCCAAGAGATGCCTGACGAGATGAATGAGGAAGAGGATCCGCCCAACAGCAGTGCCATCACAGCACTGCAGAGCGAGATGGCCCAAATCAAGAGTGACATATATGCTGTCATCGACAGCCGTATCAAGTGTGTATATACGGATTTAAGAGAAGAAATAGCTGCGGCTAAAAAAGATATGCAAACGTCCATTTAAACGCTTGAGACAACATCAACATCATATAGCAACACTATCAAGGAGATAGAGGAAGATCTGCCACTTTTCACTTGGATAGTGTCAGCACACTACAATGCCAGATGACTCGTCTCAATTCAGAAATGGAAAGTCTTGAAGGCTGTTCAAGACGGCACAACATAAGGATGAACAACACATCACTGACATCCACACTGACATCCATAAACACTGCCAACAAAGATTCTCTGCCATCTGCAAACTCAAAGCACTTTCTGTTTCCTTCTGCTGCTGCTCTATAAAAGTATAATTCAACCTATATTTATGTATCTATCTATCTATACCTCCCTCCCCATAATACTCAACATTACTTTATAATGATTCAGAAATTAATACTAAATTTTAGCCACCCCATCACAAAAAATCCCACATTCATCCCATCCAACTAAGATAAAACCTTTTGCACTAGGAGTGACTTTTTTGTACTTTAGGGCACAGCTAATGGGGATCCTAACAAATAAACAAACAAATCAGTGCAATTCTTCGTGTTCTGTCATCAATTATTTTGCTAATATTTGTCAAACACTGAAGATGAGTCTCTGCTCTCTGCTTAGTAGGACACATGAAAAAGTGATAATGCAGTTGGCTATGCAGGGTTTGGGAGCATAGACTATATTAACTGGTACTGAATTAATTAACTAGATCGTTTTAACTACAGGGTCATGGATATACAAATATCTTTTATCTAAATAGAATTTTGTGTGCCTGGGTATGTATTACACCTCTTGTACAAGATTAGCCATGCAAAAAAAGAGATGAGCCATGCGATGCCCACACAGGTAGGTGCAGCTTCCGTGGTCAGTGTAGCAGTTTCAGTTTATGATAATGGACGTGCTCTGCTGTGATGTTGCAACAGATGTGTTGCACTGCATCCATGCCTGGTGTATATTGGCCGTTAGGCTAAATCATAATTCATTCTCATAGGTTAGTTAGTTAAACTAATAAAACAGAACAGAAAATCAATTAATGTATAAGATGATGTGTTTGTTCATAAATAGTAAATATTAGCCTAATCTTTTCTTCATACAGTGATGCAGGCCTGCACTGCAATGGTATTTAAAGTTTGAGTTAGCTACACAGGTAAAAACAGTCTCACACAGTTAGACAAGTAATAACAGAACAGAAATGATTTGAGTTAAGTTAATGTATATATTCATGAATATGACCATGTATTTGTTCACAATTAGTGTCTGTGAATATTAACATTTTCTTCATTCACTGATGCAGGTATATACTCTGATAAGCCTGCCTTGAGTCCAAATTTATAACATAATGCAATGTGTTTCATCAGTGACCTATGCAGTGGTACATATCAGACAATTGGCAAGATGTAGGCTAATTTAAAAGTTAATACTGCGTATAAATGAATTGTTTTATGTAAGTAATCTTTTCATTGTAACCTCAGAGTACACCAGATTGACACATACTGTAAAAAAGTCAGCATTTTCTAACAGAGTTCTTGTTCTATGGGAGAGAGTGGCTGCACTGGAGATGGGCTCCTGAATACATCTCAAACTTGGGCCTAAAAAGTTGGACATTTTGCAAAATAACCTTCAAATAATCTTCAGAAAAGATTAAAGAAGAGGTAACAGCATTAATCAGCAAGAGCAGAAGAGGAAATATCATCTTTGGATATATTTTTTTAAATCAAAACAACTAGCTAGCTGTCAACTGCTACTTGCCACTGTTACCAACATTCCAAAGGAGAAACTGAACTGAGAAAGCTAACAAAAGAGTTATTTTGTGAAGACGAGAAGAGAAATTAAGGGGTCCTTGTTGGTGGTATTCTCTCTCTCCATGAACTGGTGTAATGGCTGCGTGACCGCCATGTCTTTGTCCATGTCTACGTCTGTGTCTGTGCCATCGTGTGGAGTGCAAGGGAAATATGTCTAGGATCATCAGTTTGTTTTGGATATTTGTAACAAAGACTTTTGCTACAAGAAATACTGGCTGAGAGTGCGCTTGGTCTGCTACGCCCAGTGGACCCAGAGGAGACCACGGCCTTGCCTGGAGCTGCACCAGAGAGGAAACATCGAAAGCAGTTTGACAGGACATTCATGTTGCCTAATGTTCTCTGGACAGCAAAATGGATTAAATAACTCCTATCAGTGCTGGTCACTTGTTGACATGCAAGAGCGGTCAGCTGTGGCTCAGGAGGTAGAGTGGGTGGTCCATTAATGGGAAGATCGGCGGTTTGATTCCCGGCTCCTCCAGTCCACATGTCAATGTGTCCTTGGGCAAGACACTTAACCCTGAATTGCTCAGTGTGTGAATGTGTATGAATGATTAGATTTCCTCTGATGGGCAGGTTGGGACCTTGCATGTAGCCCCTGTACCCATTCAGCGTATGAATGTGTGTGAATGGGTGAATGTGATTCGTAGTGTAAAAAGCGCTATAAGTGGTTGGAAGACTAGAAAGGCGCTATACAAGTACAGTCCATTTACCATTTACATCAAACTGAGACATGTACTTTTCTCTCTAAATGCACTTTGATGCACTGTGCTGCTAACTGCTCGTTCATTGTTTTGTTTTTTTCTCTTGGGATTTATATGGGGTTTTTTTAAATCATTTTTTTAAAGGGAATTTTTAGATATACAGTAAGTCTTCATCCTTTCTATTGTTGTTGCACTGCTATGGGCTGGGAGGAGCAGCGTTTTGTTATTTTGTGTATGCAAATACACAAAAAAATGACAAACTAAATCTTGAATCTTGTTTTTTGAAAAAAGGAGCCAGGCCTTCTGGGCTAGCAAATAGTATATTGTAAACCAATCTGTCATGTCTACCAAATTCATGTAGTTAAACATAATTCAGCACAATGTTTCAATTCAATTGTCCAATATGTGGAACCTCGCTTACTTTAAGTCAGTATGGTCCTCTGGAAAAAAATGTTGCCGACCCTTGCTGTAGTGCCACTATCAGGAAAATTGTTCCCACAATTCTTGTTCTGCATCATCGGCTAAATTTGGTGCATGTTCTATAACAGGATAATGCATTTTTGTTCACAAATAAAAAAAAATCAGAAGAGAAGATGTAATGAATTTTCCTTAACTAAACTAAAACAATCAACCTTACCGCACCATTAGGAAGTTACTAGTTATTGTGGCTTTTCTGGTTAAGTAGGCAGGAGTGAAATAATATAAGAATGGTCCATGCAGACATGTGTAGTCACATTAGCAGCAGGCTAGCAGTTGATTGGTGTTTTGGTGTTGAGGTGCGTGTAAATATGAATTGACTGCTTCACAATAATATCTTTAGATTATCACATTCATTACATTTGTCTCTCCCCTCCACGCTTTGTTATACAGTTGTGATGATACATCTTTGTGTTAGTAATGCTGCTACTTTAATATATTTATGAGATTAATTGTAGATTTGTATATTTTATCAGGTGTAAACACAACTTCATGATAGTAATTTTGTGTGCATACAGTTTTATACAAAAGCTATCAGAAGCAGACATGGACTGAGCTGACTCCTGTATCTATGGCTTGGTTAGTTTTAACCCCACATGTCACATCATTCACATCTCAGCGGAACCAGGGCAGTGCCTCTTTGGCTTGTTTAATTAAGAGATGATGAAGTCAAGGCTATATTTCTGTCTGTGGTGATGTGACAAAAGGATGAGGGGCCCCCACTGCCTGACAGCCAGCTATTGCTGGCTGTGAATTATTCAGCAAAGTTTGTACAAGCTCACACGGATGAATGACTGCAGCACGAGCTTTATGTTCGGGCAATGCTCCACTCACTCTAGAAACATGTCATACACACTTCAACACTGGGAGGCATAGTTGTGTGTGTGTGTGTGTGTGTGTGTGTGCGCATCTGAACATAACCACAGTGATGTTAATTTGGGGGCTGTAAGGAGAAGATTTTCTGTTGTGACCTCAGTACATTTTGCAATTATATAGTCCTTTTTGTCTGTTTTAAAGGATTGTTTCTGTTTTTTAAAACTTATTTTAGTTGTGACCATTGATTCTATCATAAATAATAACATTGTACTCACCAAGGATCTGAGGACACTGTGACATCACTACAACAAAATCTTTCTTGTGTATATATATACTGTTTATTTATTTAATTTAAAAAAATCTGAAAAACAATGAAGTGATGTCTAATAAAATGATACGTTGTGAAGCTGAATGAGCAAAGAGTAGAAGAGACCAAATTATACCTGAGTTTGAGTCTTATCTAATCCTAGTTCTAATTTATATCTTTTGAAGGATGAAAGAAACTTAAACATTTGAAAATATCTCTTCTCAGCAGATTTGGGTTGTTGTTAACAGTCATTTGTCATAAATAATTCAATATTTTGTTATTCTTTTTGTTTAAGATAAAGCATATATATTCTCTGTCTTTCTATGCACAAGTTGAAAGTTAGGAAAGAATATCTGATGTTGTGAACATGTAATTGTCTAGCTGTTAGCGGAATGTGTATGCAAATTAACTGATAGACCAACATGCATAACCGTCCAAAATAATTCTCGGTGGTTAACCGAGTAACCGTTTACTGTTGACATCCCTATCCCAAATAATATAGTTTCATAACTAACACATGAACAAAGAAGCACTTGTGAAGTTAGGTTCACCTAAAATGTTAACCTAGAGCTGTTGATGATGATGCACACTGTCATTGTTTGTTTCATTCACTGGAAGGTTTGGCTGCAATTTATTTGTTAGTGCAGCTGTGTGGTTCACTTGCTCACAGAGCTGTGTATCAGTAAACAGAGCTGGACGGTGGTTGGAATCAGTATCACAATATTAGTAATAATATACAGTGCTGCTTGAAAGTTCAGAATTTCAGAATTTGCTGCAAAAATATGACCTAAAACATGATCAGATTTCCATTCAAGTCCTAAAACTAGATAAAGAGACATCAGTTAAACAACTACACAACAAAAACCTTACACTTGTTCATTTATTTATTGAGGAAAATGATCCAATGTTTCCAGCGCCGTAGATTTTTTTTTAAGGGGGGGAGGGGGGGTTTGAGGCACAACACAGCACAGCGAGTAAGGTGCTGACCCTGCGTCTGTAAAGATACAGGACCTGTCCATGGTCCTGCGCATTTGACTCCTCCTCATTACACATTGTCGCAGAATGCAGGATTTAATAATCAAATACTACTTACAGAACCGTACTGTGAGGAAACAACAAGCTTTTCCCTTTTATAAGCAATTTATTTTTTCTAACAAAACATTTCAATACAGAGCAATAAAAATTGCGTCAACTGTGTATACATATTATATGTGTATACATAAATGTCGGAGGTGCTACACGTCCATCCACTATCCCGACCTCCACAAACTTACTTCCTTAAATCCAAGGTCTAAGGAAAGAGGATGTTGTATTGCTGTAAAGATTTTAAAGTCACTTGTCCTGCTGAAGCTGCGGGATGCATGGGGCTCTCCCCCCTGACTGGCTGGTGAAGCTGCGGGCCTGCGCTCTCCCTGTCCTGGTGCTGAAGCTGAATTTTTAACATTCCGTTAACATTTTTATTATAGCTTGTGTTTTTATTTATGAAATAGCCTATCCTGTATTTATGACACTTGTGTGGCAGTAGCCAATTCCCTGTAGGTTAGGCTATATGAAAGCCTTATAACATTATATTATTCTGAAAAAAAACTCAGCATAACATACAGGCTAACTAACTTCACACAGTAAGGCTGTTTAATAACTGTTCATCTCTCCAAAATGTTTGATAACTGTATAGTAGCTAAACACTGTCAACTATGCAGGAACCCACCTGTTAACATACTGCATCCTTCTTCACATCTGACAGGATTTACGATTCCAAATATAGTAGTGATTTTGGGCTGCGGGGGTATACTTTACGGCCCAGAATGTTTCATATTTGTGCGTGGCAAAAGTATGTGAACCCCTAGGATTATCAATTCATTTGAAGGGGAAATTACAGTCCGTTGTTTCAATCAATGGGATGACAATCATGTGTGAGTCTGGGAGGCCCTACCTTATTTAAAGAAGAGAAATCGGTTGAACAACAAAAATCACACCAAGTGCAGGCGTGTAATAGTCCAGGAGGCCACAACGGACCCCAGGGTAACGTCTAGGAAACTAAAGGTCTCTCTTGTAGTGGCTACAGTTGATGTTAATAAGTCCACCATCAGGAGAACATTGAACATCAATGGTGTGCATGGAGTTGCAAGGAGAAACCCACTTCTCTCCAAAAAAGAACATTTCTGCCGTTTATGGTTCGCTCAAGACCACATGGATAAGCCAGAAGGTGATTAGAACAACGGTCTGTGAATGGATGAGACCAAAATTGAACTTTTTGTCTTGAATGAGAAGCATTATGTTTGGCAATGAGCAAACACTGCATTCCAGCAAAAGAACCTTAACCCATCTGTGAAAGATGCTGGTGGTAGTATCATGGTTTGGGCTGCTTTGCTGCCTCTAAACCAGGACAGCTTGCAATCATTGATGGAGCTATGAGTTCTGAATCGTACCAGCAAATTCTACAGGAAAATGTTATGGTATCTGTCTGTGAACTGAAGTTCAACAGAAAGTGTGTCATGCAGTAAGACAACAACACTAAACGCACAAGTTGTTCTACCAAAGAATGGTTAAAGCAGAATATGTAGGAATGGCCGAGTCAAAATCCTGACCTTAATCCTAAATAAATGCTGTTGACGGACCTGAAGCATGTAGTTCATGTTGAAACCAACATCCCTGAGTTGAGACTCTTCTGTAAGGAGGAAAGGGCTAAAATTCCTCCAAGCTGATGTGCAGAGCTGATAAACAGTTTCTGGACACGTTTGGTTGAAATTATTGCTGTAAAAGGGAGTCACACCAGTTACTGAAAGCAAAGGTTGACATACTTTTTCCTCCAACAAATGTGTAAGACTGGATAATTTTCCTCAATAAATAAATGAAAAAAATGACTTTTTTGTCTCATTTGTTTAATTGGGTTCCCTTTATCTAGTTTTAGGACTTGTGTAAATATCTGATCATGTTTTAGGTCACATTTATGCAGAAATACAGAAAATTCTAAAGGGTTCACAAACTTTCAAGCAGCACTGTATTTCTGGGATGGATATACATCCTGATAAAGCAAATGTATGCAAAATCATATACAACATAATAAAATACATGTTCAGAGTGATGAACTGTCTTCTGTTATGTAACTTCAAACATCAAACATAACTCTGAAAGAAAATCTTCACATGGGACAGACACAAAATGACCCATTAACCTTAATTATGATATGCTTTGAATCATACATTTGGCCAATAGAACTTGTTAAACAAGAACACAAGGCCATCATATAATCTAAATATGAACTCATCCAACTTCCAGAGAAAAGGCTCTTTGATTGAGATTGAGCATACAGTTTTTCCTGGTCAGTGGATTTCAGTATTTTCTGTTTCTGCATTTTATTTTCAGTAACATACAGATGGTTGACAAACTAAAGGAAAAACTGGTACAGGTCTGAATGCTTGACCCCTACAGTGAGGGGATCTGGTGGTTCTGTTATGCTTTGAGTGGCATTTTGCTGGCATGGTTTGGGTTCACTTGTCCCCTTAGAGGGAAGGATCACTTCAAATCAACACAAAGTTGTTCTGAGTCACCTTTATCCTATGATGAAACATTTCTATCCTGATGGGAGTGGTCTCTTCCAGGATGACAATGCCCCATCGGCAGGGCTCAAGGGGCCCCGAATGGTTTGATGAGTATGAAAATGATCTGAATCATATGCTATGGCCTTCACAGTCACCAGATATCAACCCAGTTGAACACCTAGGGGAGATTTCACCCATCAAAAAACACAAAATGAGGGAATATCTTTAGGGAAAATGGTGTTCCATTTCCCTCCAGAACAGTGGTATAGGCAGAAATTGCATTTTGGGACGGCCGATACTAAAAGTGGGTGGGCCATCTTTTCCCAGAAAAACCGATTAGTGAAAAGTTAGAAGAGGAAAAAAGGGCAAATATAGCCAACTTAAAAATGAGCGACCAGTTTACTTTGCAATGTTCCGCATCACAAAGGCAATAACAGCAAAACACTGCCGAGCCAACATGCTTGACCAACAGAGCATTGGTCTATAAAGGCTGTACACAACAATACAGACAAAAGGCAGTCTTTCATAGCCTGTCCAGTCTAAAATACAGTATATTTGCACCGGCAAGACCATCTGCTCATCGACTCTACAGCACCCAGCACTGTTAATTAACTATTTAATTGCACCAAGTGGCAACTAAACATAAACCCAGACAGCAGAGGTGTTAACTTAGACAGAAATCACACATGTAACATCCCTAGTGCATCGTTCATTATAGCCTACAGCCATAGGTGCTTCAGTGCCAATCAGCTCACGAAAAACCAAATCTACACATTTTACACAAAACTGCGGCCTTACACTCCATTTGAACAAATTAAAAAAAAAAAAACTATCCATACCACTGTGATGATTGATTTTCCATTCTTGACTGTGCAGGGAAATATATACAAATTTGGCTGTGAATGTGGTTCAGAAACGGCACAGAAATCAGTGGGTGAACCTACCGGTGGTGCCATTAAACACCCCTTCCCCAATAATCATTGCAACAACACAAATGGGCCTATAGGTTGCCAGCCACCTGGAGGGTGCAGCACCCCTACTTCACACCGCTATGGGTGAACCCGCATCAGGCTGACCAGGAGAAAGCACTATACCGCCAGGGAGCAAGTGGCTGGACTGATCTTGTTGTGGGCTGATGAGTCTGGTGGACTCAGTCAGAGACAGAAGAGTTTCCTCTTCCTCAACTTTTTTCAAATAATACATTAGAAACTTTGTGTAGCCACTGATGTAGCATTAACGTTACAGTGCGTTGGCTGAATCACAGTGATCACTTGAGATCACAGCCTGTCTGACAGCCTGTGACAGGCTGCTATGATTGTGCTGGGTGTGCTAACTTGAGATTTAGATGGCACAGGCACACCTGGGCATGGCGGGCACATATACACTAGGAGTGTGCCTGAATATAAATACAGTATTTGACAAAGTACAAATAGTGGGTTTTTTAAATTTGTCTGTTGTTGTTTGTCGAATATTTGTTTCATACAAATATTTTTAAAATTATTAGTTTTCGGGAAGAACCATGTCAAATACCAGTACGCAGGTCAGTTACATCAATATCTCAGTCTCTCTCTTCTGCTCCTCTGTTATGTCTATCAGCAGGTCTCAGTGAAGGGAGTCACATCCACCTGCTACATGACGCACATTTCCTAATGGACATCACTCCTGGAGTTGGGGGTGTTCCCCAGAGATAAAGCTGAGCTTACTTTTGATGATCACAGCAGGAGACACCGGAGCTTGGTGTTCAGCACTGAAACTATTCATTATAGTCCAATGATTCAGTCAGTTTTCTTTCAAAGGAGAGCAGGGCCAATGAGTTCAGTCTGTATGTAATCATTGATGCACTGATGCCAGTTTTTATCAGTTTTTATCTGTTTTATCAGTTTCTATTAACAATCTTTTAACAATACAGGTTGTTGCTCCTGAATTAGCAGCCACATACATGGTGTTACTACTTGGCACCTGTTGAGGAGAAACTGGCGCAGGGGTAGATGTCTGGGTTGAGAATAATGGCTGAACTTGAGCTGAATTCTCCTCCTTCAGCTCCTCACAATGTCTGTTTATGACTGCTTTGTTTCACCGTGTTTTTTATCTTAACCTACATTAAAAGCAGCTAGCTAGCGGACAGTAGGCTTCTGTTCCTCTGTGCAATGTGCAGGCTGTACACTGAGTGAAAGAGGAGGGGCTGCACACAATCTGGCATTTGTGAAATGCACTGCCACTCAAAAATTCTGACCTATCAACGTCATCATATTGTTAACAAGAAGTAGGAAAAACTAATTGTTTTATTTTTATTAGTCATATAGTCAGTCAGCATTGCTGGTGCGTTATATGGTCTCATTTATCCCTTTAAGTGCCATACAGTAAAGTAGCTGTTAATTTGGGAAAAGGAGATGAAAAGGTATGGCCCCTCACTTGTCAAAATTCAACTTATGTCCCCCTACTTTTCCAGTTTCATAATGTCCTCACTAAAATCTCTAAACAATCTCCTCTTACTGTACAGCTGCCAAAATCAATATGAAGAAGGAGATAGGAGTTGATCAACACACATTAATACACTTTTCTGAATCCACTTCAGTTATTGACCTGCACTCACAGAAACAAGCTTTTCAAGCAGCAGCTAGTTATGGGACCTTTTTCCCTTTTTTGTTGCCACCTTCTCTGTGTTTGTTAGGTTGAATTTTATTGGTTTTTTTTGGTTGTGTTGTTTTGTTTTGATGAGAAAGAGCAGAGAAGCAGCGAGACGGCGACCATAAATGACAGCAAAACGCAGTAGAGACTGTTTATTTATGTAACTTACCAAATGTATGTGTACTCATTTAATTTCAGCTCAGTGTGAGAGTCTTTGCTGCTTTTTGCTGTCATTTATAGTCACGCTGCTCTCCTCTGCTCTCTATGGTTCACCGTGGGTGGGGCTGAGCCCTTGGTGTGTGTGCAGCACACACAGGAGAGACAGTGAAGCAGGTGAAGTACTCGAGCTGACAGCAACTACACTTGTTATGTTACTGTAAGTGCTATAAAAGCTTCTGGAGTAAAAAGCCAAGAAGAGCAATTTAATTTAATCTGCACAAAGGATGGACAGACAGCGTGGAGAGGGAAGGGTGCACAGAGCAACTATTTATTCATTGAATTAAAATGAGCTATATCAGGTATCATTGTCAGGATATGAGATTTTGGTCATATCACCCAGCCCTACACACACACTCCTGAAACCAAACCTACACGCTTGATCATATACCAATTACTTACTTGCTGAAATGATCTGGTCTCAGTATGTGTATCTAGAAGCTAAGCATATGTAGATGTATGTGATGTGTTCATGCTGCAGGACACATGCTCCTCCATGTGATATAGTCTGGATCCTGCTGTCAGCCATCTTTTGCTTTCCTGTCCTCACATGTCAGGGTTAAACGTGTCATTTACACATCCGTGTCATTTAGTCTGTTCCTTCATTTAGTGACATTCTCTAAATATTGAACTAATGTAAACATTCCCATTTATTGTGACTTGTTCCCATGCTGAATTGTCCTTTCTGTGGAATCTACTGAAAGTAGAATTCTGCTCATCATGCAAATGTTTGAGATTGTGTTGACCTGCAAACACAATCTCAAACATTCTCAAAATCTTTGTGAGACTCTGAGAACACTTTGAAATCATAGAGAGTTTAAATTTTCATGTTTAGATGAGATCTGATAATGTAATTAATGCATTCATAAATGTTCTTTGTATGATGAAAAGTAGCAGAGTAACCAATTTTTTTCTCCCTTTACTATTTTCACAAGCTTTCTGTCTGTTGGTGAATTACTAAGTATCTGCATAAATCCTCACATGTTTTTACATGCCTACAGTGACCTATGTTAGCATTCAGCCAAGGTCTTCAACCTGTCAGAGGGCAGAGAAGCTGATTTCTCTACAGCCTCTGGAGAGTTCTGCTTTGATGATCTCATTTGAAGTTCAGCACTTCTACAACATGAATAATTCATGCATTAGTCATAGTGGTAGTTGTGGGAGTAGAACATACTGAAGCAACATTCATATTTTTCTGTGAATAAAGGTAAAATAATTAAATAACAATCATTTCTTTCCCTTTTTGTGCAATAATAATACAGTTGTGTAGATTTGGATCGGTTTCCGGTTTTGCTGGTCCGGTACAGAACAAAAGCTTTGGGCTTTATGCAGCGTGTCTGATTATGCCTTTTTATATTGGACCTGTGTAGTTGGTAGAAAGGCAAAGAAATGAAGGGAAATGAATTCAGGGGAGGGGGCAGTGCTTGGGTAGAGCATGCAGGAGGCAGGATATGAGGCACAAAGTATACTGTGTAATTCAGCGTTTTTAAGCTTTTCACCAGAAATAAAACAGCTATTATTTTATGAGAAATCTCAGGAAGTCGTCTCTTCCATTAGCACTAGCTTCACAGTGGAACGTTCAGGCCCAGTGAAAACAATGCAGCTTAGCTGATGTGCTGCATTTATCCAGCACCAGCCACATGATAGAAACATCATCAACAGGCCCGCTCACTCGCTGTGAATTTTCTGGAAAATGACCCTCTGTCAGAGTCCACGTAATGTCCGGTCCAACTTGTTCGGACATTTGCATTTACACATAGTTCCTCTAGGTAACATCTGGATAGCTTCATGGTTGTAGTTCATGTGTGAAAGGGGCTGAAGTGAGCCATTATGAAAAGATTTATGTCGTCAGTGGGTTAAGGAAGAAAGTATTGAGAGACAAAAGATGAAATGATGTCAGAGTGATTTTTGAGAATTTAGAAATCTATAACAGAAGCCTGTGTTACTAACTGGGTCGTCAGTTTGAAAGATGTGGTTGATTAGTGAGGAATGTAGGATCCAGTGTTTCTGGATCTTGAAACTTAGGGAGTAAAGGCTCTGCTTAATCTATTTCTTGTGAATCACCAAACTTTATAGAAGTGACATAGTAAATCACTGGAGAGCCCTTTAAGTCTCAAAGGATGCGTTCACAAAATTTCGTATCTGTATTAAAATTAAAATAAAAAAATCAATCCCCACAGACAGTTTAATTGAACAAATTGAAGCCTCACTGTTTTCTGATGCGTTCTTGTATTTGCAAGTTATTGTTAATACAAACTGGACATTTCCTGCTGCTGCGTATTAAAGGCTTTCTTATCTGTGAACCACAGGAAGGATTTTTTTTGGCCATAGTTTGTTTACTGCTGTTTGTGTGAAGCAAAAATATGTCATCAACAACCCTTTTTGCTGTGTGTTCATGTTGCATGGATATAGGTTTTTACTTACAGCTTTGCTTGGTATGGTATCCCAACCATATGGAAACATGGCAGTGCTTACTTACTTACTTTCAAACTTCCTATCTTCCAGTCTAAATTGAGGATTAAAATGATGGAGTACTTCAAAAGGAAGTGCCTGGATTAACCAGCTGAGCATGTAGGTTTCCAGCCAGCCGGCCTCTTGATGCAGATCAGAACTGAATGTGTAGTGTTGTGAAACAGCAGCACAGTTAACCACATTTGAAACAACAGGAGGTGATGGATTGTTGTACAGCCACACATTGTCCCGTATTGTTCCGCCACTTTTGTCTCATTGACCATGCTGGGCTTTTTTGCTGCGTTTGTAGCAAACTACTGATTGGATTTGTTAGAGGACAAAGATCCACGTTCTGTGTGAATATGTGGAGCTTTGCAATACAGCCCGAATGTTGGCCAAATAATCTTAAATGAGCTGAGTATTACAGTGGGTGTGATTATTTAAACTCTCACCCACTGTACACTGTCTGTCTACACTACACTGCATTATTCACAACTGGAAATGCCTCAATATGATTTGTCAGCCCTCCTCTCTCCCTCTTTCCATCACTGTGAATCTGGCCAGACTACTTTATGCCCCACAGATTGGAGGAATTTTTACAGTCCACCACCACCACCCCATGCTGTCCCTGATTGGCACAATTTACCACAAACGTAAAACAGTTTCTTCTCAGATTCATAACTCTGTCATATCTAAACACACATCATCTTGCTGCACCTTGCTGCAACCAGTGACACCACTCTTTGCAGTGGTGTCAGGATCTCTGATGTCCATCAAGGACAGACATCTATAAATCCATGTAGAAATCATATAAATAGGTGTGCTATAAACTTCATCAGATCTCTTTTCTCAAAATCATCAGATTCAGACTTCGTCTTCAGGTCAAAGTATTCAAGGTGATTGTTGACTGTACAGCAAAGCAGAATGACTTTTCATGATGCAGATGTGCCAGAATGTAAATGAATAGCCTAAACAAGGAGGTGTAGAAAGTTTTAAGTTCAATACTCAGACACTTTTCCTTCAGTTTCACCACTAGTTGTGGTAGTTGTGCAGTGCAGGATTAAGCTGACTGAATACATGACATAGTATTCCAGGAGGAAGCAAGTCATTTTCACATGAAAACAAAGTTTTAGAAATAAGACTGTGTAGTGTATATGTAATCTTAGTCACAACATTGGATGTCCGGGTGTTGGAACTGGCCTAGGGCAATGACAACTGAGCTATGTCCAGTGTAGTCAGCCTATTTAGCTGACAGAATGATGTTATTTGTGGAAATAAATATATTTAAAGATAAGCAACAGCACAATTTGTAGTCCTATTTGTGTGTTGATTTTCCTCCTGACACTAAAACCATGATCTTTTCAGGTATGTCCTGGGTACAAGCAGGCAAAACTCCACTCAACCCCAAGTTAACAAATGAAGCAAAGCCAGTTCAGGCAGCCCAGCTCGAGTAACTGCTACACTCACATGGCATACTCCTCTCACTGCAACATGCACCCTTTTAACCTGGCAGCATATTTAAGCCATCAGTGCTGTGTTCACATGCTATGCTGTCGCTCACTGCTACAGCTGCTGTTAATACAGAATTCCAAAAGCAACTGGGATTGCCTCCAGCCCCCCTACAACCCTCTAGAGCAGTGATTCTAGGCCTATTTTGGGTTTGGAGCGTGGTAAACTCACAGATTCAGACCAAAGCAACAGCATCAGAACAGCTCTGAATAGGGAAGAATCCAGCTGGACTTTGTGGACATCAGAAACAGGAGCCTAGAACATACGGCGCCCCCAAGGGGTCACCTGAGGGAAAAAAAAGATCCATGTGTAAATCTGTACTCTCTGTTTAGAGATCTGTGCGCACGGTTTATAAACTGTGCTCTTTGATTCATAATCTGTGCCTACAGATTTTACTATGGTAGTAGTTGTTATCACTCTGACCCCATTTACACCTGGCATTAACATGCGTCTAGGGTGGTCCGATCACAAGTGGACCGCTCTAAGTACAGGTGTGAACACACCCAAGACACATTGAAGACACACTGAGATCCGATCACTCAGACCACATTCGGAGGTGGTCCATTTACACTGCATTTAGCAGTGTAAATGCAATGCATGCTGGACCACACTGAAGGACCGCCTACTCAGCTGACGTTCTCTATTTTCCGGCAGACTAGGAACAGGAAGGGCATTGCTGCCTCCCAGTCTGTGAACCCTCCATCCAAAGCTGTGTTCGATTTCTTTGATAACAGGATAAAGAAATGCATTATTTTGTTTTTCCATTTTTCATGTGAATTAAAAAACGTAATCCCATTTTTTCCTCTTTTCTCTCTCGTTCCCCTAACCCGTTTTCCCCCGCCAGCCAGTCAGATGTAAGATGAGTCGGGTGCTTAGACCTCGCCCTCTCTTTTCCATTTTCCATTTTAATATCCAACTTTCCACAAATAGAAAGTTAGAATAATTATACATTGATCTGACGAACAAAAAATACAATTTTAGAAAATTGAATTCGATTTTCTATTTTTCATTTTTTATGTGGAAAATTCCCCTGACAAGTGTTACACAGACCTGCAGGTTCAGTAAAGCCAGATTTCTTCATTTCTGCCTGTCTCTGACTCAGTGCAGTTAACGTTCATTCAGCTGCTGAAGAAATATGAGGCAGCATGTTGAGCAGATTGACATGGTTGTTAATGTATTAATGTATTTTATATCTGAGATTATATTTTTTTTCTTGGTAAAAGCAGAGTGACAGACAGCAGGATGAAGTAGTTGCAGATGGAGCTGCAGAAACAGCATCCAGGATGAGGATAGTACACTGGGTGAGGACATAGTTTCAGTTCAGCATCATGCTTTTTCCACAGCTGATCTGTACTGATGAGCACTCACTGGGTTGTGCATATTTTCTTTACAGTCACCAGACACCCAGCCCGATCTGAACCGAAAGGTTCTCTGTGATCACAGTGAATGGTGTTTCCTTGGACTGGTCTCATCTTTCCAGTCCTTCAGTGCATCAGTGCAACATGGTGAGGAATGTAACTTTTAGTTCCAATCCCAATACACCCTTTTCCCCTACCACTTGCCCCTTTTCCTCCGTTTTACACATTCATATGTAGGGGAAGGGATGTCCTGGTTCTTGTTGAGATAGAGGGGAAGGGTGAAGTGCCAGGGCTATATGGCCCTGCAAACGGAGGTTTTTCAGAGGCACACTCCAAACTGAGCGTCACGAGAAATCTCATGAATAAATCATAAATGAAGATTTAAAAATTATGATAACCATCGGATCATTTTGGTCTAATGTCATTTCAATGTATTATAGACCTTTTCTTCATTACAAACATAACAAAAAGTCACTAGTCGTGTGTGTGTTGTTAGTATGCTCATGTCTCTAGCTAAATAGCTAACGTTATAACATTGTTTTAAGGTTGACTTGTGCATGACAGTGCCGCATTTTGACATGTCACATTTTCCCCTTTTGATGGAATGTGATGCCTGAAATTTACCTTAAGTCCAGCAGTAAAGTTGCTGCGTGTTACCACTCCTCTAATATCAGTGCACACTGGCAGGGTAGGAGCACGGGTTGCTGATAATGATGACTTTCAAGGTCTTGAAGTGTTGTCCCATTTCATAGGGGAATATTTCAACCACTACCCCTTGTAACTCTGTTCCAAGGGGTGAGGGGCACTCAAAAAAGAGGGGTAAAATGAAAATAAAGAAATGGGATTGGCCCTTATTGCTGTCGGTATATAAACAGACACTTTATGGTCATTATTACACAATCAGCCATACTGATTTCTGTCCCTCCAGCATCTGTCCACTTTGACTTTTCTGGTCATCCTCCTTGACCTCAGACCTCCATACATCCCTTCCCTGGTCAGACTGCAGCCTCAGCCCCCAGCTCTGGCAGGACTACAGTCACTCAGACTTTTCAGGAGAACATTAAACATCAATGGTGTGCATGGAGTTGCAAGGAGAAACCCACTTCTCTCCAAAAAAGAACATTTCTGCCGTTTATGGTTCACTTAAGACCACATGGGTAAGCCAGAAGGTGATTAGAACAACAGTCTGTGAATGGATGAGACCAAAACTGAACTTTTTGTCTTGAATGAGAAGCGTTATGATTACAATGAGCAAACACTGCATTCCAGCAAAAGAACCTTAACCCATCTGTGAAAGATGGTGGTGGTAGTATCATGGTTTGGGCTGCTTTGCTGCCTCTGAACCAGGACAGCTTGCAATCATTGATGGAGCTATGAGTTCTGAATCGTACCAGCGAATTCTACAGGAAAATGTTATGGTATCTGTCTGTGAACTGAAGTTCAACAAAGCAGAAGAAAGATAATGTTTTGGAATGGCCGAGTCAAAGTCCTGACCTTAATCCTAAAGAAATGCTGTGGAAGGACCTGAAGCATGTAGTTCATGTTGAAAAGCCCACCAACATCCCTGAGTTGAGACTCTTCTGTAAGGAGGAAAGGGCTAAAATTCTTCCAAGCCGATGTGCAGAGCTGATAAACAGTTACTGGAAACGTTTGGTTGAAGTTATTGCTGTAAAAGGGGGTCACACCAATTACTGAAAGCAAGGGTTCACATACTTTTGCCTCCCACAAATATGTCAGACTGGATAATTTTCCTCAATAAATAAATGAAAAAAATGAAAAAAACATTTTTTTTTTTGTCTCATTTGTTTAATTGGGTTCCCTTTATCTAGTTTTAGGACTTGTGTAAATATCTGATCACGTTTTAGGTCATATCTATGCAGAAATACAGAAAATTCCAAAGGGTTCACAAACTTTCAAACAGCACTGTATATATATACATGCATCCCTGTTTAGTCACTACTCAACAACAGACTTTAACATGCATGTGGTCGCCAACACAACACAAACACAGCACCATCCAGGAGGCTTGTATGCACAGGGACAGCAATTTCTACCTTGAGCCTGAACCAGATCCAGCAACAGCTTCTTCCCAGCAGCAATCAGAGTAGTTGTTAAGGACATTCATACTGTTGCAAAATTGGCTACCTCATCGATATGTGATAAATTACCCAATGAGAAATAGATTACCTAATGATTAACCTGGGTGATAACAAATTACTATATTTATGTAATATCATTTCACATCTGTTGCTAGGCTAAAAAAATCTTTATCATAACGCTTCCCCACCGACTGATCACTTCTGATTATAAACACATACAGACATCAAAGCCTATGCAAATTGTATGAATCTGTAGCATAGTACATGAAGACTGTAATATCATGAATGAACTGGATTTCACAACAGTATGAATGTCCTTAGCAACTAATCTGATTGTTACTGGGAAGAAGCTGTTGCTGGATCTCGTTTGGGTTCAGGGTAGAAGTTGCTGTCTCTGTCCATACAAGCAACCTGGATGGTACTGTGTTTGTGTTGTGAAACCCACTTTCTGTCAGACACTGTCACAGGAGGTGAACCTCAGGAGGACTTCAGGTGGTGTTCAGAACAGTGGCAACATGCATGTTGAAGGCTTTTTTTGTTGAGCAGTGACTGAACAGGGATGCATGACCAAGTACAAAGACGTGGCTGAAAATACAGGTATCCTTCAATAAGGTTTCCACACTTCTCCACTGGTAGTTTGGCCCACTCTTCTTGAGCAAACTGCTCCAGTTCTTTCAGGTTTGATGGGTGCCATCTCACAACAGCAAGTTTCAGCTCTTTCCACAAATGTTCATTGGGATTCAGATCAGGACTCATAGCAGGCCACTTCAGAACAGTCCAACGTTTTCTTCTCATCCAATCTTGGGTGCTTTTGGATGTATGTTTGGGGTCATTATCCTGCTGGAAGACACATGACTTGTGACTAAGACACAGCTTTCTGACATGTACAGGCTGTATGTTTCGCTCCAAGATGCCTTGATAGTCTTCTGATTTCATTGTGCCCTGTACAGATTCAAGGCACCCAGTGCTTTTTTTCTGTAAGTTACTGAGATGAACCGGCAGATTCAGGAGAACTACCGTTAGCTGGCTAACGTTTCCACTCCGTTTCAGATTACGAGTTTGTGATTGGTGCTAATCATCAATTAGACTTATGTTATTTACATACACACAATATAGCTAGTCCACATTTCTTAGAATAAAACCTGAGTATCACTACAAACAATCAAACCACGGACATAACGTGACAACCTTACATACAAACAGGAAGGCAGTCTTCCGGGGGAGACTGATATGCATTGTTTTAGCAGTGGCTAAAAGGAGAAGCTAAATGGCTCAGCAAATCCAATAGCTAATAGGAAAAGGACAAGCAGCAGGGAAATGGAAATGCAAATGGGAGAGGGAATTGCACATTTAAATTACTGATTAAAAGCTGTATTCTTAATTCAGTTTTTAAATTCAGTTATTTATTTCACTTTTTAAAACTGCTTTTTCAAATTGATTTTGAAATTCCATTATTTATTTAGGAATCCATTAATGTACTTTTAAATTATGTACTTATTGACTATTTTAAATTTGTTTTTGTAAATCCCTTCTTAATTTTAACAATTTATTGATGGATAATTATTTCATTTGTAAATTATTTTAATTTTCCTCTTTTTATTGCTCATTAAAATATTAAATAACGAATTACTTTGTAATTTAATCTATTTCTATATGAATTAATTAATTGATTTTAAAGTAATTTATTAATTCCTATTTTCATTGTACAATTAGTTATTAATTAAAGAAATGCTGTATTACTATTTTTGTGAACCTTGTGGTCCTCATACATGAATGGCTGTTGGCAATGGAAAAAAAAAAAGAAGTAATCCAAATACATGTAACTGTGCTGGACTTGTAATGTAGTATAGATGGACAAGACCCATAGATTTTATGTCAATCACATAATTCATACACTGTAATCAATTAAAGGACCATACCAGTGTTTTTGCAAGTTTTAAGCCTAACTATAAATCATGTATACTTTATACTGTTTTCCAGTGCATGATATTTAATACAATTTTAATACATGTTAATGTATTACATGTTAATACATGTAACATATTATTGTTGCATGGTTATGGATTCATTTTACACGTGTGCACTGGATCACCACACAGCAATAACGTAGTTTTCACAGAAAATGTGAAAGAATTAAATACGTCAAGCAAGTCTCAACAGGCACCTACTTGATATTTATATTGCATGACAATGAATGAAAACCAGTGTATGCTGGCAATGATATGAGATAAAGCACTGCAACATTTTTAAGGGGTTGGCCAGCTGTAGTAAATGGGCTAAAACTAGCCAAAGAACTGGTATGATCCTTTAATAATAAATGACTTAAGTCGCTGTAGAAGACAAATCTATTATGTTAAGTTCTTTTCATACATTTAAAGATGTTTTACAATACATTCAATTTAATACATGTCGTATATTTGCCCATCCCTGGTAAAAAAAATCAGGTTTTTAAGCTCCAAGCAGTATTTGCATAAGAAAACCTACTATAGATAGTATCCATCTGGGTCCGTAGTCCAATGTGAGGACACCTGTACCGCTGAAACCAGACCCATGTCCATGTCAATGAGATGTCGGTGTCTTTTACCTCTCTCCTCATATAGAAACTGTTCTCCTCTGGGTTGAAAGGATGTGGCAGAGGTTAAACAGCTGCCAGAGCTGATTCTCCTCTTGTTCTCTGAAAACTGTCTTCAGCCTTCTCATTGGGATACTTATACTGTAACACTGATCTCGTTGTATTTTACCACAGCTGAACCACGAGTTGCCCCACATGATGCTGCAGAGGAGAATGGCCAGCTCTGCAAGAGGATGTTAATACTAATGCTTTGTCTTGGTGATAAGGTCATAGGTATTCTAAACATCTGGTAGACTACAGAAAACCCACCTTCACAAGAAAAACAGTGTCTCTTTGGATGCAGGGGTGAACAGTCTGGACTAGAATCGACAAACACTTTACAGCCCGTATAAATACAACAGACTACCAATTATTAAATGTAATAATAATAATAACCAATAATTAAATGTACAACCACCTTCCTCATGAGAGCCTTACTAGAATTAAGCAGGGATGAGCACAAAACCGAGACAGTTAAACAAAGATGAATCTGTAACAAAATAGTTTCAATGATCACTTACTAGCTTGCTCTAGAGCTTTCAACTTATTTCTGGCTTTTTGTGTACACAGTTTTAGTCATGAATCTACATAGTTTTATGCCCTAGGTGGGGCATTAAATCAACATGTAATTAAGTTTGATGCAACCTTTGCTGCCTCTACTGACATATAGTTATGTTAACCCTAACTGTAACCCAAAATGTAGTCATCCTTCATTTGTATGCATTGCTGCACATTTTACTTAGTATGATTTAGTATTTATTAAAAAGTTTTTAGACTGGTTAAGAGAGTGAAAATATGGGATTAAAGTTCATTTGAAATATTTCTGGGCATGACAATAGTTCTGTTGGCTAATTATGACATTGTAATTCAGCATAGTTCCCAACAGAGATAAATGTGAATACATTGTCAACCTCAGCTGTGATAAGAATCTCAAGGAGGAAACTTGATGGATTCCAGCATGGCCACAGAGTGCCTGGTCAAAAAGTAGCCCATTACAAGAGGCTGTGACTCTGCAGCCTGTGGGTTTGTTGCTGTTTTTGTGAATGACTGCTTTTCAACACAACTGGATTTTCAACATGACTGGATTTCCAACTTTTTGTGATAGCTCTTCCCCACAGTGTGTCTCATTAAGAAGAGGCAGAAATTGCCTTAATAGAGTAAAAGCAAAAGAAAAGATAATCAAGCACAGGTTAGAAGGTCACAAGGCTCTTCTACTTGTTTAAAAACCTTTCTTTCCTGCATTGTGGTTTAAAATAATTATACACAGAGCTCATCAGGGCTTTCTTGCTTCCCAGGAAAGTCACTGCAAAATATGTCATTAGTTAACAGTTACATTAACTTTCTTAGAGCAACTCTGTGTAACTTTTGAAAGGAGAATGAACACATCGTCACTCTTGAAAATAGTTTAACCTGAATTCACAAGTAATAAATGAAACCTTGCTCAGTTCAATACTCCATTTTAGTTCTAACCCAAATCTTTGCTTGTTTTTAATTTTTCAGCTCATGGTATGTGTACTTTCCATACATGCATTTTTTGCAAGTTAGGCTATTCAGAAATGCTATCATGCATCTGGGAAGTACATTGGAAAACACTTACAGTGATCATGGTGGTGATCAATTGCTTGTATGGATCAAAAAGCTTGCACAATTGTTCCTATACAAATGCTGTTTCATTAATTCGCTTATAGTAATCAAGTAGTCCATACAGTTTTCATTTTTGGTATTTTCATACATGAAAAGATATGGAAAAAAATGTAAAACTACAGTAATTAATCATTTTTTTTAAACTTACTCCCATGATACACGTATGATATGCAATTATCGGCTGCTGCACCATTATCAGGTGTTGGGGTGCACCAGTGCAGGTTTCTGCGGAGGTGTGAGCATGTTTATTTGTAACCACCATGAAACAACCAAAAAATAACGTTTTAATTCTCTCATTCACCAGCTTTCTTGCTAACAGTGCTCGCTCTCCTCATCCACTCTCTAGCTCGCACAACCACTGCTTCTCCCTCTCTCTCTCGCTCGTCTTTTATAAAATGAGTCAGGAAGCCAACAACAAAGCCTAACTTAACTTTTAATGTTATCAAACGAAGAGAAATGTCAATGTCACCCCCTCCTAGTAATGTTTTTGTACTCCCTCATGGCGGGGTTGTACAGCTCTAATCAACCTGATTACCAGCTGTGGTTGGCCACTGCAGGATTAGGGGTTGCGTTTCTCCAAAGGTTGATTCTGGTTCAACTTTCTCGCTGTGGGCCACCGTGGCCCCCAGCCCTCAGTCCCCCAGCCTAAATGCACAACCCATCTGCTTCCAGCAGGTTACCTGAGGCTGGTGCTGTGTGCACATTGAAATGACAGGAAAAAGAAAGTCTCTAAATGAAAAACGTAGTCTCCTTGAAGCTTATGACAAACTGCAAAAAATGAG
Source organism: Thunnus albacares (assembly GCF_914725855.1). Classification (NCBI taxonomy): domain Eukaryota; kingdom Metazoa; phylum Chordata; class Actinopteri; order Scombriformes; family Scombridae; genus Thunnus; species Thunnus albacares. The sequence goes on along the minus strand of NC_058116.1, from coordinate 767,999 downwards.
TGTGATGCAGCAGCGAAACACCCAGTATTTGAAACATCTGGACTGTATTTTGAAACAGTCTATAAAATTAGGTAAATAGCAAAGCTGCCTGTTTCATTACGTTATATTCATGTAATAAATATACAAATGTCAATTAGATGGTAATCTGCATGAGAATTAAAGAAAAAGAAAAAAAAACTGTTATAGTAATCATCTGCTTATAGTGATCAATTTGACCCGGACAGACGTGATCACTATAAGCAGTTTCCACAGTATTATTGACGTTTTAGGATACTTTTTATGGAGAAAAACAAAAAAATGGAAATTGAAATGTAAGTTTTTGTTTTGATGACCAGAGTTTTTCAATACAGCACAAACGTCCATATATGAATGGCTAAAGAAGGCTGTCACAGTTCCTGGGATATAAGAACCATGTTGATGGGACATTCTGAGTCTTGGTGACGTCATAAAATGTATTGACAGTGCCAAACAAAGAAAATACAAAAACACCATTTTATTTAATTATTTTATCACTCTTACCGTTTGACATATATTTTGTATCTGATTGATAACAAGTTTCAAAGTCACGTTCTTACGAGAGAAAATTTTGTTTCTTTTTCATTATAGCAACATATTGTGTTTGCTTCTCAACACTTCCAGTGTACATGCAGACATAGAGGTTGCTGTAACAACATTGACTGGGGTACTTTTACCGTAGAAAAAGTCAGAAATGTGATGGTTCTGATCCAAGATCTCAAGTTACAAAGAGCATCTTTTTTTCCACGATTTCAAAGTGGATTTACTGATGCTGATCCTTAACAGGTCATAGAGAAACATTCATCTTTGTAAAGGGTAGGCTGATTTTTACAGTGTGTGTATGATGTCAGTGTGTTCTGGTTGGACAGAGATGTGATTTTATTAAGGAACAAATTTTCAGCAAATGGCATCCCTCAGCTGTCAGGCTGCAGTCAATGCTATTGCCTCTCTTGGTATGGTATGGCTAATGATTCTTTTACTGCAGTCACACTACATTTTAAAATGAACAAACATCCTGTAATTACCACTTCTGGTCACTGTAGCAGCTATTTTCTGATTCCAAGCCACACATGAATTGCCACATAGTGAACCTTGGGGCCAACTTTGCCCACTTGGTAATTCAGCTTTGCCTAGACACTGAAGTAGTAAGGATGGATTACTGGGAACAGGGGCCCAAGCATCCAGTTGGACTCTAACCAAGAACCTCTGTTTAAAGTGATTGTTATTAACCTTTTTTTTTCGGTTTGGAGACAAAGGGCTCAGTCAACAGTAGGGATGCGGTGTCTCTTCATTCATGCAATGTTGTGTACTTAGCTGTGTTGTTTCTAAACCGTGGTCTCTGCTGTTGTTCTGGTCTAGTCCCCTCTGCTACTTATTAGCTGCAAATCCTCAGTTTATCCAGCTCTAGAGAAGCTTTCCTCCCAACTTGGAATGAAGCCTTTGCTTCTCTTTCAGTTGGGTCTTGTATTGTCAAAGTATTTGTTCTGTCTTATGGGTCATTGAGTATGGGGCAGTAGAGGCCAATAGAGTGGGATCTTATTAGATGCTCCCATCAAGCACAAGTGTGTTTTAGTTGTCAACCATGTGTGAACTTGTTTTTTCAGCGCTGCATTAACTTCCTCTTCTGATTATTTTGGACAAATTAAATGCTTTAGAATCTACATTAAATCAAGGAGGCAAATGTTCATAAATTAGAATATCTACTCTATAATGGCACAGATTTGATGGAAGCCTTCCAGTCACCAAATTTAAACATCATTTTTTATGTGGGATGCGAGCCATCTATAGGTGGGTTGTGACATGATATCTGGATTTTTTTTTCTCTCCTATAGTGTCTCTTTTACAACATATTGCTTATGTTTTGTGTTTGCCTTTTGTTGGCATTTCTGTTTTCTGTTTTCTCTCAACCCAACTGGTCAAGGCAGATGGCCGCCCACCAAGAGCCAGGTTCTGCTTGAGGTTTCTACTCATTAAAGGGAAGTTTATTGCTGTCGCCTAGTGCTTACTCATGGGGGAATTGTTGGGTCTCTGTAAATTGAAGAGTATGGTCTAGACCTGCTCTTTTGTTGTGACTTGGCGCTATGTAAACAAAAATTGATTGATTGATTGATTGATTGATTGATTTTCTCCAGAGGTATTTTAATGCCTGTTTTTAATGGCTAGTATTTTAATGCCTAGTTTTCTCATGACTTGTCATATACTTATATCATATACTATATGCGCATGGCTGTTATGAATCCATCCATGGATTAGTACATGTGTGTCTCTGCAGAATAGTTTAACTTCAGCCCCTAATGATGTATTTACACTGCCAGGTTTGTCAAGCTTTCTGGATGCCTTAGGTTCTATGTCTGTGATTTTAAAATATCTAGCATTATGAAGCATACCCCTGTACACTGTGATATACTTGATTTGCAGGGTTCTTTCTGACTCTCACTCCTCATGTGGAGTCAGCTGGCACTGTTCCAATTCCAATTACCCAGGGAGCTTTAGAGATAAATATTTATGTCTGACTGAGACACGTGGGACTCAGCTTATTTGCACAGTGTATGAACCTGTATGGAGTATTTAGATAGCTCTTTGTGAGTTACTCATTGAGTTAGCTCATTGACAATGAGCCTGTCCAGATTTCAGCAGGCCCTTCAATGCATCTGGCTGTGCAGGAGAAAACCACACAAAGGGCCAAAGTCAAGTGCATGTGACAAATGTTGCAGATGGCTCCATTTTTTCTTCCATGTCAGAGCAGTGTGTTGTCTACGGGACAAGCTCTCCTGTGTATCCTGGCTGTTGAATGAGCCAACGTTCGAAGTGGGCCAGTATGGCCTTACTTTACCTGCAGGGTGATAGATGAAATTGGTCTCAGTCACTGCTCTGTTCCTGTTTTTATTCTGGACTTTGCCTGTGTGAGACCATCCCTCTTTTCTCTGGAGTAAACAAGGATGAAGTAATCTCCCACCATGGGAATGTCTTAATTCTTTAATTAATTGTCAAATTATTATTTCAACAAATCCCAGCCGGCATTTCAATGTTAATTCATGGGTGAATCAATGTCGTGGGTCATGGTTGAATGAGCATTGAATTTTGTTTCAATTTTGAAAGGTGAATCAACGTTGATATCACGACATTGTTTCAACGTCTTACTTTTCAACATGGGTTAATTAAGGTCTTGTGTCAACACTGAGTCACTGTTGGAATTTTGTTTCGATTTTGAAAGGGGAATCATCGTTGAAATTGCAACTTTGTTTTGTCCTATTTTTCAACACAGAATAAACTATAGATTGTAGGGATGCACAATATTGGATTTTTTGCCAGTTGCCAATGCCGCTGCCGATATATGCACATATTTTTTCTCCAGCTGGCTGAGGAGACTATTATGCATGCAAGTACTAAGTATGATCAAGAAACACAATAGAAGAACTGAGGAAGACTGGAGTTCAGAAGCTCAGCATTAAAACTTAAATGAACCTGCCAAGTGGGTCGAGCAGTAACAAGTTTTCTTTGAGTTTATTAGTGTAGGATTTAATCTCAGGTCCACATCCCGGAGCAGAAGGTGGCGGTAATGCACCTAATATGCTAGTTGCCAACCACCATTATAAACCAAAAACAAGATTTTTTTTTTTTCAAACAGAGTGATACATCTTGGGCTCTTCTCATTTCTCTATTTTGTGCCTCCTAGTCTCCCCTCTGTCCTCCATCCTCCTGTTTTTAAGTGCTTCACATAATAAAATATATAAAGGATATATATATTTGTGTGTGCGCGCATTCGTTAAATAAAATATAACAATGTATGACATCCATACATTCTTATCATATCATTCTTGAACACTCTTATGCTCATCTGTCAGAGATCATAAAATACAGCGGTAGGCTATAGCAAAACAATGGACAGATGATGCAGCTGTACCGCATGTTATATTTATGACATGACAACTCCAGACGTCTCATTTTGTTAAATGCTTGTTGCCTCGACTTCTCTTTCCTCGTGTCTCTTCCTTGCTCGCATCTCAGGTGGGAGGGACCAAGATGTGAGGAGAGGAGGCGAGGAAAGGAATGGAGGATGTGCAAACTGAGAAATGAGAAGAGGGGCCTGTCAGCCGAGGTGTTTCCTATCTTTGCAGCCAAACATAGCAGCTCCTTCGCTGACTGTTTCACACTGACGGTTCCGGTGCTTCTTCTGCAGGCTTCACTCAAACTGCCCGTCAGACCAGCTTCTTCTTCCCACTTTAACCTGAATAACAAACCGGGGCTAGGAGCTCTGGTTGGATCCACACGGAGAGCCAGGGGTTAACGTTAGCTGGGAGGCAAGTGGAGGCTAGCTGGCTGTGCTTCCCTCTGGCCATGCTGCGGCTAACGCTCCGCTAGCCTCTCAGCTAACAGTAGCCCTGGCTCTCCATCTGGATCCAGTTTTCTATTCATGTTAAAGAGGGAAGAAGCAGAAGGTCTAACGGGCAGCTGAGTGAAGTGGAGTCTGCGGAGTAAGCACCGGGACCGTCAAGATGAAACAGTCCGTGGAGGGAAGCACAGTAAGGCGGTGGAGGAGAAAGCAACAAATTGGCCTCTCATACTCGGCAGAAATGTTCATTTCTGGCTGATGCCGATATTTCATTTATTGGCCGATACCAATGATGTGCCGATATTATCATGCATTCCTAATAGATTGTGTTTCATTTTCATTCTACTCTGTACACAATTGTGCATTCAATTATATTATAATCAGAGAAATCCGGTTTTAAAAATGTTAAACTCAGTGCTCAATCCACATGTTTGCTGTCCTCATACACAACCTGTCTTGTTGACAAGCAGGCGCATTGGTTGATTTGCACAGATTAGACTCCTGGTCCTCTACTAGTCAAGAGAACTACTCTATCCTGACTCACTCATTAGTAACCCTGATGCTGACCTTCCTTTGATATAAGTTTATGGATATGCATTTAGTGAAGGTAAACTGAAGTAAATGAAATTGTTTTCCATAGTTTGGGGGCAGCAATTAAATCACTCAATGAAGACATGAAGAGTTTTATTAATGCAACTTTCTTTGTGACTTCACCAGAGGTATGTCATCAGAAAGACAACATAATACATTATAACACATTAAAACCTCTGATCTTCAAAAAATGTTTAACTTCACAGGTGCAACAAATTGGGCTTGTGTGGCTGCGATCAATGCAATAACAGTGGTCACAAGTTAATCTACCAGAGGTATTTCAAACCCCAAAGATAATATGTAGTTGTTTTTGCTCCAAATTGGCTATGTGTTTGAGTGTATGAGTTGTTCTCAAAGCTGCATGGCTCAGTGGTGTAGCACAGTGCACTGTATGTTTTCCTTTAGATTTAACATCTGGTGTTGAACCCCAGGTGGAGAGCTTTTAGTTTGAAGAAAATACATCAAAATATGATTAAGAATGTTTCTGATCCCACAGTTTCACTAAAGTCATTTAACTCAAGGAAGGAAGAAATCCATTAATTTCACATTGTGTTTTGATCTTGAACGTATTTTTATGGATGTTTTGGCGAAAAAGTGGGAACTTCTACATAGCCTAAACTGAAGTATAAAAAAAGAAAACTGACAGTAATACTTTTTTACATTTTAGCAGTTTTCACTCACCCGCATTAAAAAGAAGTCTACCATACAGTAAACTACTGAGGATCAGACACATGTCATTGTAATTTGGATGATTCTTTTGTGTCAAATGCTAAAGTGTGATAATTTTAAGTGTAGGGGGTATGGAGAGACATTACTTAAGCAATATTACACGAGAGGGTGTGCTTTACCCTTATTGTTGGCACGACAGTGATGCGGTAAACATCACTGAAGTGCCAACAATAAGGTAACGCCTGGGACACACTGGATGCGTGAGCAGCGCGTGTGCATCACGGAACCTCTTGCTTTTCATTTCGGCGCCCATGCTAACAGGTTAGAGCAGACACACAGCCTGTGTGAGACATGCGTCTCACACAAGGCTGCTGCGTCGATTCATCTAGAGATTCGAGGTCTCGCCTATTTTTTCCGCGTGATGCACGCGGTTCTCAGCAGAAATAGATAGGAAAGTGATAGAAAGGTAGGTCTGCCAGTGGCAGAAGTGCCACAGCAGACACGCTTCCAGTGTGGATGCTTCAAGCGTAAGAGATGCAGCAGTTCAGCGAAGCACACGCACTGCTGAGGTTCACGAGGTTCGTAGCTCCCTCTGCTGGGATGGACCTATTGTGCCAGTTGTGGATGTCTATAATTAATCCCACCTATGGTGATTGTGTAAATTGCCAGAACACATGCTGAAGAAGGGTGTCTTGCCCGAAACCTCCTTCTAGCAATTAAAAATAAGTAAACTAGATTTGCTGTCCTAGCCTTTTTTATTCATTTTCACTACTTTAAGGATTCAGCATCCTGCTTTCTTATTGTGAGTTGAACGTGTTGTATCATATTTTCCATAAACCATCAATAACCTAATTAAATCAGATGGATAGCCTAGTCTATGAAATTATGAGTGATATAAAATCATAATCAGGCATTTGCAAGGTCAGCTATGTTTCCTCTCTGTGGTTGGAACATCTACTGTCGCCATGAGAAACGCCTGATGTTTACACAAAGGTAACCAGTTAACGGGAAAACCAGTTGATTTGTAACACCTGTCTGAGGAGCCTCAACTAACCGAATCAGTCACTAAATGGTAGTGTAGCTAACAGTAGCTTTGCTGACATTAGCTACATTAAATTCCTAACAAAGGTATCGTTTTGGTGAAATCTGCTCAACATTACAAAGGGATGCATAGCATTAACCAGCATTATATCTAGCTAACTTAGTTGCCGTGAAAGGTGGAGGCGTCTTGCTAACAAGTTAGCATTAGCCGCATGTTACTTAATGTAAGCTAATGATAGCTTCTAAGTTAATGCTGGCTATCATTTACTGTCCTCCAAACACATCACATATTCAACTTTGAAAGTGCGATGTGGTTTTGGAAGACTAACATCAACGTTACCTAACAGCGCACATTGTTTGTCTCCTGACCACATTATATAAATTAGCTAATTTAGCTGGCAAAATGTGGCGTTTTATTTATAAATATATATATATATATATATATGAAATAATGCCATGCCTTTCAAATATTGACTTAATTTACCTTTAAAAGTTGTGGCATACAGTGTCATTTTATCTCTCTGCCATGCTCTCTCGCAGTCTTGCTGTATCTGTATCCAGATGTGAAAATGGCATGATGGTGCGCAGAGATGTTACACTACAGTCTCGTGTAACCTTGTGAGATTAACTCACCACTTGGGTCTGTGTGGTCTGGATGGAACAGAAAAATAAAAATAGGCTTGATAATGTTATATATTTTAATGTGAGATATCTATATTATATCTAAAATATAGAACACAACTTTATATATAATAACAGTCATTTATAATATATAATAATTATATATACACAGACACACATTATTTTATATAATAACTTTATATAGCACTTTTTAAAACACACAGTTACAAAGTGCTTCACATATAGGATAAAATACACACATACAAATGCAAGTATACATACATACATATATACATACACATACATATGCCTGATACATAGACAAGAAATAAGCACACAGCTATGATAATCAAAACTAAAGGCAAACAGAGTATTGATAAAAAGGCTAACCTATTGAAATCAGTTTTCAGCATCTGCTTTAAAAAACACAGATTCAGCAGATCTGACGGAATGGGGAAAGCTGTTCCACAGTTTAGGAGCAACAACAGTTAAAGCACGGACACCTCTGGATTTAAAATAGGAACGAGGAACAGATAAAAGGCCTTGATCAGATGATCGTAGAGGCTGACAGCTAGAATAGGGGCTCAACAACTCTGATATATATATTCAGGGGCCAGGCCATGCAAGGCCTTCTACGTAATTAGTAAAATTTTAAAGTCAATTCTATGTTTTACTGGAAACCAGTGAAGGGAGGCAAGAATTGGGGTGATATGGGACTGACGATGATGTTTCTTGTTAAAGGTTCTATATGTAGAATTGTGAAGCAATTTACATGTATTAATCGTTTTTTTCATTGCCAATGAGTGAACAGGTAGTAATAGTCATATGTCATAGATGACTTGCTTTTGTTGTGATGCTCCCAAACTATCCCACAATCAATCCTGCCACCTATGTCATCGGCACATCAAAATCCAAGATGGCAGTATTTGCAAAATGGGCTATTGCCATTAAGTTTGTACCCTCTCTGAGAACTTTATTAGAAACACCTGTGCAATCTAATGCAATCCGATACAACACCTCTGCCATACTTTTACAAACCTTACACAGTAAGTAAGTGCTAAGCATGAGCAACAATAGTCAAAATGTCTGAACAGAGACAGAAAGGAGTCATAGTGCCTGCTATGCTGTTTGACAACAATGACCAGGTACACCAAAGATGGATATCAAGATTGTAAATATGCACAAGGTCTCACTTCAGAAAACTCCAATGAATTACTCTATTCAATATTTCTATACAAAGACTATATAGCATACATTCAGCCTACATTCATGCATGATTCAGCCATAACCTAAAGATTTCTGGTTTTCATGTTTCACATCACAGGTATCTGGTTGACATTCATCGATCAGAAAGCTGCATGTGTGAAACCATAGTAACCAGCAATGGAGCACTGGCCTACAGTGGCCTGGGTCCTGGTGCTGACCGTCATCCTGGATCTTCTGAAAGCCGTCCACACCAGAGACTTTACTGAACAAGATATCATCTACCTCCACCCCTCAAGTAAGTGTCCACTTTCCAACACCACATAACATGTTATTAATATGTTGTGTATATAAATTTGTCTGGAGGAGTTTTCTTGTGTGGCATCTGTTTCTCTTTGCTCTACCTCACTACAGTGTTAGTTGTCAGCAGACACACAGCCTAATGATGTTTCTCCAAAATCTCACATTACATTCAGTGACATGTGAATGACATTACTGATAATATTATTGATAACACATTGAATCACATTAATAGTTGTATTTTGACAACATACATGGAAGGTGATTTGTAAATTGGTCCCCCATGGTATGGGCAAATTTTTTTCCCTTATCTTGGCTTAGCCTAACCCTGCCCCATGTTATGTAAGAAGGGGCATCAAATATGAATGGCTTGTTGAATCACAGGAGTACAGAGCAAGCCAGCCCACTCCAAACCATGGATGTATAAAGAGAACTGGATACAGGAAGAGCACCAAGCTTTGAAGCAAATTTGACATAGCGGCCAAACCGTGTAATTACCACGTCACATGAGGCACACTGGCCCAAAAAGACTTTTTCCCATAGACTTACATTGTGAAAGAGAGGTCTGTTAATCAGCAGATAAATTTTTTTGAGCGTCACAACCCCCGCGAAATGATTTGTCTCATTATCAGAATTAAATCCATTCAGTCCGATCACATTTCAGAAGCCTAGAAGAGCCATATGATTGAATTGTTTTATCCCCATTCAAGTTAGCCGGAGGGCTAAACCGACTCGACCAGCGAAAGTCACTAGTGCACATGCTCTATGGGCCGCACAATGCGGAAGATCCGGGGACTTTCATACCCGGAAGTCGATTTTTTTTTTTTTGCTTCATGCACCACTGAGCAACTTTCATAGGAATGAACGGGGCCCCGCCTCCGACGCTGTATCCAGTTCTCTTTATAGATCCATGCTCCAAACTGACTGGGTGGGAGGGATGCCACGATGAGGAAATCTTCCCACCGACTAATAAACTCATGACAACACCGGTGTTACCGGTTACACTGGACATTTTACAAAGTAAGATATTCGTTAATGACGCTTGTCCGTAGAGAGCTTTGATTTTTAACATGAGATTTTTAGTTTAGCTCAAAGCTAATTTGCATCCGTTGTCCCCTACAATCAAAACATACAACAACACAACAACAAACAGTACAAAGCAAAAAAACAAAAAACAAAAAAACAAAACAACAAAAAACCCCACATAGAGCACACCATACAAAACAAAAAAATACAAAGCTTCACACAACAGCACATCACATACACCCAGTGTCAATCAGAAACTAACAATGCAAACTAGACTCAAATATACACACACACACACACACACACACACACACACACACACACACATATATATATATGTGTATATATATATATATATATATATATATATATATATATACACATAGATACACATACTTTTTAAAAAATTATTACTATAATTTACTGATTATTATTACTATTAGTATTATTATTGATAAGAATGTGGTTGGAAGAGGAATGTATGTTCACTAACTGCCAGAAAACACACAACAACAACAACAACATTTACACTTTCAATTTACACTTTTATTTGTGGTGACACACTTAACAATCCATTTATTCAACTATGTCTCCTGTGTTTTTTGTTTGTTTTATTTATATTAATATCTTTATCTTATTTATTTATTTATTTTATTTACTAACTGGTTTGCACGCTCATATATCCATCTTTTCCTAAGTTTTATTTCCCCATCTTACTGGGCCCAGGTGGCTATGGTGGCTTGGGGGTCCTGGCTGGTTCGGACAGCCTGGTGTCTAGGGCCTGTTCCCCATCAAACCCACCTTCAAAAAGAAAGTTACTCCTCAGACCCAACCCCTCCTATAGGGGTGGGGGCTGTTCTAGAGGGTATCTGACCTGCAACAGACCAGCAACCTCCTACAGGTCTGGGGGCGGCCTAAAGCAGGAGAGAGCAATAAGAGCAAAGAAGAGAGGGAAGGAGAGAACAGGAGACAGACAGACATCCAAACAAATTATAAAATGAGGTTGGTGGACAGGTGTGTAGAGGGCGAGAAGAAAAATTAAAAAAAAAAAATAATAATAATAATAATTATAAAACTCTGTCCTAACTCATCTTGGTTCCACCCTGAAGCCCAACCAGAGACCCCCCACAACAACATTGCAGCTTTTTGTTTTTTCTTCTCCTTCCTTCCTCTCTTTCCTCCCATCTCCTCCCTTCCCTCTATATCTTACACACTAACACACACACAGACACTCACGCGTGCACACACACACACACACACATACATATATCTATTTTTAAGCCTAAATTTTATTTATCTATTTAAATTTATACATATATATATATATATATATATATATATTTTTTTTTTTTTTTTTTTTTTTTTTTTTTTTTTTCCCCTCATGTTATTGTTTTCATGGGTTACTGTCTGGTCCTTTCTGCCTCCCATTTGTGCTGTCACTGTCATATGTGTCTTCATGTTAATCACTTATCCTACACTTAATTTGTACACATAGTGACAACATCTTTGGAAGACTATTTATGTTATCTTGTAAACTGTCTTGTATCCTTTTTGTTTTGTCCAGTATGTATCCCTCTTGGTATTGTCTTTTTTTTTTGGTATCGTTTTGTACATCCTCTCAATTTGTTTCGTCATTGTTAAATTGAAAGCCTTAAATAAAGTACAAAAAGAAAAAAAAAGGATTGTAGAAGTCCGAAGAAAAAAAAAAAAGAGGGAGAGCATTTGCCGGGCAGCACTTCACCAAAAAAGCATGGCGTGAGAGGCTTTTGCTTCAAGGCTGACAGCCAAAATGAAGCTGCCAGCAGACTCTTCAGCAGAGAAACATTAAAGCTATAGTATGTAACTATTCTGCATTAAACTGTCTAAAAACAGCTGTTATATATTTTGTTGAGTTGTGTACTTGCATTATCCAAAATGTTTCCAACAATTTTCAAACCCAGAGAAATCAGTAATTTTAATCAAGGTAACAGTCTGTTTCATTTGGTCACCTGTCAACGGCATCATACTCCCTCTACCAAAGAGTATATGTGCACAAGATGCATGTGTCAGCATTGTGGTTGTCTGCGACAATGGCCTCTACCAAAGAGTATATGCATACAGAATAATACATTGACGTTGCGGTTGCCTGATTGAAACTGTCAACTGGATGAAGGATTTTAGTCATTGGATGACTGGATCTTAAGTTATCAGAGAAACAAGCTGAGCGAATGTTAGCAGCAGCTCGGCTCGCAGCCCCTCCAGACGTCCTGTGTCCACCAAACAGCGTTGGAGAAACACTGATTTTTTTTTTTTTTTTACATGAAACTGCTTTATTCAGTGTTTTTACCTGTTTTAATCACGGGTTCTGTTTGTTTTGGAGAGGAGGGGACCACTGCGGATAATTCAGCTCCCAGTAAAAACATCCTGAACAATGAACACCGAAGTAATCCTAACCTGGAGAAGCTGGTTGTTTAACAATGAAGACAACAACTCCCATGATCCCACGCTACCTCACACCATCATCACACTCTTTTGTGATTGTTTTGATTGAGAGACCCCTAGTGGCAGAAATTACATATTGTACATTTAACACTGAATTCCTTTGGGAAAACAACGATTGATGATGGATTGCTGATTAACTAGTCATTTAATTTACATTTTTACTGAAATAAGCCCACATTTACCTACAAAATGGGTGCCAAATCAAACAGTGGCTCCCAACATTACTTTATTTTTAAAATATCTATGTTGCTTGTCCCACACCTAAAAAAAAAAAAAGGCCTATTTTAAATTGTGTATTTTCATATGGGAGTTCGGAATGAGCATTGTTAAGTTTAGAAGTTCAGAGGCTGTTCAGTTGGAGCGTGCTTTCAGTGCCTTCAGCAGACACACCCCTGCATTTCAGAGCATCCCAATTGGCTATTCAGGAGGAAACGTCAAATGTAGTACTTGTAGGTGTGATTTGTACTTGTAGATTTGATTTGTAGCTGTAAACTTGGATTCACACATACAGTTGAGTTCTGTGTGAACTTTTTTTCACCCACAAACAGATAGATGTGCAACTGCAAACCTTTTTTGTAACTGCAAACCTTTGTGTAAATCTGCTTTATGCACTCACACATTAGAAATTATTTGTGCAATCTTTTTCATTTGTTCACAAATGTCATGCACAGCTACAGATCTCCTTGCAGATTCAAAAATTAAATCTATTTGTTCAGATATTTTTTACACATTAAAATATTTGAATTAATTTGATCAAAAGTTTTCACGTTTTTTTTTGTTGTTTGTTTTATATTCACACATTTGAATGTGTTCATACAAAATGTTTTCACACATTCACATATGGTGATACGCAGATACAATACATATGACCCTAATTTATATTTCATACAATCACTATAGTCCCATTTGCAAAACAAAAGAAAATAGACTTGAAGTGTAAATATATGCTTTGGGTAGAAGTTTCACACATAAAGCACGAGTGAATAGCAAGGCAATATGCAGCTTTGTAGCTGCTGTGTTGATTACAATAGGAGCGTATCTCTTCCGTCAGACAGATGGCTGAAAAACACAGCTGAAAAACTTTTTGTGTAGACAAGCTGTCAAGTTTTCTGTGCTGCTCCTCATCTTGAAACATTTCTATATGCAAATTAATTGCAAATTTAGAATATAGGCAAAAACAAAATAGTTAGCTTAATTTTACCCCCCAAAATATATATTTTGTTCTTTTCAGTGGATCCTGCATGCTAATTGAAGGTTCCTGTATTTTGCACACTGCTTATGCCCCTTGACACTCTCCTCTGTGGAAATAGACTTATTCTGAAATTAACAAAATCACATGGTTAGCTAATACATATAATTATCAATAAAGAGTGAAAACCAAGCAAAACAGCCAAGGGATCAAAGTGGTGAATCATTGTGTGAATCTTTCACTGCTACATGCATGATCTTACTGGTGTATGTGCATGATGTGACAAGTGTTATTGCGTGGTTTCACAAGTGTGAATGCAAGAGGTTTTTCAGTTGTCTGTGAAAAGTTTCACTCATTTTTATGTTTGTTATGTTATTAGTGTGTGTGTGTACATATGAATTTGTTGGCACTGTCTGTATGTGTGTGTGATTTTACCATGTGTTGTGACATAACTTGCCCCTTGTAGCCAGAATCTACAACACAATAGTTTTAGTGGGGACTGGCGTGCTGCCTGTGTTAGCACTGTCTGATCCCTGGGGGGCCATGAACCAACATTTGACCAACTCCTTCACTTTCAACCTCTGATATTAGCTGCCATTAGAGAAGCACTGTTATGATAAGACTCCTGTAATGGGCCCCATGGAGAGCTCACTCTGTCTCTGTCTCCAGTCTCTATGTCATACTCACACACTGTTTGTGATTCATAAGTTTAAGAAATTAGACATAGTCTTTGTTCAGTGGTGACTGGCAGCTAGGAGCTCTCAGGGTGTCTGTGTTAGGACTGCAGGGAATGCAGAAAGCTGCACTAGCTGCAGTTTATTCTGCCTCATACACAAACACACACACACACACAGTCTCAGTCAGAGCCTGGGTCTATTACTTTGAAGTATGGTATGTGGAATCCTTGCATTGCATTACAGTTAATCTGACCCGTGTTTTTCTGTCTGTGGACCTGTGCCCCCTTTAGTCTTGTTCACACATCAGCACAGCCTGATGGCTCTGCAGAGAACACAGAATACAAGAGTTTGACATCTCTGGACATTGGACAGCAAAATGTCATATAGGATGTTAGAGGTCCTGATGTATCCCATTAAGAAGAGATAAGTGTACTCCCTCTTGCTGAAGAACATGTTTTGTTTTTTGTTTTGTTTTTACCACAGATATTTGCTTAACTATTTTATGAAACAGTTTTTCACCCTTGTTATTATTCATAGTCCAGTATTTCATTCATAGTCAGCCAGACCAGACATTTATCTTGAGTTTATTAGTTCATGTTCATGTTTATTTATTGGTTAACTGGAATGCTGGACATACATCTGTGTAAAAAAGCTGATTAATGACTGTCTTTTGGCTGTCTCTGTGATTCAGACAAAATGTTTCTTTATTTTTTTCTTTCACCCTTTTGATGTCTTTAGTCAACTCCATTCCATAGTCACCATCTAAATTACTATGAAGTCATACAGTATTACTGCTGCTAAATCATAACTGCTACTTTTACACAAAGCAAACCCCTGTATTTTTTTCGTACAAAAGAAAAGCTGAATTTATAAGTTTTGTTCATCTCCTCCACTTTAATGATGTTATTAAAGTGACAGCCTTCAGACCTGCAGCTAATTACATAAATGTAATGGAAATTTAACATGTTGGTCATGACAGCAATGTTACCAGGTCTGACCTGTATTTCTGTAATACTTTTAACATGGCAGTCTGAACTTAATGCCCTCACACTAACATAAGGCCCTATCTTCCTGCTGGCACAAAGCCAGCACTTGGGCAAATGCAGTCTTGATGCAATTTTCCGCAGTCACAGGGGGAGAGGCGCAGCTGAGGCTGTGTTTTACCTGAAAATGGCTGTAGGCTCTGTTTGTTAAGCTACTTTTAGCATCATAAACTTAGTTTTCTCTGTTCCTCTTCAGTTGCAGACAAGCACACCTTAAAAAGGAGGCACTGCTGTTTTTAGAGAAAAAAACCCACTAATAACAATTTTTGTTTTCCATGTTTGCCAAAAAGCTTTTGGAGATATGAGACCTTTTTGAAATCCAAACAAAACACCTTATTTACCTTTAAAAAAAATAAATAATTTTCTGGGTATGTAAACATGATTTTTTTCTAGAACATTGTAACCCTTAGATTCCTGGTTTCCGTATGTCAGCTGTCAGAGGATTAATAAACCCCAAGACTCAGTGAGTTGCTACAACCCAGCTTTCTACAGATCGTGAACTAGTTAGAGGAGTCATTAGTCTGGTCTTCAGAAATGAGTTTCCATAAACCCAGAAAGAACGCCACCTCAGATATAAGGTGTACAGGATTGTTGTCCTCTGCATGTGGCCATACCACATCGTGGTGCACACAAAAGCCATCATACTGACCAGTTATTGGATGAAATAGAATATAAATCTGGGATGAGAAAAATGTAAAAGGCCCTTCCCTGCTGTGCCAAAAAAAAAAAAATCCCACTGCTCCACAGTCAACAAAAAGAAAAAATACATACATAACCTTCCTCCATGTCCATCCATGTATGGATACTGCAGATGTGTGTCATGTGTTGTGCATTCTACATACCTGCAAGTGAAATAGTTATGTGTGTTGTGTTGTCACCCTGGTAGCCATACGGGCTGATATCCATGAGTTTACAGCTGTTAGTCTTTAGTACAGGGTGGAAGGGGTCATAGTCTGGTCACAGAGAGATCACACTGATTGACAGGCTTTGCTGAGATAAGTTTTGTCTGACCTGCAGACCTTCAGCTGTCACATGGGAGGAGGTTTTGTCTGGAGGAGGGGGCCCAATCAGATTGATGCTATAGTGCCAAATTGGAAAGCAAACAGTGATGCCTTTTGATCCCAGCACATGGTCTGCATGAACATTCTCCTTCTTCTGCTCAGACTCTGCACTGAAGCAATCAGGATGTAACTGCTGCAGGTTAGCAGGCTACGGCACAATTAGCAGAAGGTTGTAGACTCTATACTGTGCAAGACTTGGATCATGGAGATGACTATCATGACCTCCTGATTGTCGCCTCCAGTGACAATCCACAATGTAATTCATACAAATACAGTGGAAACCGTTGATACTGATCACGGTTACAGTGATCAACTTCTTCTATAGATTAAAAAGCTCGGGACAGAATCATTTCTATACAAATGCTGTTTCAATAATTCTCTTAAAACTACGGTAATTCTATTTTACTCCCATGATACACAATAGAGGCTGCGGCACCATTATCAGACTTTGTGGCATTCCCACAACCACACCCCACACTTCCACACAAACCTGCGGAGGTGCGGGGTGTGGTTGTGGGCATGTTTATTTGTAACTGCCATGAAACAATCAGAAAATAATGTTTTATTCCTCTCATTCACCAACTTTCTTGCTACCACTGCTCCCTCTCCTCATCCACTCTCTAGCTTGCTCGACCACTGCTTTCTCTCTCTCTTTCTCTCAAATGAAGAGAAATGTCTTCCCCTCTTCCTAGTAATATTTTTGTCCTCCCTCATGGCAGGGTTAAAGCTCTATTCAGTCTGATGGCGTGCTGTGATTGGCCACCACAGCATTATGGGTTGCGTTTCTCCAAAAGTTGATTCCAGTTCAACTTTCTCACTGCGGGCCACTGCGGCCCCCATCCCCGCAGCCTAAACACACCTGTCTGCTTCCAGCTGGCTACCTGAGGCTGGTGCTGCGTGCACATTGAAATCATGATGGGAAAAAGAAAGTCTCTCGATGAAAAATGTATTCTCCTTGAAGCTTATAACAAACTGACAAAAACAAGCCAATGAGATGCAGCAGCGAAACAACAAGCGTTTGAAACAGCTGTTCTGTATTTTAAAACAGTTAATAAAATTCAGGTAGTACCAAAGCTGCCCATTTCATTACTTTATATTCATGTAATAAACATAAAAATGTCAATTAGATGATAATCTGTATAAGAAATAAAGAAAAAGAAAAAAAATTAGTTATAATATCCATCTGCTTATCAATTTAACCTGGACAGATGTTATCACTATAAGCGGTTTCCACTGTACCTGGATGTTATGTTAAGATGCCACCCTATCATGGACTCCTCATATGGAATTTATTTGTAAGAAGATACAGCAGGCATTTACTTTCTTTGTAGACTCAGATCTATGGAGCCAGTAGCCAGATTATTTTTGTTTTATAAGTCATAAGTTATTCAGAGTCTCATGCTATACTGCAGTACGGCCCGTGAAACTTAAAACTAAACTATATCATCAAATCCGAATTGCGCAAAGATTATTGGCCAACCTTTCAAATAGCTCACGACAAGAGCATGCTTAGACTTGCTAATCGTATCTCTTCTGACTCCTTGCATGTTTTAATCCGAAAAATACCAACTTTTGCCCTCTAATAGGTGATTTAGAGTCCCTCAATTTAAACACAACAGACTGAAGAATTATTTTATGCATCAGTCTATCCTGTTGTTAAACCAAGATCAGTGTGCTGCCGAGATCTGAATCCAGAAGACATGATGTGATATGTATGATTATCATGACTGTTTGATGTGTTTTGTATGTCTATGAAAAGTGTCATATGTGTAACTGTATGTTTAATCTGTGTGTAAACCTCTTAAAGAGGTTAATTTCACTGCAAACTGACAATATAGTTGTATTGTATTGTGTCATATCATATTGTCTCTTTCTTTCTTCTTACATATATAGATGGTGATATGATATGCTTAAATATGACTATAGAATTCTGATCGGTGGAAATTCACAAATCACCCTACAAATGAAATGAAATGCTGTATGACTGACTTGGAACTCACATAAAAATCAGATCAATTGCAATTGACAGATTGATCTGTTTTGTTATGTCTTAGGGACTGTTTGTTATTTATTAGAAGGAGGGGATGGCTGGGGTATGACTTTGTTTTTTCTTTTTATCTTGACCCTCTCTGGAGCTACAAATATTTTCCCTTGAGGCTCCCTGAGTGTCTGGGGGAAGATGCATGACCCTCCCTCCACCATAAATAACCATATTTTATTATATTCACACCAAAGTTAGGTAGGATTGGAAAAAGTAAAAAGGAAGCTGACCTTTTCCAACCATTACTTAAACCTTGGCCCTCTGACCTCCCTTCCCTTGTCGGGGAAAAAAAACTACCAGTCCAGCTTACTGTTGCCTCTCCTACAGTAACATTTCTGCAAAGTTACCTATGACAATTCCAGCTCTGAAACAAAAATAGTCCAGCCAGTGCAACGAGCAAACAGCAGGGAGTAAGAGTTATCACCAAAACAAACAACTAATTTCTTAAGCAAAATGCAAATCCTCCTTATAAACAATCACATCATCACACAAGCTGTGTGTGCACTTCAGCAGAATATGAGTGTATGACAGCCAGTCGTCCTACCACACATACCAGCAAAATTCAATAAGCCTACGACTCTGCCAGTGGCCAGAATAATATCAGCTGGTACCACAGCCATTATTAGATTTTAAAAACCCCTTACCCTTTTACCTTTGATGATTGCATTAACGAAAGTTACTTGAAATGAAAACCTGGAGTTGAAGAAAGCCTTGGTTTTCTGCGCCAAATTAGCTCTGGTGTAGGAGTTCCTTTGCCAATTAACTCCATTAAAAGTTAATCCTGAAAAAGGCATGGATAATCCTCACTAACCATTACCCCCAGCTTGATTATCATTTTTTTCCCTGCTAGCTTGTGACCTGGTCCACTCCATTTCAGTGTGCCGGTGCAACAAACAATAATGTCGGACTACAGGGCAAAAGCTATATTAGCTTTCTGAGCTGACAAATAATTGCCAGTATGGACTGTAATGTTCACAATATGATTTTATGTAAGCCAGAATAACATTCATCAGTTCTCTGTTTTATCAATCTCCCTTGACTTGTTTGTTTTTGTGTAAGCCATGTAGTCGTGGTGATGTTAATGCTGCTGTCACTGCTGAAATTTGGTGGCGGATCTGGCATATCTACTGGCTACGGGGGCGGCTGTGGCTCTGGAGGTAGAGCGGGTTGTCCACTAATCGGAAGATCGGCAGTCCGATTCCCAGCTCCTCCAGTCCACATGTTGATGTGTCCTTGGGCAAGATACTTAATCCCAAATTGCTTCTGATGGCTGTGCCATCAGTGTGTGAATGTGTGTGAATGATTAGATTTCCTCTGATGGGCAAGGTGGGACCCTGCATGGTAGCCGCTGTACCCATTCAGCCTATGAATGTGTGTGAATAGGTGAATGTGACTGTCCATTTACCACTTACCATTTACGATAACTATCAGATGGTGTGAAGACTCTGCCAACTCGGTGCACCACAGCATGTAATTGTGTGGACCCATTCACAGCACACAGCCGACTGAACTTGTCATAATGTAGCAACAACAAAGCCCGCCCATTTTAAAGACAGATAGAATTATAGCTGGATCACCAATCACAGAGCTGAAAGCAGCAACTGTAGAGGCACAAAATTCTGATAAGCTGACAAAAGGGGTTTCTTCCATTTAACCCCTCACATTCACACAAACCAAAGAGGCAGGTTTGAATGGTTTATATCCTCAGAAACTTTTTGTGAGTTCCGTCACCATACAGTGGTAAAACACATATTCTGAAAAGAAAACATATATTTAAAATAAATACAAAATGCAACCATTTAAAATTATATGTCCCTCCCTTAAGCCAAAATAAAAAACACAAGTCCCCCCTCAGTGCCTAAAATATTATTTGGCCTGCCTCCCCTGTTTTGCACCACCCCTCTCCCTCTCATAAATAATGAACAGTCCCTTAGTCTCTTGTTTTTCTGTAAAATATAAATTCTCACCTGGGGATCAATAAAGTGTGAAGACCATGGATTATACAAAGATGGACGTAGTGAGGTGTGACGTCACTGGTTGGTTTGCATTGGAGCCGATTTGAAGCCCAGAGTTGCGGCTTATGGTAGGCGCCATCTTTTCCGTTTGGAACCAGGATGTTCCATATAAGGAGTGCGGGTTGTTGCCTTTCCCGCTCTGGAAACATGCCCGCTACTTCGGACTTAAGCTAGTGCTAACTTACTGAGAACACTGATCGCTGCACACTTGGGCTAACATTAGCTAACTAACAGGGCAAGTATAGTTATCAAGTAACGTTAAACTTTGTGACATATTGCGACAATAGTCTCAGTGTGAGTCCCGGAGCCAGGGAGAGCAGCAGGTGAGCCAATTGTCAATCACAGCTGCCAATCGACATCCACATGGCAGACATCAAAGCCAAGTTTATCAAAGACAAGCTTATATTCCTGTTGTGATATGAGGCAATAAAAACTTTTGCTGACAAAGCTTAAAACCAATTTTGAGTTTCAAGTATGATAGTGCTGTCTGTTTAGAAGGTTTTGTTTACTTTTTTTTTTCAGCCACTCCATTTCCTGGTGGATTCAAGTGTTTTACCTGTGAAGATTCACAAGATAACTTTGAGTGTAATCGCTGGGCACCGGACGTGTACTGCCCATTTGGTAAGATTCTTCTGTCGACATTTAAGGAGTAAAATATGCACTACACACATTTTTTTAAAATATCTTAAATAAGACTATGTAATTTTTGAGATAAGTGGTATTACATTCTTGAATTATAAAATATTATATTATATGGCCATTATCTTATGGTTGCTAATGTTTGCATAACCCAGGAGCTGGAGAGTGAGGATATTAAAGGAAGGGTCGTGTTCAAACAAAAAGGATTGTCAACAAATTTTTTGAACCTCACTTAAAGGATAGGTTCACAGTTTTTCAAGTGTGTAATAAAACAACAGTCAGGTGTCCATCTGAACAGTGAAAGTGGTTTTCCTTGCTGTAATCATTCCTCCAGTTCATACTGGCTATTAAAAGATCCCCCTCAAATGTGCTTTCAATGTAAGAGATAGGGGCTAAAATCCAGTGTGTCCACACAGTCATTTTGTGCAAAAATGCATTTAAAAGTTTATCTGAAGCTTATATAGAGACAGAGCACAATGAAGTCC
This sequence comes from Thunnus albacares, assembly GCF_914725855.1. Classification (NCBI taxonomy): domain Eukaryota; kingdom Metazoa; phylum Chordata; class Actinopteri; order Scombriformes; family Scombridae; genus Thunnus; species Thunnus albacares. The sequence continues at coordinate 746,569 of NC_058116.1, read as the reverse complement.
CGCTCAGCCTGGAGGGGAAAACAATTCATTGCTCTCCATTGACTTTGTATTGAGTGAAGGTGCCTCCTTGTCACTTCCCTTTGCAACAACAACAACAGAAAAATGTCTAAAAGCTGCTATGTGGTGGAATAAACTACCAACAGGGTAAAGAACCCAGAACTAAGTTTTTTTTAAGCTGCAGAATTGAAAAACTGAGCCTTTAAGAAGACAAAAGTGCATACAGGGCTGTGAGCCATGTGGTGGAAGAGACAGACCCAACCTGAGCTGCACAGACAACCTGCATCTCAAAAACCTTTGCATTGCTAGTTACAGAGAACACACATGAAAGTAAAAACAGAACAGCTGTTTAATTGAAAGGTATGCAGTTTTTGTAATAGACGTTTAAATCACAGAATACATTCCGCTGAAATGCTATCTGTAAAAAGAGCCTGAATGGAAAATGATTGCATGTCTGTGCGTGTAACTTCCTTGACTCTGTTTGAAGTTTTAATTTATTTATTTGATAGGGACAATGCAATTTAACATAATTCCAATATAGAGCATGAAACTGATGTGCTGCACAGAGAGTTTATAGCTATTGCTATTTTTGAACTTTTGTACCTAGCTGGGCTTTACATGTACAGTGTAATTAAAACATACAGCTTTCATTATCATAAAACCACAATACACTACAGATGTGGATGAAATACACATACTAAAAACTATTGTCTGTGATGTACAGTTTGAAAAAAAAAAAAAATTAAATGCACAATATGTAAAGTCTGCCACTAGGACTCTCAGTCAAAATAATAACAAAAGACAGAGTTTGATGATGTTGTGAAGTAGCAAGGGATGATGGGAGTTGTTTCCTTAATTTTTAAACAACCAGCTTCTCCAGGTTAGGATTACTTCGGTGTTCATTGTTCAGGATGTTTTTACTGGGAGCTGAATTATCCGCAGTGGTCCCCTCCTCTCCAAAACAAACAGAACCCGTGATTAAAACAGGTAAAAACACTGAATAAAGCAGTTTCATGTAAAAAAAAAAAAAAAAAAATCAGTGTTTCTCCAACGCTGTTTGGTGGACACAGGACGTCTGGAGGGGCTGCGAGCCGAGCTGCTGCTAACGTTTGCTCAGCTTGTTTCTCTGACAACTTAAGATCCAGATGTTTAGCAGGTTTTTACTGGGAGCCAAATTATCCACAGAGGTCTCCTCCTCTCCATAACAAGCGTGCACAGGGATTAAAACGGGTAAAAACACTGAATAAAGCAGTTTCATGTAAAAAAAATCAGTGTTTCTCCGACGCCGTTTGGCAGACAGAGGACGTCTGAGAGGGGCTGTCAGCCGAGCTGCTGCTAACATTCACTCAGCTTGTTTCTTTGATAACTTAAGATCCAGACGTCCAATGACTAAAATCCTTCATCCAGTTAAAAGATATATTCAAAAATGACCAAGACCTAAAAAGTTTATCGTAAAAATACGGCTTAATAATACGGCTGAATAAAAGTCAATTTAAGTTTCTTGCAGACAACCACAATGCCGATGTATTGTCTTGTCTGCATATACACTTTGTGGCAGACAACCACAGTGTCGACACATGTATCTTTTGTGCATATACTCTTCGGTAGATTGTTGGAAATATTTGGGATAATGTAAGTACACAACTCAACAAAATATATAACATAGGTCCAGTTGTTTTCAGACATTTTAATGCGGAATAGTTATATATTATAGCTTTAACAATACAATACAATTAGCTAAAAATGGGTACAGCTCTGGTTTGCTTTTAGCCAGCACTTAACCTTTGTAGTAAAAGATTATATATCTGGAATTAATTTGATTTCAGTTGGTAATGTGCTCCAAAGTTGACAGCCCTTTATGGAGCAGGCTGATTGTCCAAATTTAGATCTACAATGTTGTATTTTTACAGTTGCCATTCCCCATTCCCCATGCTCCTAGTATGGAGATAGATTTGTTTCATAGTGATTTGTGTAAACAGATCGACAATCTGTGTGTAAATCATAGACTGTATAAAAATATGGACGTAGTTACCATGACGTCACCCGTTGGTTTTTGAAGAGTGGTTTTGAAGCTCAAAGTGAGCCGCTCCGGCCGTCTCCATCTTGGCAGTGCATGACACTGCCTAACTCCCAGCCAATCAAAAATGGGCAAAGAGGCAGGCCGAATGGCTGAAACAAGCCACCTAGTGGCTGGCGGACGTGTCACTCAAAGCAGCCATGTCCTTCATTATGCATTACTTTACGGCTTAATGAAATTTAAACGGGTGAGTTATAAAAAAAATTCACCCCCCGTACAGTCGTCATGAAAGGGGAAATTAGCTATAGAGACCAAAACTGTTTTTTGTACCAGGCTGTAAACATGTTTATTTCTGCTGTAAAATTGGGCATTTTAACATGGGGGTCTATGGGGATTGACTCGCTTTTTGAGCCTCAAGTGGCCATTCAAGGAACTGCAGTTTTTGGCACTTCCGCATTGGCTTCATTTTACAGCCCCAGAGGTTGCCGCTTAGTGTAAATGTGTAATCTGTAAATATAAAACACTTTCCACAAATACAAAAAAAGATTTGTAAACTCACAAAAATATTTTGCAAATATAAAACAGATCTGCAAATACATCAACAAATTTCAGAAATAAAAAATATCTGTGAATACATTAAATTAATTTGCAAATAAATTAAAAGCATTTGTGAATATCTTCCTAATATTTAAAACTTTCCAACAGGCATTTGTGAACTCAGTTTTTATTTGTGAATTGAAAAAACATGTGGATCTCAGTTCTACGCTTGTGGATTTGCTTTCTACACACACAGAGTTTTGAAACAAATTTTCCACAGGTCCAAACGAAAATTCACTCGGCCATTTTTGGATAGTATGTGATCGCCTGCGGATGACATCATTTCCGCATTTCAAAGTAAGAGCATGCAGTTGTGCATGTATGTGTTTATTTGTTGTATATTATATATGTATATTTATATTATGTATACAATTGCCAACTGAAGAAGCAGCTAAGCCACCGCTTTAGAGAACTGAACGTCACCCACAAGCATCCTTGTGCCTTTCATACTCAAACAGAAATGTATACAAAAGTGTGAGCTAGATAATATACATAGAATAAATAAACACACACTAATAATCACTGCATGACATTAACATAAAACAATGAATGCACGTTACTTATCACTGTTTATTGAAAAAACAAAAATAAAAAACAGCTCATAGAAAGACTGCGCGCTCTTACTTTGAAATGTGGAAATGACGCTGTCAGCAGGTAATCACGTGCGATCCGAAAATATTTTTGTGAGTTTACAAATCTTTTTTGTATGTGTGGAAGGTGTTGCGGATCTGTTCAGACAAATCATTATGAAATAAATCTATCCCCATATCCTAGTTACTCTGTTACTGTCTTGTCTTTATATATATCTGGACAGGCTTTTTGTCCATTATTTTCAGTACCTGACTGTATAAGAATAAACTGTACTCGCCCTATCAGCTGTGAAAAGTGCTCTCTGTCTGTCTCTATGAGGCTTCAGCAGTCTGAGTTAGTAATATCAAGCAGATATCTGTCATATTTAAAGCCTTTTTAACATCAAATTCCTTCTTTGTTTCCTCAGACAGTGTTTCCCTGTTGAGCTGCAGTGGAAGTATAGTAACAAAAAGATGGAGTTTGGCACTAAGAAGACTGTAACATTGAAAGATATCTGCTTTATTTGACTCATTTGGACAGCTGACATGTCGTATTAGCTTCAGACAAACCTTTAAATACATTTTTGCACATTTCTGTCCCCCATCACTCACATCGTAAGTGCATTATGAAGGGATCTTCTAATGGTCAGTATGAACAGGAGGAATGATTACAGCAAGAAAAACATGTTTCAATGTCCATATGGGTAACTGGCTGTTGTTTTAAGACACACTTGAAAAATTGTGAACCCATCCCTTAAAATTTATTATATCACATATGAAATCAACACTATATGATTTTAATATATTTTTAAGACAGATTATTTATTGTCAGGAATGATTTATTTGCATGTATTTATGTATTGTTTTCAATTGCTATGTATGCCTATTTATTGGTCTAGATGTAATCTGGGTTACATTTGCAAACTTTAGATACTGTTATAACTGACGTTACTGTCAACTACTGTACAGTCAATTCATCATTTCATTGACTTCATCTTCTCTACTTGTACTACGGTTGCACAATGTTTCAGCATCTACCACTTTACCACACTTGTCTTTTGTGGCCAGAGTGGATACTGTTCAGCAAAATGTACAGTCTGGCTTTGGTACACTGGAGTTTTCTTGTAAAAGAAGTTTCACTGTTGGCATTCTTATGTGTTCCTGCTTTTTGCTGGCTAGTTATTTAAGGTGTTGTGTCAGTGGAATAGTGTAAAACTGTCAACAGGAATGTGTACCACATCACCCTGTGCAAGTGCATGTATATGTTTGCCGTTATACACTAATAGAGCACCACATAGCAGTGGTACCCCATGGTGTTTGTGTCAGTACATTGCACAGTGCACACATTGTACACATTTTTATTTGGATTTGACATTCTTGCTACCCAGAAGATTCTATATCATTACGTTTATGAATGCTGCTGGCTGCTTGATGTTTCTCTGAGCTATGAAGACTTAAGCATACAGCCCCTCAATTTACAGTAGCCTCCAATGATTACAGTTGAGTTTACCTCAGATTAATGCTCTACAGGAACTAATCAAAGCTAGTCTGTGTGTCCTAGTCATTAAGAAAAAGCTATAAATCTGTCCAGCAGTGACCAAGTACCTGCTGGCTTCACTCATAAAAGAACATTCTTTGCTTGAAAAAATATCAATCTTAGTTTGAGATAGAGAGCTCAACCAGTATAATGTTGTATATGCTAACTAACTATTTCCATGTTTTTTGTGGTTTTCCACATCACCACAGTGACACTGAGGACATGGAGCTTTTTAGATTGTATTTGACTAATTCAACACAGTCCAGCTCAAATTCCACAGGGGAGTATTAGAGAAGGGGGGGGTTAAGAGAAGCAATCTCAGAACTACTACTCTTATACTCCTGTAGGTATAACTCCAAGTGTTGTGGTTATCTCTGCAAATGTTTGAAGCTGAATTTCCATTTTTTTCAGAGGCCAAATACTGCTACACACGCCACACAATAGATGTGGAGGGAGACAGTGTATCTGTGACTAAACGCTGTGTGGCCCTGGAGGACTGTCTTTCGGCAGGATGCACTGAAATGGATCATGAAGGAAACAAGGTGGGGTGCCGGGAAAATCTGTACAAGCCAAGAATATTAGATTCTTCCACTTTGGTGGAACGCCATATCCTTTCAAATTTTCACGATATTTGCTTTAGTTTGCAGGTTTGGGAGTTATACCATGGAACTAACCTCTTATGTTTTATTATCATCCTTCTTAAAGGGGCGATGGAGTCGAGTGTTATTCTTAATGAGCCTGCAGCACTATCAACAAGATTATCAGTTTGGGAGGGACTAAAGTTAACATAAGAGTCCTCTGTAGTATTGAGACATGGCATTGAATTCAGTACTGATGGAATTGCTCCTGTAAATTTAGCTACAGCACTATCAGATAGACATCTAATGAAGACATTTTTGTCTGATGGCGTGTAATCCAGTGATAGGAATTCAAAAGTTATTAAGTAATGGTCTGATAAAATAGGATTTTGTGGAAAAATTATTAAAGGTTCAATTTCAATTCCATAAGTCAGAACAAGGTCTAGGGTGTGATTAAGACAGTGAGTGGGATTATTTACACACTGAGAGAAGCCAATTGAGTCTAATAATGAGATCAACGTAGTGCCAAGACAATCATTATCAACATCCACATGAATATTAACATCACCCACTATAATTACTTTATCTGTACTAAGGACTAAGTTTGATAAAAACTCTGAGAATTCAGATAGGAATTCAGAATAGGGACCAGGAGGACGGTACACTATAACACATTGAACTGGCTGTAAAGTTTTCCAGGTTGGCTGAGAGAGACTAAGAACAAGGCTTTTGAATGAGTTATGATTGAATTTAGATGATTAGTTAGTTAGTTGATGATTAGGCTTGAGTTGAAAAGGGTTGCAACTCCACCTCCTCGGCCAGTGTCTCGAGAAATATGAGTATTAATATGACTGGGGGGAGTAGATTCATTTAGGCTGAAATATTCATCTTCATGACACAGCCAGGTTTCAGTAAGACAAAATAAATCAATATGATGATCTGAGATTAAATCGTTCACTAATTGAGATCTCACATTGTTTTTAATGTGTGTCTCTCTGTCAAGGTTTGCATAGCCTGCTGTGAGGGAAATATCTGTAACCTACCAGTGCCATGGAATGAAACAGATGCCATCTTAACCACCACCTCACCACTCAGCAACACTGTTGGACTTTTACAAAGCTACGCACTGACTTTTTCTCTCATCATTGGTTCCTTCATTGTCTCAAGTGGCGTTTGAAAAGTGAAGGCACAGTCAACTTCATCAAGGTATACTGGAAAGTTATAGGCGTGTCAGTGAACCACTTGGATTGTACTCCGACATAAGACAGTTTGGACAGTTTCTTTTCCTGTCAGGTCCAAACACATTTCAAATCTGTTATCAAAAGAATAGGCACTTACCATTGCACAGTGTAGTGACTTTAATAGATGAGATTATCACTGTTGACCATGGGGAATAAAACATCTTAACATGTTGTTTAGTTTGTTACCTATTTACCTTGTAAATGAAATGTTAAAATCATTCACATTCAAAGTATTAAACCATGCTCTTGCTCAGTCAAATACAGGAGTTATATATAGTATATATACTATATAGAAGTTTAACTGCTACAGCTTTACGTGGCCTGGTATGGCCAGCTTTTGATACTTAATATTAATATGTAATTGACATTACTGAGTCAGCTCACTGACAATGACTCTTCTACACTTGTTCTACGGTTGACATACATTTCAGCAGGTATGCAGGTAAACATTTAAATGGTTTTATCACCAAAGTAAAATTTTTTCTGCATACTGTATTAGGACACCTAATAATTATGTCATTAAAGCAATTGACTCAAGAGAATCTTGGGAAATAAAATGAGCCACTGTTTAAAGGTTACATAGTCTTGCTTTAAAATGACCCTACTGACCTTAAGCAGTAAAGCCTGTCTAAACAGAGTGTAAATGTGACATGCAGCTGCATATATAACTCATAACTCAACACTTGTTATATCAGAATTGGATCAAAAGGCTCGTTGTGACGAATCCACAGAGAATTATTAACCAACTTTACAATGCAATAATATGTCAGTGCTGTGTGTCTGTCAGCTTCTTTTGGATTTCTTCTGCCCCATACTGGCAAAAAATCACTAATGCAGCTTTAAAGACTGGTAATGGAAGAACTGAAGAACATTGTCCATGCAAGTATATAGTCTTTTTTAAGTATTTAGGATTTGATGTTGCATGTGTGAGTCTATAATCCATGATGTATGTCACTGAATGCATATATACATATACATAGTATTTATTTTTATATCAACTGTTCATGTGAAAAAAGTGGAAGTATGAAATGTTAGCTGTAGGTTACAGATGTTGATGTGAAACATCAAGGGCCATGATGCAGAGCTGTTGTTGTAGAAAGTTCATATACTCATGAGAACAATACTAACCATTAATTTGACAAATTGTGTAACAAGACTTAACATTTAAACAACAAAATGTGGTGCAAGTCCATGCACTTCAGAATGACACGCATTCTCTGATCTGAAGCCCCTATCAGCAGGTTTTAGGTTGTGCCATCCAAAACTATTACAAATCACTGTTGAAAAGTATATCTGTCTGTGCCTATCATATTTACTATGGCTGCTAGAGGGCGCTGCCACTTGAAAGTAAATGACTGATCCTGTTGTTTTTCTTGGGAGGACAGTCTCACTTATTCAAACATTCGTATTATGATTAAGAAATACAATACATTCTATTCCAATGTGCAGCATATTTAGAATTAAACTAGACCCTCTTTTTCCGTGTCTACATAAAATTTTTTTTTTTGCAATTTCCATTGCCTTGGTCACTCACCTCCCTATGGGGCAAACATGCAACTTCTGCTATCATGTACTAGCATGGAACAACAACATAAAAAAAACCCTGCTAAAACACTATAGAGCTATTGTGTAATCAATGCACAGATGCTGAAAGAATTTAAGCATTAAACACATAACAGAAATCATATTTTTACAAGCTACCATTTAAGTTTTCATGATTGTGATCACGCTGACAATTTCTGCTTTAAAATAGTACCAGGTGTATATACATCTCAAAAACCAGCATCATTTATTGTAACATTACCTCTTTATGTCGAGTAACACAATATACATAGTCAAATTTTAGTGGCCACTTTTCAGTGTACACTTGCTGTTGTGGCAGCGCTAGCATGGGCATGCTCAGATATTACTGCACTGCCACTCAAAGTCAAAGCAATTTCAAATTCAACCTTGTTTGTCAGTGACCTTTCAATGGGCAACCAATGATATGACAGCTGTCCATGACATTACTTGATAGCAACCCATGATGGACAAACCCTTCTTGATTATCAAGTTGTCACCAATCTTTCTTAACTTAAATATGTAATTAAATCATTTTCATTTTCATAATGCTGACAGAATTCCCACAATTCAAATCATAATTTAGTCTGTTGTGTTTACTTTTAAAACTCATCAGGACCTTAATTCCTATGGATATAATTGCATAAATGTATTTGTTCAAAGCCAGAAAGCACACATTCCTGTGACCTTTGTCATAGGACCACCATCAGATCAAAATTTCCCCTTTATCAATTCTTTGGTTCATTGAAAAAGAATGACTGAATTTCCATTAAATTGATAGATATCCACAATCACCGGAGGATTAGTCCTGACCTTTTCTTCCAGCACCACCATCATTTTCATCTCACAACTCATTTGTGCCCTAATTTTAGAATTCCAGGGGCCACTACTGTAGGCTGTTACTGTGGCTCTGCCTGTCTCTATGAAAGTGTAGCTGTGATTGTCATATGCCTCATGATAAACAGAGAACAACTGAAAGAGCTATGTCAGCATCTCTGTAAAAATGTTAACCAACTGTGTTAACTTCATATTACTTTGGCATTGTCTACCTTAAAACTAGACTATGTACATTATGAGAAAAGAAATAACAGTCTTCTTGGAAAGTTGAATTCATAAGCAAGCAACAGCCTTAGTCTGGTATAACCAGTTGCTCATGATGGCTAATGCTAGCAAACTTTAGATAGGCTACTGCTGTGTGACATTGAGCCAGAGAGAGGATTTTATGGATTTTCTTTATTAATACCTGTAAACCTGTAATTACCACTTGTGGCTGTCCAGCAAAAGTTACATAGGCTTGGTTTAGAATAAGCTACATTCTAGCCACTAAATAGCTGTTTTCTTAGGAGACGCTTCCATTCCTAAATGTTGTAAGTACTTTTCCGTTAAAGTATTACATATTATAATTATACTGCACCTGCACTCACATATCTCAAACACCAACCCATGCTATGGACCAGAGGATATGGAATGAGTGTTTTACACCTTTAATTCATAAAATTATAGCCCTTAATGTTTTCCACTGCAGTCCCAGAGTTCTGTGTTTGGAATACATATGACAAATCTCTCATCCATCACTCAGCGGCATGCCAGTGAGAAAATGCTGTATCTGCATTTACAGTGTTATTGTGCTGGAGGCTTTGAAATTTGTTTAGGCTGGTGGCCCGAGACACAGAGGAGGCTGCTCACTTCCCTTCTCACTGTTTCACTGTCACTGTCTCGCACACTCTCTTTTTCTCATCTCACTTTGTTCAAACCAGGATTCCAGAGGAAAACAGTTTATCATTATGATTGATAGACACATTGTTTTTAAAAATTGTCCAGTTTGTTCTGTCAACAGTTGTAAATTATTCTGCCAGAGTAGTTCAAGGGCTAATACCTGATACATCTTATTGTATCAGGCAATATTTAACAGGTTCAGGCTTTTGTATTAACTCTAAGCTAAAAGATGTTTCACAAGTTGCCTTTACTGGCTTCTGGCAAACTTTTGTACAAAGGATGTGAAAGTAGCACTAGTGCATAAATGTATTAGTGTTACTTTGAAAATCAATCTGTGTTGCATGCTATTTTGTGCCAGCTGCTTGTTATTAATATGTGCCACTTGTATGTAAATATATATATATATATATATATATATATATATATATATATATATATATATATACATATATATGCTGTATATGAGTATGTATTATTTATGTATGTGAAACCTTCACTTTTCATGTTCCAAATGAGTTTTTTAAATGTGAGCATCAATTAATATTATTCATGTCATGTTGTATGTTATACTTGTGTTTGCTATAGTCAGTAATTTTCCATTGACTTTCCATGCGATAGACTGAGCATGGAGTCAATAAATCTGCTAGTTTATTCTACCTGCTGATCTCTGAGTGATTCATATGAACAGTGTTTGTCTGCTTAATGGGCAGAGGCAGCTGTATTTTCAGATAAGAGTTTCCTGGAGGAGGATGTTATCGACCTCTATCTTATTCTTATGGGGGAAAAGAAAACAGATAATGGTAGGCTACTTATGACGACAGTTAAGGTCCACACCTTGTTTTGTATCTGGGCTTTATTGTATTTGGGACCAAGCTGCAGAGTTTACACTAGCAAATCTGTCTCATTAACCTCACTATATTACAGTATCACTGGAAAACAGGGACATAATTTCACCGCGTGAGGGATATTAGCCAGAGTGCCAAGAAATGTGACAGGAGGCAGACGCAGAGACTTGTCAGTGACTTAAAAAAAGTGATTTATTCCAGCGTAATGGAAAGTAAGTAAGTAAACTTATAAAGCAGTAAAATTATAAAGCATCTTTCAAAACCAGAGTTACAAGGTGCTGTACAATACAAACAATTGAGAGAAAAATTCAATTCAATTTAATTCAAAGAAAATAAAATAAAAAGTCAAAATAAAAACAATAAAACCATAAAACACAGGGCTGACACAGAAGTCAGATACAACAATAAAAGCAACACAGAGAGCAATCACACTTTACAGGACAAAGTGCTTACGAAACAGCTGAGTTTTTAACAGCTTCTTAAAACTATCAACAGACTCTGCGTTTCTTATAATAAGGGGAAGACGGTTCCGGGGGGTGGGCGCCACAACTGCAAAAACATGGTCACCTTTGGTCTTAAGCCTAGATTTCGGGACAGCCAGAATGCATTGGTCAGTAGACCTCAGTGACCTCACCATTTATGACACTAATGCGGCTACATACTTTATCAACCCAAGTTTCAGAGGATATTGGATTAAATGACCCTTTCCTTGGACAAATGCAGAGAGACTTTATATCATAGTGACACCTCATCAATTTGTTTGATGGGTTTGGACAACACTACCTACATTTTATGTTCTCTTTTCACCTTTTAATCTCATACATACACACACACCCACATTCCAAAGCACACCCTCCCCTGTTGCTTTCACCCTGGTGTGACTCCAGATAAAGATAGGCCAGACCTGTCGTAAATTCAGTTAAGCCTAGTTGAATTTCTGTGTTCCTTAAAGCCAGAAGTTTGATTCAATGTTTCCTACGTATATAACCATCTTGCAATCTATATATTATTGCTCACAAAGTAATTCCTGTCAAACCAGTCCAACTCTGATCTTTCTGCGATAAAGTATAGCTGAGGTAGAAATACCTAGTTTTAATTGTTACATAGTAAATAGTAAAGAATTAACACTAGAAGTTATAAAGTATGTTAGCTAGTAGGAAAAGTAAATTTGTTAACTATACCATTAATTAAGCTGCACTGATGATTGATAACTTTGTGTGAGGCCCTGTTGATGGATATATAGCCAATAAAGACTACATTTTTACGTTGAACCTAATCAAAGGATTCAATTCAGGTATTGTGATGGTGATTACATTATAAGTGTTTGTCTCTGAACATTTTAGTAAATGGTGAAATATTCATGTTGAAATTTAATCAACTCAAGAGAAGATCACATGTTTCGTCTTAGACAAAGGATTTTCCGTTTTGCGCGGGAGTACATTTATCTCCACCCACACACGCACATTTTAGCACCAGCCTAATAAAAACATCATACTTGCTAAGCTCATTCTGCTCTTTTCCTTTAAATCTCCAAGGAGACGCACATCGCATCCTGAAGACTTCCACCATTTTAACTTTCTCCGTACTTTTGTATCACGTGATCTTCTAAGTTAACTTTCCTTTTCCTTTAAGCTACATGCAGTCTTGTTACTTCAGTAAAACAAATTTTATTTTGAAATCCTTTCACGCTTAATATCTTGAATTATAGTTTTGTTTGACCGGCGAGATTATTTTTCGAGTTATTTAGTAAGAAAGTCAGTCAGTCAGAGACTTCAACCACAAAGATCAGCCTTTATCCTTCTTTGTAACTGTGAACCCTATGGTGATTCGTTGAATCACTTGAAGAAGCCATAACAACAACACTTCCTTAAAGGCCTGCAATGCTCAAGAGCGGAAACTCACTGGGAAATTCCGCTGGAAACCCCGCTGCAGAACGGCTGATTTTCCGATCTGATGCTCTGAACAACAGCTGAGCCCTACATAGTCATCTGCCTGCTGCTACCAATATTCCAGAGGAGATACAGCACTAAAGACACTAACAGAAGAGGGTTTTTTTTTTAAAACAAGAAGAAAACTTAAAGGATCCTTGCTGGTAATGTAATCCACGCATGCTGGAGCCTCTCTATGCACCCTGGATTCAAGAAGTGATGGCATATGACTGGGGGTCACTCATTGGGATGGGGAGATGGTCAGCTGCCAACTCTGCTACCAGGCCAGTCCAGGTTTTCAAATGTAAACATCAGATTAAACATCAAGTACATCCATCTCAGCATCAAAGGAAACGGTCCTGGCCACATGGATCTTCTGGGGTTCCTAACCGCCCAGATGGCGGCCTTTTCTCCCTGCTGAGGTCAAGAGGAGGTTCCAGGTGCACCTGGCCAGTGCTGAGGGGCTTGAGAGGAGCTTCTACCCTTTGGCCACTGGGATTCTGTATAGGATTGCTACATAGGACTGTCATCCAAGGCCATTTATCGTACCGCAGAGCATGCCTGTCAAAAACTGCGTCAAGTTCAAAGCAGTGTTTCATCAGCAAAAACACTTAGGCTGTGTTTCATGAAGTGCTTTTTGGACTACTGTTGGTACTCATTGCTGTATTGCCTGTATGTGTCTGTCTGGCCAGAGCAATCAACACTGATGGAAAACAAGTGGGACACCGAGTGATTGAGCTTGGAACAAATGCTGGTTCATGGCCAGTTGACGCTCTTACAGTGAGTTTTCATCATAACTTGTCATCAGCAGCACGGACGAGCCCAGGTACTAGAGTGAATCACTGATCCAGTGGACCGGTCATCTGCCACCCCATTTCGGAGAATATCAGGTCTCCTCTTCATGCTGATCCTGCTCTCTGGAGATGTTCAGCTAAATTCTGGACCAGTGACCCCTCGAGTGCTGCAGAACTTCAATGCTGATTTATGCCCGAGTGTGTCTGGGACTCCTCTGGTGCCAGTGATGAATGAGCAGCAACTTTCTGAGCTGGGTTTCTCCCTTAACAGACTCCAAACTGTCAATCATGCAAAAGTCTTAAGGGACCAAAAGCTGAAATCGAGGGGGCTATACAATGGACATTTTAACATCAGAAGCATTACTGCAAAGAGCAATCAGCTAACTCATCTTGTGTCTGACTCAAATCTGGACTTTCTCTGTCTGACTGAAACATGATTGAAACAAACAACTCCTTCAAATGTGTTCATAGTGCCGGGATACCAATGTTGCAGAAGAGACAGATCTTATGGAAGAGGAGGAGGGGTGCTTTTTTATATTAGAGACAACATCAAATGTGAACGTGTGGTTTATAATGTGGGTAACATGTTAGAATATGTTGGGATAAAAATAATGTTATCCCATCATAATGTTCTCTCAAATGTCTTTTAACATCATAGGTATCTATAGGCCCCCTTCTGCAGATGACACTTTCTATGATCAACTCACAGAAGTCTTGAAAGAGTGCAATCTCAACAAAGAATTATTACTTATGGGTGATTTTAATGTGAACTGGGAGAATAAAACTAAGAGGAAAAAACTAAAAATGATCATAGAGAAATTCCAACTAGAACAATTAGTAAAAGGCCCAACTAGGATTGCAAAATGCTCCAGTGCACAAATTGATCTGATATTTACTAACAAACCAGAAAGAATAACTAAAAGTTCTTATTTAATCACTGGCTTATCAGATCATAACCTAACCCTATGTGCGAGAAAACTGACTAAAAGTAGATTTAAGACCACGGCAACTAAGACAATGATCCTTCAATGCATACCCAGAGCTAAGCAAGAAGAAATTACCAATGAAATTAACAGCTTGAACTGGGATGATGTACTGTCCTCTGATGATCTGGACTATGGCTGTGATACTTTTACTCACAGAATCAACTCTGTGAGGGAAAGATTTAATGTGAGGATACAGATAAAATCTAAAAATAAAAACAATTTACTGTGATTTAATGAAAATTTGTGGAAACTAATGAAATCTAGAGATGCTGCACTAAGGAAGGCAGTTAAAACTAGAAGAGACACTGACATGCTGATTTATAAAGGTTTAAGGAACAAAGTCATCCAAGAACTATGAGAAGCTAAATCTTGTTATTATCTCAATATTTTGAATGAGGCAGAAGGCAACAGTAAATTGATCTGGAAAAACATCAACAATCTCACGAGGAGGGACCCAAAATTTTTGGGAGATTTTACACTCAAAGTACAGGGAAAGTTAATTGAAGATCATTTTACTGTTGCTTTTGTCTTTAATCATTTTATTCTTGAGTCTGCACATGAGTTAGGAAAAAAAAATACGAAATAGGAAACTGGATATTGTTCCTATAGATGCTACAGGTCAGGTTTTCGACCTGGTTGAGACTAATGAGTTACAAGTAAACAAAATCATAAGCTCCTTAAAAAGCTCCAAAAGTAGAGATGCTTTCCAATTTGACACCATGTTTGTCAAATCACACAAAGATATTTTAACTCCCCCCATTGCTCATTTAAGTAACTTGTCTTTTAAACACAACTCCTTCCCTGATGACTGGAAACATGCCATTGTAACGCTTTTTTTAAAATCTGGAGACCACCTTGAAGCCAGTAACTACAGACCAATAAGTATACTGCCAGTACTCCCAAAGGTTGCTGAGAAAGTTGTCATTAAACAACTGACAACATTTCTTAATGCAAGCAATTTTAGTCTACATTGTATGCAATTTGGCTTTAGAGCAAATCATTCCATCGAAACTGCTACCTTGCACTTAATAGAGTAAATTAAATCAAGACTTGACGAAGGAGGAGTAGTTTGTGCTGTATTTTTAGGTCTGCCTAAAGCATTCGATACAGTCAATCATGATGTTTTAATATCGACACTCTCTAAATTTAACTTCTCATCTAGAGCACTGGTATTACTGTAATCATAGTGTGTCATCAATAAGTTGGTGACACACTATCCAGTAACATGAAGTGCACAATGGGTGTTCCACAAGGGTCAGTGTTAGGTCCCCTATTATTTAGCCTATATATTAATGATCTCCCTCAACAGTGTCATGATGTAGAACTACAAATGTATGCAGATGATACCATTGTGTACACACAAACAAAAAACATCTTAGTTAGCTGCTGCTAAGCTGAAGGATCACACACATGATGGCAATCATGTCTGAGTCTAAATGTAAACAAGACAAAGGGTATGTTTTTCTCTTAAACTATGGTACAACCACCTAATGCTGATATTTTCATCAAAGGTGAAAAAATTGACAGTTACTGATTTTAAATATCTTGATGTGACACTGGATCCAAATTTCAACTTTAAGAAACATATTTAAAAAACAGTTGAAACCATAAAGTGCAACTTAGCAAATTTTAGACATATTAGAAACTGTCTCTCTTTGGACGCAGCCAAGATATTTATGCATGCTATGATTCTTTCCCATATGTCTTATCGCATCACATGTTGGGGGCAGGCTGGAGAAACAGCCATAAAACCTCTTGAGTCCTTATACAAACAAACTCTAAAAACTCTGGACAAAAAGCCAATGCATTTCCATCACTGTAGGGTACTGGAGAAATACAATAATAATCATCATTAAACAAACAAAAACAAACAAAATATAACATAGGTCTAGTTGTTTTTTAATACTGTTTTAATGTGGAAAAGTTACATATTGGGCCTTAAAGGCTATTCACAGTGGTCATATACAATATGTTGATTAAGTTGTTGTTTTTGCAAGTTGACTTGCAAATAACCTGCACAGCTGCAACCATCTCATCCATGCTTGTCACCATTTTCACAGTTGTTTCTGTTTCTACTTTTCATGGATGTAGGGTATACTACATAGTAATTTAGCTATGTAGGAAGATGACATCTCACTTCTTTATTCTGCCCACAGAGTTCTAATTGGTTGTCTGTTTCAACCACCTGGGGACACAGCTGTTATTGAGCACAACACCAGATAGGTTTGGATAACTGAACATTTAACATCTGGGTGGTGATTCAGAGGTCTGGAACCAGGTTATATTTAAGTAATATGATGTGATAGAACCAACCTGCACTAAAAAAATATTTTTGGAAAAAAATGACTTGACTTCTTCCAATAAAAAGTTTCCTCATTCAGAGGAGGAGGGATGGATAGAGATTATAACCCGGCAGTGGACTTTGCCACAGGAGACCACTGTTCCTTTTCATGTTTCTAACCACAAATGTCACATTTCCAAATGCAAGTCCGGACAGTTTAATAAATAAATTGCTAGGATCATCTCAACCCTGTGGTTATTATTGTAGCCATGACGATGAAGGTGGCCTAACTTTTTTTGTTGTTTTTCACAACCAGGTTTGGAATATGGCAGAAATGTGAGATGTCACAGAATTACCTTTTGATTTCATGAGGGTCCATGTTGGACCTTGAATGCAGAGAGACAAGATTATATAATTTTACTGCACAATAGAAGTAAAGAAAATTGGGTGGGCTCATCCCCACCTATGTCTTTGGGTATCTATCTACAAGCACTTTGGAACTTTGGTAATCTAATCAGCAAGAAAAAAAAGTCATGTGGAATAGATAGAAAAAAACAAGGCAACACCCATTTTGTGAAGTCCTGTCTTGTGCTTTCGAACAGTAACTTAAAGTTGTAAAGCTCCATATACATATGTGTAACACTAATTCCTGAGTATGTAACTAAATGGCTGTAGTCTGTGATGAAAAACAGCTGATTAACAGTATACATCCAAGGAAGCAGCTAGGAACTTCTATTGGACATGAGGACACAGGGGTTAATACAAGGAAGCATTAAAAACCCATTGATAGTTATTAAACTTTCTCCTCATTGTTTTGGTTTTACAGCCTGCAATAATACTGTTTTGGCTCCATCTCATCGTTCTCATCACTGGTCTCCAGCAGCAACTGTTTTCAGTGAAAAAGCTCTGATAAGCTCACTGCACACTACCTGTCCAGCACCACACAGCAGACAGACACAGTTAGAGAGTAGTTTGTGAACATAATGAAGCATTTAGCAGCTGAAGAGCTAGATATTTACTCAGGAGTTGGTGGAGACCAAACCAAAGCTAAAAGGAGAGTGAAGATTGATCTTACATTCATTCATAAGATGAACACAAGCATGGCTCCAAATAAATGCTGATGTTTTGTGTCTGCTTCATGTGTAAATGGGCCACTAGAAGCCATAATAACTTTATAGCGGGGTCTATGCCAGTGTTGTGGTCTCGTTTTACAGGTTTAACAGTAGAATTTTATCAAAGTCATCATTATAAGCCATGAAATGTTTGAACTGCAGTAAAAAAGCACCCTTAAAGAATGATCTCTATTGTATGCATGGTAGCATATCCTGTTCCTTGTGGCAATGCTGAGAGTTTAATTATGCTGCACACGTTGAGAACTGCAGAGAAAACACAGTCTCTCTCTCTAATGAATATACAGCAGAAGAATTCCAATATAGTATTATTGTGTCGGCCATCTGAAACAGTGATACAATTAAGCCATTGCACCTGGAATAGTGGATGGACCATGAACTGCCCAGTGTGTAAGGCTGATATCATGGTAGGAGCAGAAAGGGAAAGTGAGGGGAGTTTTCCTGTTTCTGGTCTCAGCTGTGCCCCCCTCAGCTCCAACCCCTCCCTGTTATCTCACTGGAATGTCAGGAGAGAGGGATTAGAGATAGGTCAGAAGCACAGGCCAGGTGAGATTACATGGGCCTCTGATTTTGAGGACATACTGTATATATCCATGTTTGTGAGTGTGCATGTAAGGATTGGCTCAGTGGTGGGGAGCAGGAATAATCTTCACAGTGTTTATTTGTTCAGTGATTTATTTGTTCTTTTCACCAGACAGAAGAGAACAGTTCAGACTAGTTATGGTGTGGTTGTGAAAAACAATATAAAAAATTGAAGCAAATAAAAGTAAATATATAAACTCTTCAAAATAAAGAAACTCAGCAATCAACAGAAGAGAATTCCATAGCTAGTGATGTTATGTTTCATACTGAGGCTCTGAAACACATGTCCAGTGCATAAAACAGCTTCCTATCAAGGCTTTAATTTAATCGAATCATGTGATCAACTGAACTGTTTTGGTGGGAGTGGAGACGTTTCCCAACAGCCATATGTCAGAAAACATGGCTACTGGAGCTACTATCTGGGATATCAGCATCCACAAGTGAACAGTGAAGGTTTAAGCCCAGCTCTGACTCTCTCAACCAGCCACTTATTATCACAATAAACATGCACAATAATGACAAAAGACTTCTCTTTAAAGCTTTAACAGCGTCTCTGCACTGACCCAATTTATCAAACACAAGTGTCTGATGGTAGATGAGAAGGGGCAGAACAGTGCTGTGTCCAACACTATCTGACTGTCAGATGTGTAGGAAAGGTGTGTGGCTGTGTAGGTGTGTGCGTGTGGGTTAGTAACAAGAGAGGGAAAAAAGAGGAGGAAAAGCCGACTCTTGGCAGAGTCCCGTGACCTTGAGGGGAGAGCAGTGGTTGCTTTATCCACAGAGAGTGCGTGTACAGATGGTAGTCTGTACACACGCTGTCTGGTTGTTAACTGACAAAGCAACTTACTTTTCACTCACAGTGGCACGAACACAGCAGTCCCAAGTGGCACAACACAAACAGTCTAGCATGGTGAAGACAAACTAAACAGGTAGCTGACAGATCCATTGGAGTCAACGAGGCAGTGGCAGTCAAGGTGAATGAGATCGATGAAGAGAAGATATGAATGAACATACATCCTGGAGAACTTGACTGACTTTCACCAGGGTGAAACTGGAGGCCTTGTCCTTCAGTTATAGCCCCTATTAACAGAACCCATGTCCTGCATGAAGCCCACACTAGTGTTAGCTTGGTTTTCGTTAGCATGCAGAGATAGTGGTGGAGACACCAGAGGCACAGGCAGTTGGGGATTCTGGTTACTCGGTTTTAACTCTTTACTTATAAATTGATGCCTGTTGTGCCATAACAATGAATTAATTTAGCTGTAGCAAGTTTCTTTTGCCGTCATCTGCTGCTGAACGACCTCCGTACTGTGACGTACATGTGTGGCTTGAGCCAACGTAAAATGGCCTGTTGTGATTGGTCCAGATTTCACAAGTTAGTAGCAAATAAATGTTGTCTTTTACTTTTTTAGAGAGGGAAACGTTTTTTTTAGTCTTTATTGTGTATTTAAATGTCAATTTTAATAATTAAAAATAGTAGTTATGAAAATATATGTCCACCCATTCATTTAGGATGGTCCATTTGTACAAGTGGGCCCAGGCCAGGGTCCAGGCCCATTAGGCCCATCCACAAAGCTGCGCCTGATAGAGATATGGAAAAATTCCCAATAAAGAAAGAAAGAATGGAAAACCTCAGAAGGGCAATAGAATAAATCTTAAATAATAATTGTTGAAATTAGCTTATATTAGGCCTAATACACATTAGAAACTGAATAGCCATAGGAGTAGGATATTCATTAACAATATATTTATAGATAGCCTATTATTATTATTATTACTATTGCATTAATATCAGGCTATTTCTACAATTATTATTCTTATTCTAGGCATATTTTTCTTATGAAATAATACACAGCAGAAACATGAAAAATTGTAAATTTTATTGTCCTTGTCAAGTTCACTGTCAGCCTGCCGAATAGCTCTACTACAAACTTGATATGGTACTCATGAATCTCTTGGTGTGAGTACCCAATAACAGATCATCTAGTCTTCATGGCATTTTGCATTTTTCAACAGAGTGTTTAAAGGTATAATTTTGGCTCATTGCACATTGAAGTGCTGTTTTTTGCTTTTTGTTGTTGTTTTCTTTAGTTTAGTTTTCTTTAGTTTGTTTGTGGCCTGGAGCGGAGGGGAATGGTGATGTGTGGGCTGCATTGCTTATAGTATCTACAGTTTGATGAAATTAAAAATAATAATAAAAATATACTGCTAAAAAAAATGAGACAGTCTCTGAATGACCTCAAACATATCTTTGACATTTCTCGAGTCAAGAAAAACCTAGTAAGTGGACCTTAAATTAAGATGTTTTTATTTAGGAGTTTTTAGTTTTTCAAACCTTTGAAGACACAAACAAGGCAATTGCAAATTGAGCAATCTCTTCAAGCATTAGGATTAGGATTGTAAAACACAATGTATAGGCACATCCTATTCTTCTTAGTCTGTAATCCTATATCACCATTCCTAGTACCTTTGCTCACAAACAGCCCATAAAGGTTGATTTGAATGCACTAAAGAAGACAGACTGTTATGCACCAGATCAAGCTCACAAAAGACACCCCAGATTACAAAATACTATCACATCACCACAACTCAGTAAGTCTGAGACATACAAGAACAACTTGGTGGTGGTGTAAGTGCATGCTATGTTACAACTGGGCTGAAGGCATGTTAAAAATTTCTTTGGGCCCTTCCCCTGAATAAAAGCTATTGTGAAGCCCCTTTTCTAAGAGTATACTGACAGTAGTAGCCAATCGTGTGTGACTACAAGTTAGTCAGAATAGGTTTGTATGATGCATACATTATTTGTATATTGTTTGTTAGTTCCACTTTGTGTGTAAATAATCAATTCTTGGCAATTATGTGCCTAACATTAAGTTTCCCCCTTTGGTTGCACTTTAAGGTTGTTCAAATGATCCCATCCACTCTGGCAGCACTTTGAGTATCATTTTGGTATTGCTCTTCACTGAATCTATATGATGTTTACACTGTTTTATGGCTTCAACCTTACATCCAACAAATATTCTACACGAACATGTTTCAAAGCATCAGCATGAGTTTGAAACAACGCCTGTGGCCACTGGTTCTTTTCCATGTGGTTGTCTTTACTGTAGTTACTGCATCTGTCCAGTAGAAGGTCTTTGACCACAGACTTGTCCTCTTGGTTCTGCAGCATTAGTTTCAGTGAGTGTCTCATCACACTCCAAACTCAACTCAACTATCATGCCAAACATTTCATTTTCTATGAAGAGGTGGCAATAAGAACAGCTAGAAATGCTCTGACTGAAATCTAGAGTAGGTTTGTATTGGATGCAGTAGATCACATGGTTGATCCTGTTCATACTAGATATTAAGAATCCACAGTACAGACCACCCTCCTCTTCTCCCTATGTAAACATTAAAACACTATTAACTGGATGATTCATCTACTGATTTTCTCAATCAATCATTTGGTCTATAAAATGTCTGATAATGCTCAAAAATGTCTTCAAATTGCTTGCCTAGTCTGACCAATAACTCAAAGATGTTCATTTTACCATCATTAAGACAAAGGAAAAGCAGCAAATTCTCACAACTGAGAGGCTATACATTTATTATGTTAGACATCATCATGAATGATTAAATTATCAAAAGAAGTTGCTGATTAACTTTCTATCTACCAAATAATCAGCTCTATTAAAGGCTATTGTTTGTCATCACTTCAACTCTTCTGCTTTATCCATTTTAAGCAGGTAGGTACAATATTATTTCAGTCCTCCTCTGCTTACTATTACTTCTAGTACTCGTATTTCACTATTACATTTTCAGGATGCAGTCACTGTTCCCTCTGTGATATTTAGAAAAAACTGTGATGGGACAGTTCAGACAACACAGTCAGAAACACCAGTTTAATCAAGAAACACTTTATTGTGACAACAGCAGCCTTTCAGCCTGTGAGATTTGAATCTATAAATATAAATCAGTCCATATCATTTTTACATAGCTTTAATGGTGACCTGCGTGGTGTCCCTGAGGCTGTGTTCAGCTGCCCTGCAGCTTCTTCATGATAAGGCTGCTGGGTGGTGCGTTGGTGAATATTGTCCCCACAAAAATATGTGTCCCCCACAGAGGGTGTTGGATCACTCTGCAACAGCCAAGGTCCTCAATCTGAAAGCCCAGGTGACGGTACCTGTCATCTGTCTCAAACAGCGTGTTGTTGGTGTATGAACCAAAGAACTGGGGAGGAACACAAGACACTTATGGTACAGTTATCTGATCACATCCATCTCCACTGAAACAGCAGTGACTGTAAATACAACTTAAGTTTCGTAACTCTCTCCAATAAAACTTCTGAGTGTAACCTATTAGCAGATGCAGAACACAATTTCAATAAAGAAATAAGGCCTGCATGTCTGTGCTAGAAGACAGCAAACCCATCACTTTTAGATTTTAGGGCTGTTTACACATTATCAGCAGCAGTATACTTGTGCCAGCTGAAGTCCTACAGAGAGAGCAGACGCTCAACCTTCACGTGGCTTTCTTGAGTGCTGCACATTGCTGGAATTTTGTAACTCAACTGTCCCGCTCCAAGCTATGATTCTTTATCTTAAATTGCATTCACTGCTTTCTTTCCAGGTGTGTCCCATCAGATTACAGCTCACACAGAAACCTTCAACACAGAGAAGGTTTGTACTGGCTTTTCTTCAGCGTGAAATGAACAGTTCTTATAAACACTTATGTATCAGCATTGGGCTGGGTTCCTATCCATTCCATTTCAGTCTCCCTCTGTTGTTACAGTGCTCAACAGCTTCCCAATTTAAAATCAGCAACTATTTTATTAAAGAAGAATATTCTGCTCAACTCAGAATATTATCAAAATCAGTATACAGTACATACCATGTCCAATGTCCATTCACAGCACCTGGAGCTAATTTGCATCTGTTCATGTTTTTCCTGGGACCACAGACTGCAGCTTGTCCCGTCATCAACATGCAATTTGTTGCACAGTTGAGTTGGGAGACAGTTAGGGAACTCCAAATAAATCAGGGGGTGGATTTTTAACAAAGATTTTTCATAATTTTGCAAATACAGGCTGATAAAACAAGTATCTGTCATGTCATGGCAGCATGACATCAGCACATGGTCATATTTTCATCAAATTTGTGAAAAATCAGCAAAAGAAAATGTAAATTAATTCCTGTTTCCATCCACTACTGTTTTACAATCATTAGGGGGATGGGTCTTCAAGAAAAACAGTCGGTGTGCTAATTCTCCAGTCAGTCTCCTTATGGCTCCTCATAGATCTGGTGTATTCATCTCTTCAGTGGACGCTTGAGTGACATTAAAAAATGTTTTGCACAAATTGAAAATGTGCATACCAGCAGGATGGAAATGCACTTAGTGGAATCTTACCGCCAGGCCTGAGGAGGGGTCGATGAAGTCAGCCCAGAATCCTTCTCTCTGCAGGGCGTAGCAGATCTCCTTAGCTCCGTCAACAAACTGCACAACAGAGAACCAACTTAGTCTCGCTTGAGTGACGTCAATGATTAGTGATTTGTTGTCTTCAGCGATCAATGTGTGAGATATGTTCATAATATGCTTACTGATCATATATTTATCTAATTGATTTTTATCCCCAAAACTCCAAAGACACCGAGTATGGCTTTGTCAAATTCTTCATCCGATGCACATATGATAATGAGAATATGTAATGTTTTCTCCACATTCATTTTATGGACAAATTAAGTTTATATTCAGGCTACGACACACCAGGGTGATCATTTGGAGCAAAATACAAAGTCTGGTTAGCGCAAAAGACCCACAAAGCCATCCATAAATGAACCTGACATAAACACTTGCATGAGCAACACAGACTCCAGACATCAGCTCACCTTGTCAAGCATCTGCTCCCTCTCCTGTTCCACCTCAGCACACCATGCCGTCATATTGTTGTGGGTCTTTTGGGTCACTGTGACCACCATCATACCAGAGGATGGAGCCTCAGGAAACATGGACTGGAAATCTGTTCATCACATTATCAGCAGACATTATAAGAGCTAGACTTTGTTCATTTTGCTCTTGCTCTGGTGAACAGAAAGATAATTACATCACATTTAAATTACAGACACTGCACCAGAAAAACAGTAACACTTTGACAAATTAAACTGATGAAAAAAAACACTTTGTCTTAAAGGGAAGATTTGGGATTTTTCAATCTCAACCATATTTTCCCATCATTTTAGGTCTAAGTGACTAATGGGGACAACAATGAAATTGGTCCAGTAGTGAGTGAGAGCCCTTCAGCCAGCAGCCGTGAAATAGGCTGCATTGTAATCCTTGAGGGCAACTGCACACTGTCAATGTCCGTCCACTAAAAGTGCTTGTTTTTGCCACTGACAGGCTCAGATTGTTATTATAAAGTGTCTGACCATGAATGTAACATTAAATAAAAAGGAACTAGCTGCCTGTAGCAGCATTATGGCTAACTGCAAAGGGATATATATCCGGGGCAGCCTGCACGTTGGTTTGTTTACGTCTGAGGCTGTGGATAGCTTAACATCTGTTCATGCTAGAGAAGTAACATTAATCACAGTTACATGTTGAAATCACATTTTTCATAACCTGGAGCTGAACGAAAAAAAACAACAAGTGACTAAATGACATATTATCCCGTGGAAACGAAAGAGGAATGGAGGCAGAAAGGCAACAGGACTGTCAGGAAAGTCAACATACAGTAACGGTTACCTCAAAGAAGCTGCTGGTGTTCCTGCAGTCACTGCTCTCCTGACGAGTGAAGAGGAAAACCCTTTTCTGCAGAGTCAGACCTGTTGCTGCCACACTCAGAAAATCTACAAGTGTCCACAGAGTCATCCCAGCTGTGTAACTAGTACACATGGATTTACAGTGTTTATCGACATTGTTGTCCTGGAGACTGTTTCAACTCCACAAACTCAACTGGATGAAAAGACCAAGGCCGGCTGGACCAAACGTTCAGCTCCACACGGTAAAAAAAAAAAAGTGATTTCAAAACATAACAGTGTGACTAACCTTACTTTTCTAGCATGAACAGATGCTGAGCTATCCACAGCCTCAGACGTAAACAAACCAATGTGCAGGCTACCCCAGATATAGTTCCCTTTGCAGTTAGCTATAATGCTGCTTCAGATGGATAGTCCATGGGATAATCCATCATTGCACTCAGTTTTTCAGTTTCCTTACACTCTAACCTCAGAGAAAGTCAGCCTCAATACATGTAAATAAACCGGCGTGCGCAGATTAATATGCACAGCGAGGTTCGTTTAGCCAGCAGGCTGCCCTGGATGTGGATCCCTTTGCAGTTAGCCATAATGCTGCTACAGGCGGCTAGTTCCTGTGTTTAACATTACTTTTGTCTTCAGACACTTATAATAACAATCTGAGCCTGTCAGTGTCAAAAACAAACACTTTTAGTGGACGTACATTGGCGGTGCACAATTGCCCCATATGATTACACTGCAGTCCATTTTGTGGCTTCCGATTGAAGCACTCTTGCTCAATACTGGACCAGTTTCAAAAATGATTGTTCCCATTAATCACTTAGATCTAAAATGATGGGAAAATAGGGTCCAGGTTGAAAAAGTTTCCCTTTAGGTCTAA
Source organism: Thunnus albacares (assembly GCF_914725855.1). NCBI lineage: Eukaryota > Metazoa > Chordata > Actinopteri > Scombriformes > Scombridae > Thunnus > Thunnus albacares. The sequence goes on along the minus strand of NC_058116.1, from coordinate 720,600 downwards.
ATGAAGAAAATGAACATGATAATTGTGTGCTGAGTGGAGTACTGTTGCTGCACCTTTCTTTAGTAGTTCAGGGCAGGACTGTATGGCACACTCCACACTGGAGGTATCAAAGTACTGTTCAGCTCTGTTGACATTCTGAGACAAGGCTGGGTCATCTTTTTCCTGAAACACACATACACACAACAAGCACACACACCAAACAGTTGTGAGAAAAGCATATAGCCAGCTATTCAGAAAAGCACTCCAGTTAGCAGATACTGCTGTAATATTCCTCTATGCTCTTTCCCATTAGATATTTTGTTTCACTTACGTTGGCAGCATACTTCAGACAAATCTAATTAAATGAGTCAGTAAAGGCAAAAGGCTTGCAAGCTGACCACTCTGTCTGACACTCAGCTCTCAGCCTGCATTAACCAAGCAGCCTCAGATGGCTAAACTGGACATCTGCCAAACAACAACTCTGTGGAAGTTTCACAACTTTATGCTTCAGTGTTCACGAACACAACTGTCACAGTGAGCAGATCAAGGCACACTGTGGCCCAATCCCAATGTCCCCCCTAAACCCTGAACCCCTAATGGACTTCATTGACATCACCTGGTAAGTGATTGAGTGCAAGAGGCTGCAAGGGCTCAGAATGGTTTTAATAGGAGTGGGATAGCACTTTGCGATTTATCATGTTACTTTGATGATACCAAAACAAGTTATGTAATGTGGGTTTGGGACTTTTTATTCAATATTTTATTGTCATATCAACATAACTGATTGGAATTGATCTTAGTGAGATCACTTTAACAAAAATAGAAAAAGACAAACACAGTAAAACCATTCACTCATAAAGCACATAATACATTAAACAAAGTATAAACCAGATAGGTTAATATCCAACACATAAAAGTATCATGTGCACAACAGTCAAGTAAGGGACCGACTTCAGGCAAAGTCTGCAGAGATGCAGACTTACAGAAAGTGTGCATAAAGGGCCCGAAATGTCTGCTGGAGAGCCCTCATGCACTTGACGATTTGACAGTGGGACAGCCCTAAGTAGTGAGTCCATGAGTGTGGACACTGGAATTGGGCCTGTGACTTTTTTTCCCTTACAAGCCGTCACCAAACCAAAGACTGTAAAAAATATGGACAATCACCATGACGTCACCCAGTGGTTTGTAAACTGACGTTTTGAACCTCAAGTTTAGCGTTTGATCATCGCCATTTTGGATTTGACCGCCACCATGTTTGATTTTTGGAGCCAGAAGTGAGCATATTTGGACAAGAGGGTTGAGTTGACCATAGCGCTAGCTACTAGCTTGGTTAGCATGGTGCATTTACAATCTATGGTTAACAGTGATAATGCTAATGGTAATTTCTGCTAGTGAAAAACAGGCCTAAAACCATTAAAGCAAAATGTACTCGCTGTAAAAACTCCTTAAAGGGTCTTTTATCACAACCAGACACTGAACAAGACTTTTTTAGGTGACAAAAATGTTACAATTAACTTTCATGAACTGAAAACACACTGAAGTAGCAGCAGCTACGCCGATACTCTGCGATTACTCCATGGCTATGTTACGTAATCAATGTTGTCACCGTGGTAGCGACTTGTCAATCACAACTTAGCCACACCCTAAAGCATACGCTGCTTTATTGTCCATTTTACTCTAAATGGGACCATAATTTGCAAAATGAACATCATGCTGTATTGAAGAAGACTTGAAACTAGCGATTGAGACCATTAACTCATTAGGAAAGTGTTTACCGAAGTAAAGTAGGGTCATTTTCTCATAGACTTCCATACAATCACACTTCTTTTTGCAGCCAGTGGAGTCGCCCCTGCTGGCCATTAGAGAGAATGCTGGTTTAAAGCACTTCCGCATTGGCTTCACTTTTCAGGCTTGGAGCTACCCACCTACACCAAACACACCTGCACCCCAACCTTATTAAAGAGTAAGAGACTGCACCTAGTGGCGGAACCGCATACTGCAGCAAATCTACGGAACATTTTCTAACAGTTACACTACACATCCCTCATCTTCTGCATTAGTGGTTAATGTATTTTTAATCGGTTAATTATTAACGGCAAAGCTGCAGAAAGATCAATTTCCATTTCCATTCCATAACATGTTCCAACAGAAGTGAGCACATCACACCAATCCTTGCTGCCCTTCACCGTCTTTGCCTGTGAGTTTTATTGTTGATTTTAAGATTTTACTGCTCATGTTTAAAGCTTTGCATGATCAGGGTCCCACCTATATCTGTCACATATTCACTCCATGTAAGCCTGATCGCTGCTTGAGATCCTCTAGCAGGGCCCAATTAATGGGTCCTAAAACTCGCCTTGTCACGACAACTGTCTGGTCCCTGCAGCTGTGGAACTGCCTGCCTGAGACCCCCCCTTAACCTGAGGCAGTTTTCCTGTCTTCAGTTACAGTAGTAATGTTAGTATACACTTACAAAGAACTCTGTGATGAACTGGGCCAGTATGAACTCATGCCTCTCACTACTGGACGGGGCAGACAACACGTCAGGGATTGTCTTTTGTGCTGGGCTCTTCTTCTGCTCCGCTACTCCTTCCAGGTGGGAGTCAAAGCCCACATTACCAGGCAGCTGGAAGCGCTGGTCCTGGGGCCCAAATGGCCCCATACTCTCGTCAGGCCACACTGTCCGAAGTCCTTAACCAGGGAGGTAATGTTAGGAAAAGCACAAGACACAGGGAAATGCAAGTTTCATTTTTATGCATCATGTACACTCACCACCCAAACAAAATGTATTTTCTTACAAATCAACATATCAGAGGATAAGACTGCACAGATACTAAACCCTCCTGTTGCCTTTGATACACATTTCCCACCTTTGGGTTCCTGCTCAAAATTGACTAGCTTTATGTCTATGTAGCATACCAATACACATATTCTGGCCCAGGCTTCTCATTTTCAGCCCTAGCTAATTAATCAAAAATGTGAATGACAAGAATGAATGACATACCCATATCAGAGGGAGTGATGGCTACATGAGGCTCATCAGAGCCGGAGGATCCAGCAGCAGAGAAGGCTCTGGCTCCAGCCACACGACGCACCAACACATGAAGCCCAGGGAGGTAACTTACCAGCCTGGCTCTACTGCACAGCATCTGAACACAAATACATTAATGTTAGCCTCTCACATGCACACAACCAAGTTGTACAAAACAGGTTAATTTCAGGCAAAATTAATATAGACACCTGTCCCAGCAGGCCCATTAAATGTGAGGTGATTCGCAGCACCAGCACACATAATCTACTGCGTACTTTTGTGGAAATGGGACACACTCTCACCACCCAAACATGAAGTTAACTATAAATTATTTCTACTCACCCCATGCATACACTCACACCGTTATGTCGACGTCATAGCATCTCTCATACACGACTTCACACACACATTTGTTAATAAAGACATTTAGAGAGAGAAAAGTGACTGCACACACACTTGACTTACAGTGGCCATCCTGGTGTGCCTCTGTGTTCTTGCAGTGTCCAGTTGTATTTCTGTAAGAGCAAATTATCATTTCCAAACACCTGTATTCTGATACAATCACTGTTAGAACCTCAAACTAAATAACTAATGAAACAATCACCAATGTTTTAGCCCACAGTGACCTTACATTACTCTTGTTGAGATTTTATTAGATAATTACCTGATAGGCGAATCGGAGTTTGCAGATTCTGAGACGTAATTTAGCGTTAAGGCTGATTAGGAATTCCTGGTTTGTTACAAATATGTATCTAGAATGCTGTTACCTAAACATGTGCGTCCGTAGTAATTGCATACAGTCGCCTGTCAATGTTTGGTCAATACATTAGCTTCAAAAAATTTGGACGGGTCACATATTTCAGTGAAACACTGGGAAAGTTTTAACAAGTTACCTTATGTAAGCTAGTAGGCTAGGACATGAGCAAGTACATGGACTTACCTACTAATAGTGAAGTTCGAACTGACACACTGTGCTAATCTACGTCCATTTGCAGTGTTAGCCAGACCATCAAAAGACTTCAGACAAGTCTTCAATGCGACAGCGTTCCGTGCTATTTCTGTAACTTGTTTATAAAGACCGAGCGCATTCGAAGCTATATTTACCACGATATTAGCTGCTGAAGTCATCCATTCACCTTGAAGTTGCGCGTGCGCTGTTTTGATTGAGACTAGACCTTTTCTGTGTTCAATGCGAACAATTTAAATGGCAATAACTTAAATACGCCTTATCGCCCCCTGCTGGTCTGGAGTGTGGAGTCGACGTTTATGGTTACTCTGGCTGGTCGTCTCTTACGCCTCTAATATAATCTAGATTCCCAGTTTTACTTCCACTCATGTTTTCTTTCACATACCCATTAAAAACTGAAAATACATGCAAAGAGTTTGTCATTGAAATTAGAAAAAATCATCAGATCAATCAACAGAAGAGATGGAACTAACTTAGTGGTATCCATTTTCTCAAGTACAGCCTACGATTTTGAGGTACTCGTACTTTATATCATTATTTTCATTTCCATCCAATTTTATACTTCAGCTCCATTAGGTACATTTTCAGAGGGAAATGTTCACTACACTTACTATCCATCTATCTTACTATCCATCTCACTGTGGATCACGTTCTTGGTGCATGCACTCATTTCTCTTCTGCTGCTGTTGTGTGCATGCAAACAGTGATCACCTTGTTGGTTTAGAGAATTCACACAATAACCATGTGCTATTTAGTCTTTGAGTTTTTGCATAAGTCATTAACAGAGAATTGTAAAAAAAAAAAATCCTTAATATTTGGCAAATCCTTGTGTGGCAATGAAAATGTATCCAGAAATAGCCTATTAATTATGCAATTTATAAATCATGACATTTCTCTCCCCCACATGATTAAAGCACAATAACACCACCAGTCATAGACTGTAAAAAATATGGATTTTTTTGTTTGTTTGTTTTTGTTTTCCTTAAGCTTTATTAACAACAATATCATATATAATACATATAAAACACAAAAGACATACAAAAGACAAACAATATCAACAATGTATGTCCCAGGGGTACAGACAAATGTCCAACAAGGCTCTTCATTCAAAAGTTCAAATCATAGATCCAACTTCAGTCAAACATGTTTCCATATCAGTTCAGTATCATTCCCATGAGGTCACAAGTGTTGTGTATAGTTGATCAGTCCTTAGAGCTTTAGAGTTCTCTGAATATTTTATGGAATCCACATATTCATTGAGTTCATTCTTAAAGACAGGAAAGAGTGGTTTAGAACCACTGAACCTGTGGATGTGATATTTAGCAAGGAAAAATAAGAGATTTATTATAAAATATTTTCCTTCATTTTCTTTCTTTCAATCAAACACACCAAAAAAAAAACATCCTTAAAACAAAAAGAAAAATCAGCAATGAGATATGTTTGGATGAACTCTAGGATGTCTGACCAGAACTCTGTATGAGAACCATTCCAAAACAAATGTGAAACATTTTCATCTGAGTTTTTACAAAATGAGCAGTCTGAATCAATATCCTGTTAATATATTGATTCAGGAGGAAGGACAGATTTTGCTGTGTAGAATTGGTGAATTAATTTAAACGCAACTTCTTTCACTTTATTAGGAGTTAAGTATTTGAAAGGTAAGGACCACAATTTTTTCCAAGCCACATTCTCTATTGTCATGTTCTGAACAAACAAAAAGACAACATTTAGCTTTTTGAGCCTATGTGGTTGCCAGAGGCCTTAGTCAAAGCACACATAAATTCAGGTGGGTCACCTGTGTTAGAAATGATCTCTGATTTTGTTAGTTTGTTAGTTTTGAAATTCTTCATCATCATCAGTCCTAATTTTTTTGTTTCCTGAGGCATTCAGTGACTGCTTACTTCCACTTCTTCCGTTTCTATGCCGACTGCTCCCTCCCATCACTGCCTAGGAGCTTAAAGGAAAGACAAACTCCTCACACAGCAAGAGGAGGGGCTGCTGCAGTCTCACTTTATCTCAAAACAGTTCAATCTGAAGATTTTAAACATCTCAAATTGAAACTGACATGGCACCACTGCTCTGCCAACTAGTAAATATTCTGTTCAGGAAACTTACTCGAAACAGCTCCCCAATGCCAGTCTGTACATAGCCACTGGATGGCAATACTTGCACATACAATGCGTGTCCCTTGGCATTTGTGGTCATAATATAACTTTCATAGGCAAGCTCTTTTAGCCTGGACCTTAGTAAATAAACACAATTTCAGACCTCACAGTTACTTTATCTGGAATAATAAGGATATTTCATACATAAACAAATCACTGTTTTATCACTCATGGTTTGACAATGAAATTTTGTTGGTTGGTCAATTGGTAAACAAAAACAGTGTGTTACTGTCATATTCAGAATTTCTTCAAGAATTTAAGGTACCAGTCACACCAAAAGGCATACGCTATTATTTTTGGTGCAGTTCCACAGACTCTTTCAGTTTTTAAAGAATTGTAATTTGACAGAAAATAACATTATTAGCCAAGCACATTTTTATTGAGATTGGAGATATTGGTATTCGGAATAAACCATGCAGGAGCAGACACATCAGAAATGCTTTGATCTGTGTTACACCTCCTGCAGCAAAATTCTTTTGGTCTTAATAAAGTGAAATAAGTATCCTTCAAGATTTTACAGTGAATTTACCCAGTAAAAGAAGTGTTGGAAAGATGGAGGCTAAATATAGACTATGCCTGTGTTTTTGCAATTCAGATAGGGCAACCATACTCATTCAAATTTATTTTGGATCAACATAAAAAAATATAGGAAAATGGGTCCTAATGTACAGATTGATATATTTGATGTTATATTTTGTGTTCAGTGGGATGGAAAGCAATATTACCTATATAATTCAGCTGCTGATCATTCTTGGTAAATTCAACATCCACAAATCAAAATGGTCTGGCTCCAATCCTGCTTTCATTGGTTTATTGTTGAACTCAAAAAGCTATGTAGACTTTCAATATTTTAAATGAAGTATAGTTTTATTTGAACTGTTTTTGTATGGCAATTGTTGTTATACCCCTTTGTTGTAAATAAAGAAAGTTTAAAAAAAAAATTGTGGTCACAATAGGAGAATGTGGTTTAGGGGCACTTGTACAGCTGAAGTTCACCTCCGGTGAACTAAAGGTTTTTTTTAATGTGTGTAATTTTGTCTTTCCAAACAAACCACTGGCACCAAGGTGGGTTGTGAGAAATTATACTTATGCAAACATTTCTGATTTTCTGAAAAGGCACTCTGCAAAAAGAGGATACAGAGCATAAAACAGAGTTCACATAACAACACCACAAACTACAGCTCTCTGGCATTTTGCTTGTGGTGCTGTGGGAAAAAATTAGCCTTTAAATCAATGATTTTGTGATTCTATTGACTTCATAGGCCACTTTGTGAGTAATTTTCTAATTCTGCTCAGAAGAAGATAGTGGGCATCCTTCAGTAGACAGCCTTTCCTTGTGAAAAGTTATATGTCCTCCATGACTCCAGAGGAGCTTTCTAAAGTCACCGAAAAGAACCAGGAAAAAGAAATCAGGACTATCTTGAGACATTTAACAGTTTACATTGAATTAGGAGGAAGTGTTTTTAAATGAAGGGGGTGCTTACCAGGCATAGAGGGTCAAATGAGAGATGTGAATTAATATTAATACTACAGGTCAACAACTTCAATGGTTCCTAATCAAGCTCAAAAAAGAAAGGTTAAAATTCATTTTCTTTTGAAAGAAAATTGTTTGTCACCACACTGCAATATTTTCTCTCCCCAAGTTCAACCTTTCTGTTAAATATAACAGTCATGGCCATAAGTCTTTTACAGTGAGCTATGCATTAATAAGCCTCTAACATGTTTCTGAAACTAAAGCTACATGAATCCAGTCATATGTCTTTGAACACAAAGAACAGATGATTTTCAGAGACCCTCCCTCAGTTTCATTACAGTGGAGAGGAGCTTGGTATATGCTCTTATATTTTGTGGTGGTGTAGAATTCTACTGGACCAACTGAACAGACAATCCACCACACCCAAAAAGAACTGACTTACAGATAATGTCTGGTGTAAACAACCTGGCACATTCAGCAGCACATTCATTTATTGACATTTTCAATGTCTGCCCCCATGGCAAAATACTGTAGGAAATTCATCAAAATGTGGAAAAGAAATGCATCATGGGAAATGGGTATGTGTTATGCACGGTTCTTTTGCTATGTTGGCTAAGTATGAGATGTTCTATACTGTTGGGTGACCCAGATTTCCTGTTTTTCTGTCATGTCTTTCTAGAGACTGAATTCTACTGTGTGTGTGTGTGTGGGGGGGGGGGGGGGGGGGGGGGGGGGGGGGGGTACCCTTAGGGCAGGTCTCACTGCTCTTTTCTCAGCACTCTCATGTGGTCTTTGAAAGTCATATCTCCCTTGTCAATGGCTCTCAGACCTGCTTGCTAGTAATAGGGCCATTTGTCCAGTGAGTGCTCTCTCCAAAGCTATCAGTACATTTAAGGGAGAGACTGTCACATTGAATTATGCCCAAGTACTCAGCAATGGCTTTTCCACTGTAATTGACAGGAAAAATTATAGAATATTCTCAAACTGCATTTCAAAAAATATCCTAGACCCCTGCTACAGGTCTCTATTACCCCCAGCATTATGAAGGTATTGTGAACAACATTCCATAATATCAATTTTGTAATTCTTAGATTCTTGTCACTAGAAGGGCAAACAAACTGTAAAGTTTGGCCTGAACATTTGGATTTACACATTTAAAGTCATTTTCAGACATGGGACCTGTAACATCTGGCCGTTAAAGTAATGCTGTTTTGTCATTTGACAATAAGTTACTGTTCCGCAAATGTTTCATAATGGCTTATTCAAACATAGCAGAGCCATTACAGAGCCACAATGCTTGCACAACATTTGGCACCTGGTGTGTGAAAGGGCATGGTGGCACTGTTAGTGAACAGTGGTGAGTTTACATGAAGGAAGAAGAGAGTTCTCTCAGAGGCTGCAGCAAAGGTTTAATGTTTCTCTCTGTAGCTTAATTGAGGACCATCATGACCACAAGGTCCACACCTCATCTATTCACCCTTGTACATTTTCTATTAAATAGATAATTTAGATAGATTATAGAATTCTACTCTTCTTTTGTCATATGCTACCAAAAAACCTAAAAATCCAGAAAAGCAGAGATATTAGGTGGAATGAAATGTTCTGTCTTGGCTGTTGGCACATTTCTTTATGTTTTTCTTTTGCCCTGTGATGTCCACCACCCACATGTTTCTGTGTTTTTCTACAAAGCTAACACCCAACCCTCACCACCCAAACATGCAAACACACACGCTTCCCCATGGTCTTGCTCAATAGAGCTTTCCATTGTCATAGAGTCGGGTGTAATCCATTAGTTAATGTTTACGGTCACTGTTTTTATGGTTATCTATGGTTTTACACTGTTTTTTCACAAGTTACAATATGAGTAAACCTGAACTTCTAAAAGAAAACTTCTGATATCAGATTACTCATCCAGACTAAATAGTAATGTGAGACTTAATCATGAATTGAATTATCAAATAAATAAAGGTGCATTCATTTCTCCAACCTCACTTCACTTTGGATCACATTATCCCACAATAGCAACTACGTCCAAAATGCGAAAATAACCTCACAGATCAAAACTGTTCCAGGGAACTTGCATCTGAATGTCTTGCCATGGCTCTAGTCAATATTCTGAAGCTCTGAACACACTCATAAGGGCTTGTGGCCACTTCATAAAGCTAGAGCAGACCTGGGAGCAGCAAACCACAAGCCTCTTCTTGACATTTAAGGAGGAAAGAACAAAATGTGCATGGACTACAATATGGATAAAACAATAAGTATATAAAAGTAACACAGCTCCAAATGTGACAGCATGAAAGTATGTAAGTTTTCTCTCAAACTGCACTTGGATAAGAGTGAAATATGAAAAGGTTAATAACCAAACAGAAGAGAAACAACCAACAAACTGAAGTATGTTTTCCTGCACAAACATTAGTGTTGAAGTCTATTTTGGGGCTACCCCCTGCAGCCCCAATGCAACCTTTATAAATTTACTCTATGTCCAGCCACACTGAGGTAGGACGGAGATGGTTTGGGTGGATTGCAGGCCTACAATTGCAGGATGTTTACACAGGAGACCAAGGTTTGCAACCTTAGTCCTTGCCTAAATTAAGGGGGAAAAAAACAAAAACAAAACAAAACAAAAAAAACTTTGGTTAAAGGGCCGGTATTGTGGAAAGCAAGAAAATGAGCTTTGGGACAGATTAGGGTGATGGTGGGGCCTCCTGTGCTGTAAAATTACTCATTTCTATCTCCTCAGTCATTTTAATTTATTTGAAATGCCAGCCAGATGGTGAGCAAAGCAGCACACTGGAAGTGTTGCTGGTTGTTCAGCATGTAAACAGTCTTCACAGCCCTCCAGAGGATGGACAGTTATGTCAGGAATGGTTGAAATTAATTTTTGGAGACAATCTTCCCCCATTATCGTTGAGTGGTTGTGTGTGTGTTTGGCACATTTTACAGTCAACTGTCTGCTTAACGAGTCTCAGAACGCCGCAGGATTTTCTACTTTTCATCTTCAATCTTTTGATGAAGTTTTAAAACATGGTTTCTCTCTGTTACTCAGCTAAAGGAATATAGGCTAATATATCTGTGCTAAAGCTAAGCTTGTGACCTCCAGCTGCGTTTGAAAAAAATAGTTTTACTTTATGAGGAAACTTAGACACAATCTCACAGTTCTGAAACATCCTGTTGAAGTCTCAACTGTGCAACAGCAGGTTCTTCCCTTCATTCAGGATCAGACTTTGGTTCATAGACCGCAATATACCGTCTTATGTCTCCAGCGGTAGACATTACTCCAGGTTAAGATGCGGCGTAAGGGAACTTGCAATATTCACTAGCAGGGGCAGCATTGTGGGTGGGCCTAGTTGCGGCTCTTTTTACACAGCCTGTTCAAGGCGGGAATGCTGCGCCTTTATTCCGCCTCGCTGTTCTGTATAAAAGGTATGGACACACAGTGGGGGGCAGAGTTGCTCCTCCAGTAAGCCGGCTACAGAGGTAGTCACAGCCGCATGGACGTCTGTGTCAAGCTTCGGGATAGCTGGCATGGCTGGACAGGGAGTTGACGCTATTGTGTTACACAACATGCCAGGATGCTATGTAAAAGCACACACGGTGGCATTATGCTGGTTATGTTTGGTTCGGTGAAAAAAAAGCGAAGGTGGCTTAGTGACGGATCTCCTTTACAGCTATAATGCGGTATGTCTGTATAAAAAAGTGAGAATACATGAGATGAGAGTATTAACATTAACATTAGTTAGCCAAATTACTAACACTATATTGGCTAACATGCCAGACAAAAGACACCAGCGTTAGCGTTAATATTACTTATCATAAGCAAATCAATTATGTTTGCTGGCTTGGTGCCGATGAGCCGAACACTTTTTTGTTCACTTCCTTTGATAAAGTCATGATTACTTTATTTTGCTTGGTGGTGGTGTTGGTGACGGGCCCGGGACTTAGGTTGCTTTCATCGGGTGGAGCAGGTAGAGTTTTTGTAAGGAGGTAGCGGTTCATCCTGGCGGCGAACTTCACTGCAGGTGCAGCAGGAGTGCTACACCTCTGTCAGGTGTCATAGTGCATAGTATGAACAACAGCGCTGTTTGTGTTTGTGTGTTGAAATTAAAATTAAATGAATTGGATGAAAATAAAATATGGCATCATGTAGAATTAGGAGATTGACATAAACTGGTAAAGATAGAATTATTTTTTTCGAATTTTGGGGGGCAATTTCTGCCCCTCGATCATGGTTTTTAGGGGCATTTTGAGATTTCTTAGGGCATTTTTGCCTTTGCCCCCCACTGATTTCCAACGCTGCCACCACCACAACAGGGCCCTAAGTCACTAGCTAGACTCTTCTCCTCTGTAGTTCCCCGGTGGTGGAACCAGTTACCAAACTCTGTTTGATCTGCAGAGTCCCTCTCAATCTTTAAGAAAAGACTAAAGACCAAGCTCTTTCGCAAACACCTCTGCACTTGATGAACTGTAAGGAGAGAAAAAACAAAAAACAAAAAACAAAACAAAAAAACATGCTGCTATGCATTCTAATCATTGCCTTGTTGCACTGCCTGTTGGCATCTACGTCCTATCGGGCCCAAACTTAAGCTTTATGGCACTTACTCGTGTTGTTCTCTCCTTACTAGATCCCTGCTTGTGTTGTATCAGTCTCATATGTACGTCGCTTTGGATAAAAGTGTCTGCTAAATGAAAAATGTAAATGCAAATGTAATCTTGGAGGGGAGAAGTGTCCAAACTACACAGCTTATCCACAGGGATTCCTCAAGGATCAGTGCTTGTTCCCTTTCTTTTCTCATTATACACCACCTCACTCGGTCCAAATCCTTCCTGTCATTCCCGCTGGAAGACCACACAGTCTCGGCTCGGATGTCTGCCGTCTGCCTGGAACTTGGGTGTCATGATCGATGACCAACTAACCTTTAAGGTTCATGTGGCCTCAATTGCTCAGTCGTGTCAGTTTGCCCTGTACAACATCAGGAAGATCAGACCCTACCAGTCTGAGCATGCAGCACAACTCCTGGTACAGGCTCTCATAATAAACAAGAACACCTTGTAACAAACCGAACAGCAACTTAAATGGCTCCCGCCTACCTGAACTCCCTCATTCAGGTCTACGCTCCCTCCCACTCACTACGCTCTGCCAATCAAATGTGTTTTATCTATTATGATTATGATGCGGTCTTATTGGGTATTCTATTGCTTTTACTGCAGATTCTATGGTGCTTTTATGTCTGGAGCACTGGACCAAACGAAGTTCCCCATGTGGACTAATAAAGTTCATCTGAATCTGAATCTAGGTAAAATTAACATTTAAATACACAATATAGACCAAAAAAAGTTTTCCTTTCTAAAAAAGTAAAAGACAACATTTATTTGGCTACTGAAGTCTGGACCAATCACAACAGGCCATTTTTCATTGTCCTGTTAAACCCATGCACACATGTCACGGTACGGAAGCAGATTTGGTTTTTCATGTGTTTTTATCCAGGCTTTCACCCAACGTTCTAAATTGGCTATAGTAACATGTCAGTATCCAGCTGTGTAGAATGCATGTATCAGCGGTTTAGAATGCAGATGCTGTCACTCTCTAATAATTTCTAATTATTTTATTTCATGGCTGGAAATGCATTTCCTATTGAGACTAGAAGAACCTAGACAACAATGTAGGCAAGACGGGAGGTAAAGCCGAAAATTCCTGACTGACGTGATTGTCTCTATATTGCCTTGAAAGCATAGCCCATTTCTGTTGAGACAAGCTTATGAATTGACCGTGGTTAAACTCTCTCTTGTTAAAAGTCAATCTAGCTCACCCAACAGTCAATCTCTCTTTCTCTCTTCCTGCAATAATCCAGCCAGATCATCCAAACAAGACAGTATTTCCGTAATTAGAATTAAAATGTCAGTGTTCTAAATGAATGATTGACTTAAATTTAACAAATAGAAAATAAAAGATATGGCCTCAGGAGCATTTGAGCTCGTACTTAGTGGTCATCGTCCAATAGCTCGGACAATGGGATGAAAAAACTATGTCTGCATATGGTGATTAAATGCAATTTTAAATATTTTGATGAGCAGGCCTTCTTGAATGATCTTTTGAAAAGTGATATTCATAATACTGGTAAAATCCCAAATGTTCAATCAGCTCTTGACCATTTTTGTAAGTCTTTTAATTCAGTGGTTGATAAGCATGCACCTTTTTAAAAATGTAGAATACGGAATAGGTCAAGTCCCTGGTTCTCAGCAGAAATCTCCTCCTTACTTAAAGAGAGAAATAAAACCTGGGCACACACTAGGAAGGATAAAGATGTACTGTATATCTAAAAATTCCCTTTAAAAAATGATAAAAACATATCAATTCCAAGAGAAAAAAACAAAAACAAAAAAAGAACAAGCAGTTGGCAGCACAGTGCATTTAGGGACAAAAGTACATGTCTCAGTTCAATGTAGACAGCTCTTGCATGTCAACGAGTGACCAGCACTCAGCAAATGCACATCTGCAATAAGAAAGGCTAAATCTAATTATTATTTGTCTTTAATTCCCAAAGTGTATTCAAATCAAGCAAAATTCTGGAAGGTAGTAAATTCTCTCAACCATAAGTCTTCCCCTCCGTTTCCTACTCTCACCGCAGCTGTTGAGTGTTCAGTTTCAGACCATAAAGAGATTTATGTAGCTTTTAATAAACATTTTGCATCTGCTGATAACCTATTTGATGAAACTTATACAGGACCCCCTCTGTCTGCTCTTGATCCTGACACCAAGGTAATGCCAAGGCCTCATTTTATTTTACAGCTGTTCTCTCCATGTGACATAGCCAATGCATTACTAGTAGTCGACATCAAGAAATCAGTTGGTGGAGGATAAACTTTACCAATACTTTTAAAGCTTGCCACTCCAATTATAGTCAACTATATAACATGAATCATCTTTAACTTTTCAGTTTTAACTGGTACAGTTCCTAAGGTCTGAAAGGCTGCTTATGTAACTCCATTACACAAAGGCGGTGGAACAGCCAATCTTAACAATTATAGGCCTATCTCAAAACTATCATGCCTTGCAAAAATACTACAATCCCTAATAAATAACCATCTTAAATCATTTCTCTCAGCACATTCTATTTTAAGCATGCACCAATCAAGTTTTAGAGAAAAGCACAGCACTCTTACCGCCACCACTCTTGTTTTACATATTATCTTGGCTTTGGATAGAAGGAAACACTGTCCAGCTCTTTTTATTGATCTTACAAAGGCATTTAATACAATTGATACACTGCTTTTAAAAAGGCTTCATAATATCGGATTTGATCAGAATTACTTTATGGACAGACAGCAGTGTGTGACTATTGGAACTGTTAAATCTGAATTTGTGCATATTGCAAAAGGTGTACCTCAAGGCTCAGTCCTGGGACCTGTTCTGTTCACTCTGTTTATAGATGATATTGTTTATTCTGTTACTGGGTGTAATATTCATCTTTATGCTGATGATACTATTTTGCACTGTAATGCTGATATTGTACATTCTGATAAATCCCTTCAGCACTGCTTTAGTGATTTACAAGTTGCACTCAATAACCATAAATTAGTTCTTAATGCAGATAAAACTAAATTCATGCTTTTCACCAGAGCCAAAACATGATTGATTATGATAATCTCATCATCTCTACTAATAATGGCACAAATATTGAAAGAGTCATAGAATACAAGTATCTTGGAATTTGTATAGATGAGAAGACAACTTTTAAAAAAAATAGGTTTATAGGAATAAAACATGTTTTCCTCTGCATTGTAGAAGCACTTATTAGACGACTTTTCTATCAGTATTAGATTATGGTGACATTTTATACATGTATGCTTCAGCTGCAACTCTGAAGTCCTTGTCACTCTGCACTAAGATTCATCACTGATGATAATTATAATACTCATCATTGTGAGCCTTATGCTAAGGTTGAGATTGGTTGACCCTCTCTCTCTGTAAGGCATGATAAACACTGGGTTTTATTTATTTATAAGGCTCTTACTGTTTTTTTACCCCCTTACATTATTTCACTGTTTTCTTTCAATGCTAGCCCTTATTAAACATGTCAGATGATTTGATTACGTTGCAGGTGCCAGCTGTTTTTACTGAAAATCCAGTTTTTTGCATTGTCTACCTGCAACCTGGAATAACATGCAGAACATTCTAAAAACTTACCTCATTTAAATTTTTAAATTCATCTTGTTTCACTTCCAGCTGCTCTTGTATTTAATTTTAATTGCTTTATTTATCCTAAGGTTTTTAATATCTTAGTATTTTTACTAATTTGTTTTTTATTATCATTACTTTTACTTTTTTTATTTATCAACTTTCTTATCTGTGTATCTTATCTGTGTTTCTTGGTACCCAGGATGTGTTGTATGTGCTTTGCTGGCTATATTGTCGATGAGGTCTAAATAAAGATTGGGTGAATGAATGAATGGATGGATAGATGTATTGATCTACACAATCCACAGCAAAAAAATAAACAAGATAGATAGGATAGGCCTACTATGTTTCATTTTTCGCACGATTTGAGCAGTACCCTTAGTTCATTAGTAACACATTTGACAGGAACTGACAATGTCTTCCTGTCGATATGGGCGTTAAAAAGTTTTCTATAAACTCAGCAGTAAACCACACCTATATTTCCAATTATGGCAGTTGAGAAACAAACTGCTGTTGAAGGATTTCTTCCTCGTTGGGTAAAACTTTCAATTAATGTAACCTAATGTTAATGTCTTAATGTGCATGGCCAAAAAAAAAAAAGAAATGTCTCCAATACAACGTGTTATGTATCTATTTACTTTAGCCATGTGGTGAGGAATCAAATTCTACTTGGGGTCCTTCCCTGAACAACCCCCGTCATAGTCCTGACGGGATTCCCGCGGTGGAGCCCCGCCTCCTTCTCTGGAAAAACGAGTCTATTCTGAGGACCATGTACGTCCTGGATCAGCAGTCCTCAGGGGGCATCTCATACATGAAAGAGTTCCACGGAACAGGCAGTGCATCCATTTCTGTTTTTGGACTGTTTCAGACTACTTTCCATGAAGCTCAGCCGGGACTCCTCATCCTCAGCAGAGCCGTTCTGTAGACGGTGGGCTGCGTTTTGTCACACTCTCACTGGACTGGATCTGTTTAACGAAATCGAATCGGAATTTCGCTATTCCTTCTCCTCCTGATATTGAATCAAACCTTATAGCCTAACTAGTGGAGACTTTACATCACTCGGGATGGATTCAGATCCGAACGTTAAATGCAAAATAGTGGTTGTTGGAGACAGTGAGTGTGGGAAAACCGCTCTGTTGAACGTTTTCGCTAAAGACTGCTTCCCTAAGGTAAGTCATGTGCCATATTAATGCCGCTGACATATCACAGAAATGACTGTAGGCTACATTTACTGTACTGTGTTCTCTGCAGGGCTACGTGCCCACAGTGTTTGAAAACTACACGGCAAGCTTTGACTTGGACATGCAGAGAGTCGAGCTGCGGCTATGGGACACTTCAGGTGAGGATACTCACACTGCTCAGTGCTAACTTACTGTGTATGGGATAGGAATGAATGGCACGGATTTCGGGCGACTCCCCATTCCTTTCCCAGAAATAACCACTGAACACATTTCAGCTAGGGAGGAAATGAAAGCAAGGAATGATAGAAAGTCAGAAATAAGATGTCTAATTGTGACAAAAATATGAGATTTACTAAAACTAAATAGTAAGACATTTTGATTGGTCTTGTAAGTATGACTTTGCCCTTCATCAATTTGATTTTCTTAAGTCAGAGTATTTTTTTTATTTGATATCCTTCTTAACGTTTCATTTATTTTTGTAAATTACTTTAAGATGTCATTAATGGGGGAAAATATATTGATTTTAAATCATTTCAAAGCACCCTTTATTTTTTACAGCTAGTCACTGCTTCTAACATAATGAAATATTCAGGGAGACATTAGACTTGTCATTAAAATGATCTTTTATTTCCCAGCTTATGGGTTTATTAAGAGGTATCATGGTATTAGAATGGATTACAATGACTGGCACCTGGACAAGTTTCTAATGTTCCACAGTACTGGCAGGATCTAACATGAACTGCCAGACGCATCAGAAGTCCCCAAAAAGTATTTTTGGCCACTGTCCCCACAACAGCTGGCAGTTATCACCATGGAGCTGTTCAGGGATGTGGTAATGTGGGAACTGTGACGTTGTTTGTAGCAGTATTTTGTACCTAAGGATTTGCTGATATGATAATTTTATAGTTCAGTTATCTTGGCCAAAGTTACCTTGGTATATGATATAATCTCAAAGATTGGAAGTTAGTTCAAACATAATTCCACAGCACTGGAGTCACATCTCTAGTAAAGCCCCATTTCTTTAGATTGTTGTAAATGTTCTGGAAAATGATTTTTTAATGGGAACCCTGTTTGTCATAGACATTGGAAGGTTTAAGCTAAATGGAGTGGTGCTTATTATTGGTGTTAAACCACAGGTGCCGGAACAAATTTATTGACTTTTTATCTTTGAGCCCCAGCTGTCAATCATACACACAACATACACCAGCCCGCCCACTTTAAGGTTTGTAGGCTCAAGGAGCTTTTCAGTGATAAAAATATAATTACATTTGAAAAGAACTTGAACATGATTTTGAAAAAGAAAATAGATTTTTGTGATTTCAGTTGGACTGTAATTGTGTCTTATAATTGAAATTGTGATCATTCAAAAAAATGAATTTTCCTTTAAGTTTTACAGCTCTTCTTTTGTACTTGAGCTGTATTGCAAACGTCTGGGGTGTCACATTACCTGCTGTTCTTACAGTGGCACTATCTGACCCTTGGGGCGTAGTTACGGAATACTACAGGGTACAGCTAAAGATGAAATACAAAGCAACAGGTTTAGCTTTAAAGTCACAGTAGGACATCGCAGAGAGGTTTATATTCCTTTGAGGCTGGATTGTATTATTACATACACATTGTAATCACAGCAGTAATTATTTTCCATCTTGTTACTGTCAATCAAGCAGCACATAGTTACAACTTAGAGGTGTTCAAGATGTGAGTGAATGAATCCTTATTACTGAATCCTCAAACCTTTGTACTGAATTGTATTGAATTATTGTTGCCACTGACCCAATCAGTAGCTTTTTCATTGGAGAAGCCCCTCACTGGTGACTGAAAATGCCACTGACATAATGAGTCCATAAGGTTACTGAAAGACCATCAAATTCACAGAGAAAAATCATGATGTCATTACTCTGTTGTAGATAGGTGGTTCCTTAGCTATTAATCATATGAACATTGCTTATAAAGACCTAGATTTGTATCGAACCAAACAAACCAGTAACAGACGAGGTAAAGATAGCCCAGTATCTATGGAATGACATTCATGATGGACAATTCTGCACGTCATGATTGACGTCCAAAAATCACATCCAGAAATTAAAGTGATTTGGAATTTCCACCTCTGTTGCCTGGTGTAGTACATTTCTGGTTGATGTTACATTGTGCTGCAGGAAAAAAAGAGCCACACTTTTAGCCACACCACCCTGCAACATCCCCGTAGCCCCAATGCTGACTGAGAATAAATAGGAAGCCTTTTTTTTTTTTTGCTATAGTCAGTATGACTGGATATATCTGGATTTCTGTGAACTCAGAGCAGTGTCTCAGCCAGATTCGGAGGAGGGCTGGGCAGCAAGAGGAGACATTTTAGTGATAGGGATTTAGGAGGGAACAAAAAGTTTGAGTGTAACGTAAGACAGTTCAGAGTTTCTCAGCTAAACTCTTTGAATGGTGGGTGAGCTGCCTGTTGTGAAGCAGGGGTGTAAGCTGTCATTTTCTCAACACTACAAGTTCCAGAGAAAAACTGACGCTGTGTGTCTGGAATGTAGGCGAAACCCTGGCTCTGGAATTTTGGATATAACTAACTAAGAGTCAGATTTCACTGTAGCCAACATATGAAATTCTCTCATCACCCACTCCCCTAGAATATACACACAGCTATCCAATGGCATGGAGTCACTGCTGTCTTTAAGCTGCTCTACAACAATTATATATCTGAACAAAGAAATGTTAGAATATAATACAAGGAATCCAAACATCTACTCTCCCCGATCACGTGTTGTTTTCCAAAGCTTCTATGATTCCACACTCCACGCTCAGATGTGTGGAGAGCTCAAGCAGTCCACAGCCTGCAGGTTATTTCCCTCCTGTAGATTTGCTGGGAGGTGTGGCTCAACCTGCTAGTACTGTACTATGCTTTTGGTTGCTTATATTATCTGAGCATTCACTCACCATCTGTTCCATTAATCATGCATTGTAATAATGATTGTATCCTTTATGTGACAAAGTGAGTGACACCACACCATTTGTCCCCATTACACTTAGCTGTATTTCTTAACATGTTTGTCATTTGTTTGTTTAGCCAGTTTGTGGCATTGCATTATTATCCCAGGTCCTGGTTGTGTTTAGCATTATTTTGTTACATTTACATCTGCATTTATGGTTTAATCAAGACAGACAAGTATTGTATTGTATTGTATTGTCATCAGTGATGTCATGGGTTATGATATTTGTACTTATTTTGGTTTATGGCAAGGACTATACTGTGGATGATGTGCGCAAACCATGTTAACTAATACAAGTGATACTGTCATATACCATTTATTGGTATAAGGGAGAGGACACCCCTGCAAGAAATATGGTTCTGCCCAGTCAGATTGGAAGGCCTGCTTAAGGGGAGAGTTGTTGGTTTAGGGAGAGAGCAGGTGATCATGCCAAGCTTTGTAGTGTAGTGCAGTGTGATTTAATTTAATTTTCGTGGAGACACTTATGCTGCGTTCACATGGATCCAGGCAGACGAGAGACGGTAAACCAGATATCACTTTAGTGGACAAGAGCAGGATGGTAAAATTAAGGTCAGGCCGGCAGAGAATACCGGCAATGGTAATGGTAAATGGCATTGCCATCAAATGTTAAAATATTAAAACTTTTTGCTGTTCTCTGTGATGGAATTTATAACTGGATGTTACGTAGCTCCCTCACATAAGCATGGGCAGATCACCCATTTTTTTGTGTGGACAATGAGAAGCTAATAATTTTGGTGCAACAACACCTGGAATAATACGATCAGAGCTTGAAATCCTACTGAAGATTTTGGGGAAGTTTTAGAGGGAATTTAATATTAATTTTAAGTTTGCAATAGAATATTTAGAGAAAGCTGCATTTTATAGCTACATGCATTACTAGAAATTTACACAAAAAATAGACACAAAATAATTTGATTTAATATATTTTATTCCACTCTTTGTAAACAATACAACATCACCATAACATATCGTCATGCATGTTTCATTTTCCGTCCTGCGATTTGTCGGATTGTTTGTTTTTCCCGTGCCGTCCAGGTGTTGTCCGTCTGCTGTCTACCATCTGCCTGAATCTATGTGAACGCAGCATTATTCTTGGTTACACAGGTAAGGTTGGGTATCGTCTGAATTTTATCAATTCCGGTTCTTATCAATTCCCAGTTTCAATTCCATTATGGTAAAAAAAAGAGGTCAGATGTTTAGATAACAAAATGTCTTTAGTCTTTTAAGCATTTACTTTGACTTTAATTGTTTCATTAAAATGAGTAAATTCAAATTCTTTTTAAGTGAACATCATGCTTTTGTTTTGGGTACTTTCTGTCTCATTCCTCAATGATGTAGTGTGCTGTCACTGTAAAGGCCAATTCATGCTTTCTGTGTCCAAGGACAGCCATGGACTTGCACATGGACTGCGGATGCACACACAGTCCCATTCAAACTTTTTTCAGAGGCATCCGCAGACACAGACGCATTTCACATGTATGCGCTAGTAAACAGGGTTGCAGCATGACAACTTCCCAAAGTTGTAAAATCTAGTCTGTGACTATTACAAACCGCTGTGCAGTGTTTTTCTGATAAGCCTTTAAACGCAATAATCTGTCAGTGCAACCATGTTGGATCGTATTTTGTTGTCTCACCACCACTTTAAACAACACAACCCAGCCCTTTGTATTGTGATACACAGGACTGTTTTTAATCTGAAGGCAGCTGAGGAGTTCCTGTATGTTGCTGTCACTGACCACACTTTTGAGCATTTACCACAGTCCATCTTTCACTATTGTTGTGACGTTAGCCATGCATGCTCATATCTAAACAAACTGACGCTGTTGCGTTGATGCATGATGTAGACAGGTCCCGGTAACCGGTACCCGGTTCTTGGCATTTTGGATTTGGTTCTAATTTGGATCCGGTTTTCGGTTCTCAACCCTATTTATTGGTCTAAATAAAACAGAGTCTGCCCCCTATCACCTTCCTTGGTGCTTGGGTCAAGCTCCCTTGCACTCTGGATTAAAATATCCATCTGTAATGTAAGCAGCCAAATGAGAAATGAGCTCATGTTCCTCAACCTTTCTGGACCACAAGTATTTATGAAGTTACCTGCTACATGACAGAATCAGTCATTTGCCAGTGCCTTTCAAAATGGCCCATGAGAAAAAATATTCATTTGAGTATTCATATTATTTATATTAGGGCTGGGTGTTGAACTTCAACACTTAGGAAAACCTCATGTAGACACTTCTCTGATTTATGGCTACATTTTATTTTGGAAAGGTTCTTCACTAAACACTAATGTGTTGAGCAGTTTTGCATATTTTGTTAAAAGAAAAAAGGGTTCAAATATTGGTATATTCCTTTTTAATATTGACTATTACTTTTTATATTGAGTGAAGTATTGCTTTAGAACTTGTACTGAAATGTGGATGTTGTGTAGATTTTCCATGTCAACTTCCTGCCTTACTTGAAGGTTCTATATGTAAAATTGTGAAGCAATTTACATGTATTACTTGTTTTTTATTGCCAATGAGTGAACGGGTATTAATGTAACATAAAAAATGAGACCTTCCCCAACTTTCTCGGTGGTAACAGCCTGTGGACTGAAAGCCCCGGGGCGGATTTTCTGTGAAAATCCAACAGAAGTGATGTCTATGTGCGCTCCCGTATGCCTTGCCTTCTCCTACTAGTGTCAACAAACCAGCATAACGACACAACAACAAAAATGGTGCTATCCGACTAGAAACACCCTGCAGATATTAGCTCTCCATCTAATGAAGCAGCTAGCTGCCTCCGTCAACCACTATACATTTCAGGGTTAGGGTAAGAAACAAAACACCCCTAAATGACAATTTGCCCCATCCTGAGCACACACAGCTAAAACATTATTTCCTTAACAAAGGAGCAGAAAACAAACTCTAGATACCAGAACATAGCAGAACAGAGCTTACCCCTTTTGTTTTTCCTAAAGGTCATTTCACTGACTGGAAGAGAGAAATACTTTGTAGAAACACAGTGCAAAACACAATGTTAGAGATCTTTTATGTAATTATGAGAAGTGTAAGTGAGGAAAAAGACATCAGACAACAGTTGAGATTATGTACATTAAAGTTGACAAATTTCCTCATTTGGAGGTGGTGGGTTGGGGGAATGGTGTAACCCAACAGTGGTGGACTTTGCCACAAGAGACCGCTGTTTGTTTCCTGTTTCCATCCTGTAAGTTGGGACAGTTTTTTAAAAACTGTAACTACGATTGTCCCCTAACCATAGGTTTTGTGCCTAAACCTAACCAGACCTTAACCACAGCGTTGTCACATTATAAAACATAATTATTTTTTAACAGTGATCTGTAATGGTTTTCGTAAACACAGATAAATTATTTTGTCTGGCCAATTACTGCTGATAAGGGCGATTAGAAAACGCTCCTATGTGTCATTTTGGAGTCACATGGTCAAACCAAGAACGGGATATTACCAGCCGACACTTGGTACGCCCAAACCAATTATCCACCCCAAACTCGTCCCTAACGGGATTATCATCGTTTATCATGCCTCTTTGCTTCTAATAGTCAGTATCCATGTGACCACAGAGGTCGCCTTTTAAGCTTTTGAACAAACAACTAATGGTGTCATTTTGTGATGAGGACAGTCTCTCAGTACTCAACAGAAGGAAATGTTAGTGATCAGACTCATTAAAGTGACAATACTGAATAAATGTAAGGTATAATTCGATTGCATATTTGAGTTGCTACATTTAGAGTTACCTTAATGGTTTCTACTTCTTGTTTTCAACCAGTTCACAACACTGTTTCATTAGTCTAAGGATGAGATCTATGAGAAATAACACTTCCCATTTGATATAAAAGTGTCAAATTTGAAGTCCCTCCTTTGCTCCCTTGGTTCCCTTTCAGTCAGATTCTGCATTGTAATCTGGATTCTCCCACAAACATCCCATGGAAAACCCCTCATACCACAGCTCCTGAAGGGTGGCAGAGCCATTTTCAAGGCACTGTGGTAAAGGCTATGAAAATAAGGGCCTCTGCTCTGTTTGTTTAACATAAGAAACCTGACTTAACAGATGTGAAAAAATTTCATCACTGTTTACATCTTGCCCATGTGGATCTGTTCATGGAAAAATGTGTAGGGTTGGGGTATCAGATTTCAGCATGTTAAAGAACTCTTGCATGTGGAAAAGGGGCCTCAGGGTACTGATTTGACTCTAGAGGATTCTCACTCACTTTAATTTGTGTGTAGGTGAAGTAGATTGATAATATAAAGAGACCTCTGGGGTCATTTGCATTGTAGTCTCTGAGCTGGTCCAGAGTGGACCATCTGGATTCCATCTGTGAATCCAAACATCTTGGTTTGAATAGGTTATGAAGTCACTTTGAGAGGTACTAGATCAGGTTCTGAGTGATTTTTATGACTTCCAGTAAAGCCATGAAATAGCATAGTAGCATTCTATATTCTTTTTTTGTTCGATGAAGAGGCCACTTGGCAAGATGTCTTCACCAAATGACTCAACCTTCTCTTCAGAAATAAGCTACTGTTTTCCTGCAGCCAAGCCTGTGTGAAATAAATCATTAGAAAAGACACATTTTTGAGACAAAACTTTGTGTTCTCTGCTAAAAAAAAAAAAAAAGTATTTGAAATATATAAAATAGCTTAATTGTCTTGTCACATGTTGTGCCTGTCTATGTCGTGTGTATAAAGCCTGTGTACAGTAAAGTGAAGTACAGTAAATAATTAAGGTGCTGAGTCCAAATATTGGATGTTCTTTTATGATTTATAGGCTCACAGAAGTCATTGTAGCTGTACTCAAGAATCTGTTCTAAATGATGTTAAGCCACACTTTACTGACTCATAGACCATCTCAGTCTGGGAAGTCAAGTTTTCTCCATATTTCTGAGGGACTATACAGACTTCCAGAAAGGTTTCTTTACCCATGAATCATGCTACATGATCCAATAAGATCCTAGATCTTACCAGCTTTAGTAACCTGATGCCCTGCAGCATTCCATTGCATCTATCCATCACTCTGTTAGTAGAGGTATTCAGGTCATTGGGCTGTGTACCAAGTTGCTTGTTGCTCATTCATGATATCACAAATGGAATTATACAGTGTCTTGCAGACTCCTGCTGGAAAAATGCCTGGGAGGATTCAGTCCTGGATTCTCTGCTGGAATGTACACCGCTGTAATACTAGCCATGCTTTGGAATAACAAAGACACTGTCATCATTGTGGAGCAAAGAAAAGATTTTTTCCCTGGAGGACTATGCTAGGACCAGTCTGATTTATGCAGCTGAGTGGAGACAGCACTATGACTCAGCTCCTACTTATACATAATGAATACATGTGGTAGCCACTTCACTTTTATTTTCACTTTAGGTCATTTTTTCTGGGATGTGTGTTGATGCAGCTGTGTTCATAGTCGTGTGGGTCTGATGTACCTTTTATATCTTGGGTTTGTAAAGTAATTTTTAGTCACACTTGCAGTGTGCGTGCAGGGTTGGCTGTGTTAGTCTGTTATTCTGTTGGTTGGTCTATCAATTTGGTTCAGAGTGAAATATCATAACAACTATTGGATGAATGGCCATGTAGGTTTGTAAGGACATTTGTTGTCCCTAGAGAATGAATCCTAATGACTTTGGTGGCTTTTCTAACTTATACTGTCACCAGCAGGTCAAAGCTCTCAACAATTACTCGATGGATTGGCACAAAGTTTGGTGCAGACATTCGCGTATGTAATGACTATGGTGATTCCTTGGTTTTTCATGCCAAGGATGGTGGCAGCATCATCAGGTCAAAATTTCCATTCGTCCAATATTTTGGTTTATGACCAAACACCAGCAGAACTGATGGATTTCCCAACTTTGCTTTCTGATAACTGCTAATTTGTATGTCCATGTGTTAATACACTAAACTAAGATGCTGACCATAGTCAACATACCTGATAAGGACAGTATGTTAACATTGTCATTGTTAGCATTTTAGCATGACAAACAAGCACCATTGTAACTTTAACATGACTGACAAAAACAAAAAATCCACTCACAGCTAGTTTGTATCAAGTGTATTTGTTGCTTTCCACAGGGAGAGTCAATGCTCCACTGTCACATCTCCACCACCAGTGATCATGGATGCTTTAAGGAGGGTGTTGAAAAATGTTGAAAATTTTTAGATATACAGCATATCCTCATCCTTTCTGTTGTTGTTGCACTGTTGTGGGCTGGGAGGAACAGCATTTAGTTTTTTTGTGTATGCAAATACACAAGAAAATTACAATAAGCTAAATCTTGAATCTTTGGTACAAATATTTTACATGGCACTCACTAAATTAGTTGTTTTTCAGTTTTCACCTAAGAGCCTCTGTTTTGAACCAAATAATGGTATTCTATTAAATCTGTCATAGCCCACTCTCTGGGGATGTGCAGAAAATCTTTGTATCATGTCTGGCAGTATATTCTTAATCCTTAGCACCTGACTAACAAGTTTTCATCAAATATAGCAGCTTGTATTGAGTCACAACGCTCTTTCCACTAATAGCATTTCTTTGCCCTTCAACATTTATAAATCAATTCAGAAATCATATAAAAAGACGCTACTTATAACTTCAGCTCTTGTCTAATAATCATAATAATCATCATGTTTAAACTTAAATTTCAGTATCAATAGTAATCCAGTGATTGTTGTCTGCACATCCATGGTTACAGTGTAAACAGGAAATGCATGTAGCTAATGTAATATGTAATGGTAAAGATTAGCCAAAATATAAAGATTGAGAAAAATCAAGGGTTTATTATAAAGCCCATTGCTAATTGACTCACTCCATAGAAACATACTGTAAGTATAATGAGGCATGAACTGTAGTACCAAAATTCAAAACGTATTAATCCCAAAAAGTGAAATAAAAAGAGATAAACACAGAAGTAATAACATGGTTGTTGTATGCAGTTGTTCTGACAGAAGCTGCTCTACACTGACTTTTGAAACACATAACGAAGTTGCTTTAAAGCTACTTTATGGAATGTCTCTGAAGCACTACTTAAGTAGAACAACTGACCTGTAATGTTCTTTTAATGAAGGTTCTTCCTACTATGACAATGTGCGGCCTCTCTCCTACCCTGATGCTGATGCAGTCCTCATCTGCTTTGACATCAGCAGACCAGAAACATTAGACAACGTTCTCAAGAAGGTGAGTGTAAAGAATGTCCTTCCCTGTAGAAAGTGGAGATTCTTCCACTGATTCTTCCATTGTTCCACTGCCTTGTGGGCTCCCCCAGGGGTTCTATCCTATATTTATATACTTTCCCAATGTTCTTAATAGTTTCTAGAGTAGTCAGCTAAATGATAAAAGTAACCAGTATGGGGCAGATCAATGAAAATCACAGATCAATGATAACAGTCTCCTGCTCTTTGTTCCTTTCAGTGGAGAGCAGAGATTGAAGAGTTCTGTCCCAACACCAAGATGCTGCTGGTGGGGTGCAAGTCAGACCTCCGGACAGACCTCTTCACCAGGACCCACAATAGACAAACTCCAGTATCGTATGATCAGGTGGGTGAATGTGTCTGTTAGTCTTGTTCATTTCATTGCTAGGATCAGGAGGTTTTGGGATAATATCAGTTCTTTTTTTGAATCTGGTTCTATTTAATGGAACCTGGTTCATAACAAATTATAGTGTTGATTATTACTAATGTAACACTGTGTGAAAAACATAAACTATTCATCAAGATCATCATTTTACATCCTTAAAGGGAGGTCTACCATTTTATGTGGTTGGTGTTATGAATTGGAGAGGAAAATTTTACAGCCAGTTGTTGATTGTTCTCTGAGGAACAAAGATGTAGTACATGAACACATCTTAATGGATCTGTGTTTTGATTGGCTGTGGAGACTTATTGAGTGGAGCAGGGAAGGCTATGACATTATGTTCTCTAATTCAGGAACACTTGTTGTAATGTCCATCCATAAATGTCCATCTGTTGTGTTCAGTTCATTAGAGTGTCTTTCAAAAAGGGCTTCTGATTTCTTTCACTTTCCTTTCATTACTCTTTAGTGAACAGACTAAAGAGTAAAGAAAGGCTGTGGTGAACAGGTGGTCTTAAACTGCTTGCAGGCGTGTCCAGAGAATCTCAGATAGTTTGCTTACCGACCTCAACCAGAAGTTTGTGAGGAACTTTGTGTAGCCATCAACTCTCTAGTTTAGGAAATTCAGTGACTCCAGTATTACAATCATTTACACATACAGAGGAGGTGGAACAACTTCTCTCATTTAAATGTAAATGTATTAACACAACTCAATATAGTATACATAGGCTATATGATAAAGTAATAACGTGATGAATACTGATGTGGAGTATAGGCAAGAATATTAGTGTAGAATAAGTAACCAGAAAAAAAACGTTTCTTTCACAATCACTAATAAGGATTACAAGGTGGAATATTTAAAAAATGTCAATGAATGAACTTTGAGTTGGAGAGAACATTACGCTGAATAAAGCTAATAGTTAAATGTAATGGCTGGCGGTTTGAAGGATTTGCCTACCATCTCAGAGGTGAACCCTATGCTATAAAACAGGGGTCAGCAATTAGGTTCAACCATGGGCCAGTCTTTTCAAAATTTTTCATATGTTGTTTTTCTTTTAATTCTTTTAATTCATTTAAGACTAAATTATATTTATACCAATGTTAAGGATTGTATCTAAGGGGGAGAAATGGCTGTTCGACTGCCAACCATTTTTGTTTGGGATGAACAAATCTGTTATGGTCGCAGAGGCTAAAGTTTTGGAATTAAAACTATGTTAGAATTCACACATTAAACTTTAATTTCTGGTAAGTTTATTAGACTTAATTTCAGCACCATGCATTGTCCAAATTATATTGCGCAACTATAGGTTTAATGTCTCTCTTCATGTAATAGATGTAACAAGTATATATTACAATAATTGGGATTTACAGGAACCTTGTGTTATTTTGTTATCTACTGTAGATTTGTGAAACATTATGTAAGGTTTATGATATAAACTATGAAAGTCAAAGCTTTCATCAGGGGGCCAAATAATTTTTTTCTGCAGGGCCGGATTTGGGCCATTATTTGCATACCACTGCTATAAAACCTAGAATGCAACTATGCATTCAACTATGTAGGCAATACTACATAAGTGAAATATTAGTGCAGCGATACATTTACCAGAGGGCAACTGACATGGACATACATTTTCATGAATATTGGACATTACATGTAGGAGATAACTATCACACCCTGTGTCCACCATGTGGTGCTAGAGAATACTAATTATACGTCATTTTGCTGTATGTCATATGTAGACCACACATATGGGGGGGTTGGAGGGGACAGAATAACAACAATCATAACAATAACAATAACAGCAGCAATAGCCGGGACACCAACACCAAAGGACACCAACAGGACCGCGAAAGCTTGGTCTGCATCCCAGAGTTTCCTACAAGATGAAAAAGCACAAAAAACTCCAGGGAAGAAGCCAAGTTAGTAACATGCATTGACAGTACATGAATGCATACAGATGGAAAGGGGGAGGAGGAGGAGAGAGGAGCTCAGTGCATCATGGGAAGTCCCCCGGCAGTCTAGGCCTATAGCAGCATAACTAAGGGCTGATCCAAGGTGAGCCTGGCTGGCCCTAAGTATAAGCTTTATCAAAAAGGAAAGTTTTAAGCCTACTCTTAAACGTAGAGGGGGTGTCTGCCCCCCGGACCGAATCTGGAAGATGGTTCCACAGGAGAGGAGCCTAATAGCTGAAGGCTCTGCTTCCCGTTCTACTTTTGAAGACTGTAGGAGCAGTCCGCAGCACCTCAAAAATGCTAAATGTAATTAGGGGGCACTATAGATCCAAAAAGCCATGCCCAAGCCCAATTGTGATACTAATTGAAATATTTACTAGTTCAAGCATAGCTGCAAAGTTTCATGAGTTTTCCCGCGTCCTAAAGGCCTCAAACGTGTGTTCGTACAATGAAAATTGATTCAAGAAATCCATTGTAACAATGTAAAGCCTTGTTAGAACAACTTCTTATTAATGCTCCAAACATGTTTTCAGTATAAACACTTAACAAAATATTTTGAAATGCAGAGTATAAATGTGACATACTATTATTCCTGTTCATGTCTCCTTTAACAGGGTTCCAACACAGCCAAGCAGCTGAGCGCCCCCTACCTGGAGTGCTCCTCCCTGCAGTCTGAGAACAGCATCAGAGACATTTTCCATGTGGCCACGCTGGCCTGCGTCAGCAAAAACAACAAGAACATGAAGAGGAGGAAGTCCTCCAGAGCCACCAAGAGGATGTCTCACAGTGGAAGGGACATGTCCACTGTGGTAACAACACACTATCAGCAGACCAAAGATAAAAGCTGTACTGTCATGTAAACATAAATGCACACTACAGAGGACAGTGCTGGATGGCAAACAACTGAAATGGTTTTCTCAGCTGATGAAGATTTTTTTTTCTCTCAACTCAAAACCAAGAGTGCAGTGTTCTGGAGTGTCTATGGGCTGGGCTTTATTTAAAAATGAGGCAGATGTGAAGACTGATTTGATGCTTTGGAGAAAAATTGTGCCAAGCAGACTTTATGTACACATTTGGCTGACAGAATACAATCTGGGGTGTGCATGACAGATAAATGATGGGCTCAGAACCAACACAGTACATATTATATGTACAATACACCATCACCTTCAACTACAGCTAGCTGACAGAACAAAAGGAAAAGATAAAGTGTGTTAGTAAGATGTTACAATTATTACAGTTACAATATTTACAGTTTCATTTAACACTTTTATCCAAAGCGACGTACATCTGAGAGCTGATACAACACAAGCAGGGATCTTCTCTCCTGATCTATTCAGGAGAGAACACGAGTAAGTGCCATAACGCTAAGATTGAGTCTGATAGGACATAGGTGCCAACAGGCAGTGCACAGAGGCAATGCATTCTTCTTTCAATTCTTTCTTCAGTCCATCAAGTGCAGAATTGTTCGCGAAGGGCTGGGTCTTTTGTCTCTTCTTAAAGATTGGGAGGAACTCTGCAGATCGAACAGAGTTTGGTAACTTGTTCCACCACCAGGGAACTACAAAAGAGCTAGTAACTTAGGGTCCTGTTGTGGTGGTGGTACCAGGCGCCTTTCATTGGCAGAGCGTAGTGAGCGGGAGGAAGTGCAGATCTGAATGAGGGAGTTCAGGTATGTGGGAGCTGTTTTACTTGCCGTTTTGTAAGTAAGTGTCAGAGTTTTGAATTTGATACGGGCAGCAACTGGGAGCCAGTGGAGGGATATGAACAGTGGGGTGACACATGCTGTTTTGGGCTGGTTGAAGACCAGATGTGCCACCATGTTCTGGATCATCTGCATTTTCATCCTTATCAAGCCACTCAGAGAATCCTCAAGCCCCGTGGATGAGGACATCTTCTCTTATAGATCTTTCAGGTTAACTTGGCCTCACATAGTACAATAGGAGGTTATTTTTTTAACCTTTATTTATTCATAGGAGTTTTTCTTAGAGCAGTGCTCTCTTTTTCAAGGAAGCCCTGATCACATTCACACAGTTACATATTCATACCTGGAAGCTGCCCAATACAACCACAGTCTGATCTGCTGGCCACTGAGCAGCTCCACTGGAGCAGTTAGGGTTAGGGGCCTTACTTAAGGGTACCTCAGTGGTGGTAATGAGGGAGGGGCAAGAGCTGCTTTTTCACTTTCCACAAGCTCACTTCTATAACCTTTAGGCCACCACTAAGATGTTATGTTTTTCCACCTACTTACTTTTATACCTCGTATTTTATAAGTGTTCTCGTCATCTCAGTTCTGCCCACACTGTGATCTGATTTCATTATGCAGATCACATGTTGGAGGTGGAGATGGGGTGTTGGATCTTGGGACAGTTATTGACAGCAAATAGTGTTCATTCTAGTGTTAGGCATCCTCGTAAGAAAGTAGAATAATGGGCCTCATGCAAGAACATTTTCATTATCTTATCCCAAAACTCTGACTTTTTTTCTGTAAGGTTTGCGTGAGTGTTTCAAGTCAGATTTAGCAAACACTCTTAAGTGCACAAACTTCGTAAATGCTTGTTTCAGCCTGATGAATGTCACCTGTTTATGAGGAGGTGAACATTTGTGATATTCAACCATTAACTTAATCAACGCCCCTAAAATTGGCAAATAAGGCTCTGTTTGTGAATAATGTTCCCAAAGAGTAAAAAGGAGAATTTCACACCACAGAACTTCAAGTCCTGCTATCAGAGCTCAGCAAACAGACACATAACAAATTTCTGAGTTTCAGTAGGGGACCCGAAACAATAAGAAAACATGAATCCAGCTGCCAACAACATGTCATCAGAGCAGCTCTGCACTTTGATAGAAATAAAGAGGGAATGATTTGACGTGAAGGTAGATGCTAAAAACCACCTTTCTACAGCATAGTGCTCCATGATTAATATGAGGCGGTCATGTGATAGTCACAAAGATTTTAGAGGAGAGAATATTATAGACTACGGTAGGTGATGTTACACTGTTGCTGCAACACTACTTGATACTGGACAGAGAGTGGCAGAGAGACAATGTCTGTCAGAGTGAGAACTTTAGCAACTACTGAAATGCAGAAGGTCCTGTGTAAAATAAAAATAATAATAATAATAATGATGGCCAATAAAAATCAGCCAATCTAAAAAAAATCTCTCATTAAATTGGCAGCCATGGTGATAATATGGTGAACAGAATATGAATTAAGTTTGTTTGTTACATATTTCATTGTAGTTGATTTCCATATCATATTTAAAATCTAAATTCATTCAGTCTAAGACATTATAATTCTAAGTCAAACACGTGCTTCCTCACTTGTGAAGAAAGGCAGACTGTTCAGGACTCATACCACAGGTCTGGACCACTTACCTAAGAGAGAATTTTAAGTGTGATAAAGTTGATGAATGCCACAACTTTTCTTAAATCACTCTTAAGAACAAATCTGTTCGTACAAGTGGTTCTTGCATGAGGCCCAGTGTCTTTATTTTCTCTTAAAAGTCTTTCGATGATTGTGGTTCTATGATGACTGTTTTATTTCAGTTTGATTGAATTGGTTTTATGTTTTTGCATCGGGGTGTGGTATGGTAACCCCCCCAGAAATTGACTTATTAATGTTTTCTCACAGCACCATATTCAGCAGAGACACCACTGGAGTACACTTTGGTCAACTAGTTATATATAATCATAGTGTCTAGATGAAACCAGTGAAAATGTGGATTAAATATGAAGTGTGGAACTGATGATCTTTTTTAGCTTAATAGCTTCATTATCTGCAGCTTTACATTTTACCCTTTCTCTGTCATTTGTGTATTTTTTATAATATGTTTGGGAGCCAAACCTTTCAGTGTCACACAGGGGTGAGTGTAAGATCAGACCTTCAATGGGGCTCAGCCCCTAATGAGAATGTGACATGCATACAGCACACCAAAAAAACGAAAAGTGATGAAAAATTAGGTATGATAGTAAAAAAGCAAATTATATAGCAATTGGTCTGTTAAAATGAACATACAAATGAACAAATTTAACATATTGATGTACTATCTTAAATGTAAGGAATACAAAGTAAAAACCATGACATAACAGGGCAAATGTCAGCCATTCTTAACATTTCATCTGTTATTTTTTAATTGCAAAAATGGCTCCCACTTAAAACCTAAAACATTATAAATAAATATGAAACATAAGAAGTGCGGTGACAGTCACTTATATTAAACAGCTGTTTGGCATTTATAGACCTGAACCCATTAGCTTTATCGGTTATCTACACAATAATGTTGTGGAGTTTGGTCCTCTACAACTTTGCCTGCTGGAGGAACAGCTTTAAAGGAGAAGAGAAAAAAATTGTGTAACCGCTTTAAAGAACTCACTGTTACTGATGCTGGGAACCAACCTAATAAAATATTAACCGATGGTATGAAGATTTTATTTTACATTTCATTTGATGTAATAACACAGTTACAGAGAGGTTACTGTGTAAATTATCACTCAAACTATACTTTGAGTCATGTTAACTTGATTTGTCACTGCAGACAACATATACAGTACAGACAGTAAGTGTTTGGATAGTTACACATTTTTTGTTGTTCTTCATGCTCTGTGCTTCAGCATATTCAATTTGAAGATTTAAAGTGCCAAGTCTCAGCTTTTTTTGAGTAGGGTTACATCAGTATTAAAAAAAACTGAGTGGGAGATATAGTCCTTTTAACATATAGTGCCCAAAGTTAGGGGTCAAATGCAGTTGGACAGATATACATCAAGTCAAACTAAATCATCATATTTAATATTTAGTAGAAAATCATTTGCAGTCAATGACTGGCTGATGTCTTAGAGCCATAAACATCAGCAGATGCTTTGTATCTTCCCTGGTGATGCTCTCTCAGGCCTTCACTGCAGACACCTTCAGCTCTTGCTTTTTAATCGGGTCTTCAGCAGATGGAATGCAGCTCAATCTGATCAAGATCAGGTGATCAACTAGGCCACCTCTTGAAACCCTGAAAAGCTCTTTGGTTGCTTTGGCCGTACAGTACCAGTCAAAAGTTGGGACACACCTTTCCATTCCTGAAAAGGTGGCCTCAATGAGAAAGTTTTGACTGGTACTGTATGTTGAGGATGGTTGTCCTGCTGAATGATGAAATGTGCTCCAATGAGTTTTGATGCATTTGACTGACTGTGACACACAGAATGCTCCTATATTCCTCTGCATTCATCCTGTTGCTTGTAGTAGTGACATCATCAATAAATGCCGGTGTGCCAGTTCCACTGGCAGCCATACATGCTCAAACCATAACAGAAGCACCACCATAGTTAACAGATGTGCTGCTATGCTTTGGCTCCTGAAATGTTCCTTTTTTTTCTCTCTGTACTTTCCTCTTTCCATCATTTTGATAAAGTTGATTTATATTTCATCAGTCCATAGAACTTTGCTCCAGAACTCTACTGCTTCCTTGCAGCCTGCCTTTCTGTTTTTGAGGCATACCAGGGGTTTCTATCTTGTGGTGATGTGGTTCTCCTGATCATTTACAAGGAAACATGTCCACCTACATCCTGGAGAGCATTCTTGATTTTTTGTGCAGTCCTGAAAGGCTTTTTCTTCACCATGCAAATAATTTTCTGCTCATCAACAAGACTTGTGCTCCTCAGTCTACCAGCTCATTTGATATATTGACAGACAACTCTCAATCAGCCCTGAGCCATGTGAGCTCGTTTGTGCAGAACTAACACTGAAACTAGTGTTTATTTTGTCAGCTATTTTTTTTATTTAGTCTTAGTCCTGTGTCAAATGTCCTTGTTAGTTTTTTTTTTAATCATACTTAGTCAACCTCATCCTGTTTTGTTTTTGTTTTTTAGTCAAGTTTTAGTTGACTAAGTCAGGGCATTTTAGTCTTATCTTAGTCAAAGAAAACCTTAACTATAACTTTTTTAGTATAGTTTTAGTGAATGAAAACTGTTGACATTTTAGTCGTTTTTAGTCATCATCATCATCATTTCAGTCAGTCTAGTCTAGCCAAAACCAATCATTTTTTGACATTTTAGTCAAACTTATTTCACATAAGATTTTATGTTATCATTATCTGATGAAAAACACAGGTTGAATCATTAAGATGAATCTTGCAGCTGTTTGGCACAGCCTATATAATGTAACACCGCACTCACTAATTGGTTTAATATAGCTTAAAAAAAACGTTACCAGACGTTAACCTACCTCAGTTTCTATGTGGTCAGCCTCAATGTGTCTTTTCAGGTTTGTGGTGTTCTAACTATTTTATGGCCACATTGCTTCCCCTCTGATAAAGCAATGCATTTGTTTTTTCTCTCAGCATCATTGTAACAAAAATGAGCCCAGATATCAGCTAGTTTCTTTCTCCCAAACCCTGTTGTTATCATTATTAATGTTAACTTGCTTTCTGTAAAATAGTTGATGTCCTCACTGTGCTCATTGTGCTGGTGTAGTCCTCATATGGTGTACACGGCAC
This sequence comes from Thunnus albacares, assembly GCF_914725855.1. Lineage (NCBI taxonomy): Eukaryota > Metazoa > Chordata > Actinopteri > Scombriformes > Scombridae > Thunnus > Thunnus albacares. Next base: position 684,608 of record NC_058116.1, on the reverse strand, counting down.
AGGAAACAGAACTGCTGCACATGCCATCCAATGATCAGGATATTTGGATTTTAATTTAGAAAAAAAAAAAAAGCAGTCCATAATATTTTGTCTCCTCTTTTTTGTTAACAAAAATAAAGAGAGATTTTGGAAAGTTTTTATTTTTTAAACTACATTTTAGTCTTGTCTTTTTTCATCAACAATATTGCATGTTGATATAGTCACAATAAGTGTTTAATGATCTTGGTGCCATCCTGTCATCATCTCGTCTTAGTCATGGAAAAAAAGGTAAGTGACGAACATATTTAGTCATAATTTTCATTAACAAAATTAACACTAGTTCAAACAACACAGCTGCCCAAGAAACATTTAGTAACCAAGTGTCCAATTACATTGGAACCCCTAAACTTTGGGCACTATGTGTTAAAAGGGCTATATCTCCCACATGGTTCTTTCTATATTGATGTAAACCCACTCAAATTAAAGCTGAGACTTGGCACTTTAATGTAGTATCCATTATTTTATTTACAATTGAATATGGTGAAGCACAGAGACCACAAAATGTGTAACTGTCCAAATACTTGTCTGGACTGTATGTAGTCTAAGTCTCTGTCATTCAGAAAAAAAAAAATCCCATGATTGAATCCGTGTTCAGAACTTTTATTACAATGCACAGCAGAAGAGAAAAACAGATTGAGAGTTCAAAAACAAGTTGAAGACGGGTACATTATAAGCCTAGAAAACTGTTTTAATGCTTTACAGACATTCTAATCACATCCATCATCAATCAAAGGGGAAGAAATAACTGTCACCTCTGTCAACTGGTGTGTAACCACTTGAACCTCCTATGTCATGTATTATTTAGACTTTTATCTCTTGACAGCCCAGGTTAGATTAATTGTAAATAAGAAATTCCACACTAAAGCTTGTATGAAGGGAAAAGACTGTGTGGTACATCAAAAGATCAAGATCATTGTTGAATGCCTTGCCAATGGCCTTTGTTTTGCTTTTTAACACCCTTTTCTATGTGATACACCAAATATACCATATCATCAAATGCATACCCTCTGTTGAACACACAAGATGAAATTACTATATCTTCTTATCTGACTCTAATCAGGATGACAAACAATCAAAAAAACGTATTACAGATATGATTCAGTATTCCAGACAAGCCTTAGGAGCAGACAGACAGATTACCAGTTGCTCTTATTACTTTCTTTACATGTTGTAGCTGGGGGGGATCCTGCTGGTTAAAGTCAGTCCTCCATGTCCTCCATGTCCTCACAAAAAAAGGCCTGCAAAGCCTTCCCCTTGGAGATGTACTTGATGCTCTCTATCTCACCACCGTAGTTGCTGGGCTTCTGGAAGTGAATCTCCAGGTGGTCCTGCAGGTCCTCCTCATCCTCCATGTCCTCAATGTCATCTAGGAGGATGGTTCGCTTTGGAGTGCCACAGAAGGTCTGAAATTAATCACAGACATCAGCATTGTCATAGTTCTGCTGCACAGCTTATTTATCGTATTCAGAGTTAGAAGAGATCGATATTGATCTGGTGAATTCAAGCTGACTGACTGCATATGAGTTATGTTCAATACTAAAAGGATCAAAATTGGGTTGAAATTTATATGAATGAATGAAGAAAAGTGAAATCTTCAGCATGCCACAGTAGCCTGCCGGTTTAGATGCACGCCACATAACTGCAACATCCATGGTTCGATTCAGGCAGTGGACCTTTCATAAAAACACGTTCACACCTAAACCAATGTATGACGATTAACAGAAAACTAAAACTACAGTGTCTTGTATCTTTATTTAGGCCCCCACTTGCACAGTATGTCTCCCTGACAGTAGTTACTATAACTTTAATAATTTTTGCCACTTTTGGTCATCTTTTGATCATTCACATATTTTGAACAGCATAAACCCCTTAATGACTAACAAACACTTTCCTACTAATCAGTCCCTCATTTACATCAAATATAATGGGAACAGCTGGTTTCAAGCACACTGGGTGAATGAAAATGTCCAGCAGCAATGATGGCAGTAAGCTGTTTTCAGCTTCCATCACTGCTCCTTCTGGTGGAAAGACAAAGCATTGCAACTGGTTTCCACATATGAAGGCCATTTCGATAGCTTATTTTGACTTATCCTTTAAATGTTAAGGGTCATAAACCAATTAAACTGCATGTGTAAAGGGTGACCCCGATCCAAAGGGCCAGTTTGTTAATACCCAAATCTGACAACAGTGTTTTTTGTGATGACTATAGAAAAGTGAATTCAGATTTTTTTAGACTTCAGTTATTCAGATTGGTTTTCTCTGACTAGAGAGCAGACTGCTCAGACAGAGCATATTCAGCTAAGTTTAGGATAAATTAAATAGAGGACAAAAGACAAAAAAAAAAGTGGCACCACTCATCTCCAACATACAACATTGTATTCGCCCATTGTTTTCACTCTCATCGGGGTGGTACAAAACATCAGAACCCTTGTCCAGAATTTATTGTACAAAATACAATAATCACTCCTAACCAATGGGTAAAAGTTAGAATTTCCTTTTTAGTACAAAATTAAAAGTTCTTTACTCTTTCAACCTCTTTATTTTTGTTTTTCACTTTTTGTTTTTCGTATGTAATTGGTGAATTATTTGGTAATAGTTTCAGGCACTGAACTGAACATGTGTCAGTGAGATGGTCTATGTAGTCTGCCAGCTTCTCCCAGTGGCAGTTTTGTTCCTTATAAATCCATTTTAAATCAGCAGATGTTTTAAGATGGATTCAGCATATCACTCTGAACTGACTGAAAAGACAGCCAGTTGCTTGGTTGTTATTCTCTTTATTTGTTTTTCTCTTTAATTCATGTTATTTCTGGGATAAGTTGGGCTCAGAAATGCCATCAAACAGAATGTGAGAGGTACCATAGCTACATATTCTGTATTCACTTTTTATTTAAAAAAACAAAAAACAAAAACATTGTGCCTTGTGTATGCTGAAACAATGCTGAACAACTTAGTTAATGATTGCTCCAACCAGTCTTAATGGGATGCCACTGTAGCCTCTTATTTAGGACACATGCCACATAATTGCAATGTGCACAGTTTGATTCCAGACCTTTGTTGTATGTCTTTCCAATCTCTCTCCCCTCATTTCCTGTCATCACGCTACTGTTGTTTTAATAAAGGAATAATAAAATGCCCCCCCCCCCAGATAAAAATGAACCAATCTTGGAATCTTACCTGAAACTTACGCAGCTCGTATTTGTAAATGGGTCCAACCTGTACATTCACTTCAGAGTCCAGATCCACACGGTACCTCCCTCTCAGAGCCAGACTCTCAGCAACTACACACAGGCACACATTTTAGCATTAATACATCATGAACACACTGATGCTCAAAAAGGTGGCTATCACTCAACAGTTCTGTTCATTGATTCCAGTAGTTGAAAATCCTGGTTGTGATTCTAGTTGTATTATTTAAGTATAAGTGAGAGTAGAGTAAGTAGAGTAAGAGAAGAAAAAGAAAACTGTAAAAAAGAGAAACTGCTGAAATGTTTGGGAGAGTAGGCTTCTGTATCTGTCATAAGATATTTTATGATTAAAGTTAGTAAAAACATAAAATATATTTTTTATCTTGGCATGTACAATTTGAATGATTGCAGTTTAATGCCTGTCTGTACCTGTGTTGAATGTCCTAGCATTAACTGGTTCTGGGGCATAATGATTATGACTAATTCCATGATGCCATTGAATACTTTGCCATGTCAGACATCTTCCTCCCCTGCATGGAATTATTGATGTTAACTGTATTGCTACACTTATTGCTTAGCACTAGCTCAGAGTTGTGCTTCATGAGAGTGGCTCAGAATAAGCCAAGCCTGGTTAACAAAACTGCTTGTTCATGAAATATTGTTGCAACATCTTTATATTGGTTGTGTCTCTATTTTATGGTAAATGGACTGTATTTGTATAGTGCATTTCTAGTCTTCCGACCACTCAAAACGCTTTTACACTACGAATCACATTCACCCATTCACACACATTCATACACTGAATGGGTACAGGGGCTATGGATTTGCTGTTATTTTCTATATTGCATATTGTTTGGGACCATAGATAAATATGGACAACATGTCTCCACTTCCTACCGCTATGCAAAAGTGAAACCAAAATATCTCCTTTCCGGGAGCTGCCATATTGCTTGTATGACGTAATTTGGAGCCAGAGTCTGCGCAGTAGAGTCGGGCAGCGGGATGGCGGCCCGCGGAACACTCCCCCTCAGCCGTTCCATGGCGTGACGGAGGTTTGAGAGTGGCTGTCACCGTTGTCAATCATGACGTCAGACCCCCTTTCTATATTGTCAAATAACTAATTAAAAACAAACTTATAAGAAAAATGAGCACTTGGACAAACATCAGCATGATAAAAACTACCTGAAATGACAGAAACCATCTTATTTGACTTGTACTTTGATTTTTTAGTTTTGCTCATGTCCCATCCACTAACATGGAAGGGGCGGGACTTATGACCTATATGACATCATGACGTCCATCTTTATATACAGTCTATGTTTGGAACTGAGGATCAGGGTGATGAGAAACAGCTGTGTCTAACTGGACCAGACCCCCCACACGGCGTAGGATTGGCGGACACAGGACATTGTGCTTTTTTAAGTCGATCTACAGGTGAGGCGTGAGGCACGAGGCGCGAGGCGCAAGGCGCGAGGCGCAAGGCGCGAGGCATGAGGCACAAGTGTACCTAGAGTACAAGGCACGAGTGTACCTAGAGCAGCGGGGAGTTTTAGCCACGACACAAAGTTTGGACGGCAGAGTTGAGGTGCGCCAGAGCCTGAGACGAGGTACCACGCGGACAGCCGTGTACAAGCCAGAAGTGATGTGATGTTTAAATACAATACAGAGAGTAGCTTCAAGTTTTCACTTGGTTTGAAGTCACATTTACACAAACAAACAGATAGTCATACCTCCAGGGTGGAGGAAGGTGATCTGTCCTGTCCCAGTGTTCTTATCGTACTCCACTTTCTCCACCTCTCCACCCCCTCTGCTGGGCCTGGAGAAACTCATCTCCAGTCGGTCCCTCATTCTCTCCTCTGGGATGGAAGGGGGGACATTGGAGACCTTGAGCTCCTTTTTGGAAACATCAAGGTGGATCTACATTGATGACAGGAGAGTGTCAAAGTAAATAATTTCCTCAATTTACTAGTCTACCACAAAGACCTGATGCTGGCTCTTAAAGCCATGTTGAAGGGAAGACACTTCTGGAACTGCAAAGTGCACAATTATACAGCCAAATGGAAGGCAACATGAGAGAAAATTTTTGTTAAATATCCTTAAAAAAGATTTTAAAAAATAAATAAAACAATGACTAAACTAACTAAACTAAAAAGTACAAAATAAAGCATAGTGTTATTTCAGGCAGCACACTGAACAGTCAACTAGCTCAGTCAGCTCTGGGTTTTCCTACCTAGCTACGAGCACGTTCATGTGAAAGAGGCAGGGTTGTTAATTACGAGCAACATCATCATAACCATGAACGAAATACTTCATATGATATGAGATGAAACAGTGATACCAAGTACCTGCCGAAAATTTCTGTTTTAGGGACAGAAAAAAGTCATAACCAACTAAGTGAAATGTTAACAACAGCCTGTACTCATGCAACATCAATAAGATGATGTAGAAACACTATAAATAATTTCCAAATATTAAAAGTAGGCTAAGGCTGTAGGACATGGAGGAATTATTATATATATCTTAACTATAGAGTGAGTATTTTTTGCTATTTAGTTGGATGATGAAGAAATCATTCACACATGTCACATAAAAAAACTTAAAAGAAACTGTTTTAAAAACAGAGAGGAATTAGAAATATGGAACAATAAAATGTTTCTACTGACCTATACAATTATATATTGATCTTTTTTACTTAAACCTGAAGTTACCTCGCTAACCCAAAATCCTGCTGCATAGTACATGCCTCTGTTGTGCATGAAAAATGTTGGTATTTATGCAGCTGAGAGATACTAGGATTTTATCTAAAATGTTTAGCCTTCTTGGATAGAAGTATATTTATACACTTCCATACTGAGAAACTGCTTGGAGTGTTACACAGTATGGCCTTCCGTGAACACTTTAAACTACTCATAAACAATCAATTATCTGATAAATGAAAATGCTGTTACTCTGTGGGAAATATGTAGGGCTCTTTTATTCACCTCAAACTTAACAGCTGGATCCATGGTTATTCTTTTTGGTTTCACAGCCAAAGTAGTGTTCTCACAGGACACTGAGCACTTGGGGATCTTCAGGATCTGAGAAGTCACTGGTAGAAAGAAAATATGACAGAGAATCACATCAGATGTGTATATAGTAGTGTTGTTTTTATTAGTTGACAAACTTTGGGTTGTGCTAATTATTACATGCCCCAGAGGTCAAACTTTTTTTTCATTTACTGTCAGAAGACAGCAAATCCTTCTCCTGTCTTTGAGTCATAGAGAATGAGTGAGTCACAGTCACCACTGTAATGAGAGGGCTCAGAGGTGCTCACAAGTGCTAAAAAGTGGCACTGAATGGTTGGCGACACTTTTATTTACTTACTCTGATCACATATTACCTGGTTCAATAATTATTTAAGGCCATGTTCATGCATACCTGTAAGCATTAAAGTCTAATTGAATTCGCATTTATTTATCTCTTCTTGCTGTCTAAAATAATGTAAATGCATTTCTTAACAATATTTTGTTAATAGTATTTATTATTAAAATAATAACATGGGTCTTTGGGGAAATAGCAGTAAGCTGGAGGGGCATGCTGATGTCTCTGTTTGATTGACAGCAGCTGGCAGGCTGCCAAAAAAGTGTTACAGAGAGACAAAGTAAACAAACTACTGTAGTCTGCAAGTCATGGGCAGACAGTGTGCTGTCAGCAGTGGTTTTGAAGAGTAAGTAACACCAGCGTCTAACTGGACCGAAGTGACATTTACTTACATGCTGTAATGTGCTGCAGCTACGAAGCTAATTAGCTATCTAGCCTGCTAACTGACGTTAGCCACGCACTGCCGGTGAATGTTTGTCTAGTGGCTTGTTCAATAAGATAGTGTTTTACAGAGCAGTAATTTAATTTCAGTTGGATTTTAAGATATCTAATACTGATGAATTTGTTTTCTTTCTTAAATGGAAATAAAACTTTTTTTTGTTGAAATACATGTTAAAACTCAACAATTTTGGTTTCACTACTTAATTTAAGCTGTCTTATTGGCACTGGCAATGAAACAAATGATCTGGACCTGATGAGGGAAGACACTTCTGGAAGTGCAAAGTGCAAAATTCCTCTACAAAATGGAAGGCCTCATGTGAGGAAATATTAGTTAAATATCCTTGAAAAAATAAACAAAACAAAACCATGATAAAATTATGCAGTTATCAAAGTTCAATGTGGGACAGTGATTATTAAAGCTTGTAAACTCCTTTGATTTTTGCAGTAAAAAGTGGTAACTAAAAACATTCAACAGGTCTAATAAGCAAGTATTTGACTTATTTCTTCCATCACAGTTCACTTGGAGGATGCAGGGCACATCCTCTTGGAACTATGAATGTCTATACAACATAAAAATTTTGTGCCAACCATCCAGTAGAAGTAGGACACTGGAGTGTCAAGTGATGCTAGTGGTGCTGGTGGTGCTAGAAGAAAAGTCAGGGGCTCAAATTATTAGGATTCAATGTCTCTGCACCATGACTATCTGTACCACATTTAAGGGCAATCCATCCAATAATTTCAGATATTTCAGTTTGAACCAAAGTGGTGGAGCGACAGACTGAAATTGCCATCCCTAGCACAATGCCACTAGCATGCATCATATAATATCATACAGTCAAAGGAACCTATGTGTACCTTTCTCTTCCTCAAAAGTGATGAGTGCCTGTCCTCCCTGCAGAGGTACAGTGGGTCTCTGGCTGATGGCAAACACTTCTCTGATTGACTGACTGTTGTCATCACTCTCCTCTTTATTCTGACAAGTGAACTTCACCTCTGTGTCTGGAATCTGGGCGTAGATCTGGACATGTGGATGAATACACTGAGTTACCAGTACAACACACTATTTCCATCTGTCAAATGATAAATGCTACATTGTATGTTATTGTTATCATTTTAATTTCAATGTTGCATTATATTATTAAAACATATTGGGTCTCATTCACTAATATATGTGTAGAAATGTTGTTACCTGGCTCACAAAATAAGTGCGCATGCAAAATTACCGTTGGATTCATGACACATTACCACCATGTGTATGTTAGTGAATCAGAATCATTCTAAATTGACAGGCATGTGCCCACTATCAGGAATTAGCATAAAACCACACCCCGTTTCTCAATATAAGGAAAGCTCTGATGGAGCGGTGCAGCAGTGTAGAGAGCTGTCACACATTGCAAAAAGTGTGGTGATGGTAAAAATGTAGAAAAACTTTACTGCTCAGAAGAAGAAGCCAGAAAAGGCAGATTTGGCTGGTAAACATGTCATTGGCACAACCATTCGGAGCCCAATTGTGAATACAGCCTGTATAGTTGTTGCACCACTATGTCCACTACAAAATAAAACGTTGTTAAATGTGTAGATCCGTGGAACTGATCTTAATAAATCTCTACTGCTGTGCCAGGTGCTCATCGTGTTTCATCTCTGTCCACAACAGATCGTGATGTAGTGAAAGCAGAGCGTCCCTCCCTATGCCACTACTGAACTGTCAGTCTGTGGAACACTGAACAGGCTGCTGGTTAACCAGCTGCATATATCACGGCCAAATCTGACAGCGAAATTCATCGCTGTCACATTCCAATATGAAAATTCCGAAATATAAGCGTTGTCATCTAAAAGTGGACAGGACAATTTGAATATATTAATAATTTCATTACATTTATGATGATGATAGATTACAACGTCTTAGCTATTCACGTTATAATTAGCAAATAAGTTGTGTATTGTTAGCAATTTCACACTTAAATGTTGTATATTTAGGCCCAATTATTTTTAAAATAATTGTGGTTGAAATATACTGTTTACATTGAATAAATATTGACCATATCATTTTTTAAAACTGTGGGACATTTACAATTTGTGCATACGCATGGTCTAAGGCAGTTCTAAATTTGTTTGCAGCGTAAGAACAAAGTCAGGCGAGAACATATTTATGAATCCCGGATTTGTGCATACGCACTGTTTGTGATTGAGGCCCGTTGTCTTTTATTTCGCTTCTCAATACAAATGAATGCAATGACAGTTTTGGCTGGTGCATGATTCTGAGGACTTTCTTCAATCCCACCTTGAATTTCTGCTTCAGTTTGGCAGAGTCAGTTCTCTTAGCCTTTAGCTCTGCTTGACACGTCATTAGTTTGTCCAGCAAATCGTGCTTGCGTTTGCCAAGCTTCTGGATTTCATCCTATGTGAAAGCATCATGTGAAAAAAATGTAGTGAGCTTCTTGGAATTCCATCTCATTTTTGCTTAGCAGCCTGTTAACATAACAGAGATGACAGTAACTGTACCTGCACTGCCTTCATGCTTTCATTGAATTCCTTCTGACACTCTTCCTGATTTTTGGCACAATCCAACATCTCCTGCTGGGCCTTTGACTTGGCTTCCTCTTCTTCCAGTTTTTCCAGTATCAGCCGGGATTTCACATCATGTGCTTTCTCTACTTTAGCCTTAAAGAAGAATTCAGGGAGAATACAGATAGAAAAGTGGACAGTTTTCTTAAGGACGAGTAAAAGTAGTTCCTGTAAAACTGTTCTTCTAGTCATATATATATATATATATATATATATATATATATATATATATATATGCAAAGACAAATGCTATAGAATTTTTAAATGTAATTTTAAATTAAACATACATCAAGAGGAGAGAGAAGATTTTCAATTACTTGTGCTACCACTTCTCCTTAAGTCTATATTTAAAGCACTGGCATATCTTGCTATCTGACCCTGTTCTGTCATCTAACCTCTGTGATCTTCCTCCTTTCATTTCCAACATTATCCTGACACAAACACTTCTTGCTCACATGTGTATCCACACATGCAATCAACTTGATATGCTTGATATCCATGTGGGTTATGCTATTTTTTGCAAAACTATCAGGTACACTGCAAAATAAACATATAGCATGTTGCTGTGCACTATAATAATATCAGACATGACATTTCCAATTCAACTTCTAATTCATGGCACTGACAAAGTCTTTCACCCAGAGAACGGGACCAAGATTCGCTTTGAGAAGTCAAGTCAAGTTTGTTTTATTTATATAGCGCCAAAGCACAACTGAAGTTGAAGAAACTTCACCTGGTCCGGAGCAGGTTATGTTCTGAGTTTCGGCTTAAGTTCTAAAATAAAACGGGTTGATGTACTTGGCCTACTGGAACTTTTATATTTTGGCCAAGAGAAAGGTGTTGAAATGACGTCAGTATTTCACGCATAGCTTCTTACCTTCCATGTATCCAGCTCTTTCTTGGCCTCCGCAAGTTGACTGTCTTCCTCCAAACCGCCGTCCATCTGACAATAAGGACTGTTACTGTATCACTGAGAAACGAGAAGTAACGATTACACTTTTCAAAGAGTTTAATCATGCTTACCTTGCCATTTATCGGGCTGTTGTTCGTGTCAGCCATGAATATGTTGACCTGATTGACGGAAACGAAATTCGGTAAACAAAAGTAGCCAATGTAAAATAAAGCCATAAATAAGTCATAATACACATCGCAAAGATAAACGACCCAACCTGTGACTGTATGTGGTTGCTGGTTTATTTTCCTGTCGAAACGCGAGACGAAAGCAAACACAGAGGCTCCGGTGCGCTGTAGTTTCCACTGAAGTGAAAATCAAAAGTGAAAGTAAAGCTGGATTTCTGCAACGCCACAGCCGAGACGGGCGCTGTTCTGTGGAAAACCATGTGTGCCACAATTACATAAAGATAGTGTACGCCGAGGAGTACATTATTTATTATTTTTTCAAAAAAATACAGACGTAAATGAACGTAAATTATTAAAATTCAACTTAAATGTTGCTGAGTGTGAGTTTAACTGGAATAAATGTTTGTTTCATCATCGGCGTCGCCAGGTTATTTTGCATGAGCTTAAACCCCGAATGTATGAAGCTGGACAAAAAAATGTAATATGTGTGACGCCGTTAAGCCACGTCTCAAATTCAAATATATCCTAATTTACACAGTCTTGCATCACTTTACAGCTGATAGTGACGCAGACTGGCCTCCTATTGCAGTTTCTGTTGCAGCTTCTAGGAGCGCTCGTTTTGTTTTTCGTTTGAACGTTGTTTCCTTGTATGAGAACATGGACCAACAAACCACCACCAGCTCCTGCTACGCGGGTGTTTAAAATAAACGAACCCTTCGTGCTGAAACCAGCTGGCAGACTGGAGCCGCTTTTATGGGACAGACGAATGAACAGTTCAGAGGATCATATATGACATTAACATGTGCGGCATCAAATAATAATGTCAGACAAAATACAGCGAAGTAAGTAGATCTTCAGTGAAGCTAAAGTTTGTTAAATTGACATGAGTGTTGTTTTAAAAACAGTTCATCTTGTGCTGCTGCTTTACATTACAGTAATGTTAATGTAGCTTGATAGTTTGGATAGCGACTGCTGATGTATTCCCACCGTGTGTCGTTTGTCCACAATTACTGTAATTAACGCCATATAAGTTAAAGTTCTGCTTCATGCTCTGTCAGACTTTTTTCCAGAGTGAGTGAAGGAATCAAGAGAGAGGAAACAGAAGTGAAGAAGAATCGCAGGATGTAACATTGATAGTGTTGAAAGAAAACAAGGAGAAAGTAAAGAACAGATTCAAAAAGAAAAAGGTGCAACTGATTCAAGATTTAAAGAAACAGTTTAAGGATAGAAAGAGAAACATAGAAGCAGCCCAGGCATCAGGTGATGGAGAGACATGAACACATTCAAAGCAGGGGGCAGAAAAAACTATCTAGATAAACCACTGTTCTGTAAATATTTTAAGGGCACAATCTGTTATCCAAACTAAAGGACATCCTAACAAACAAAAGTCAAAGCACAAGATTAAAACCTGCTATGAAAGGCCTTACAGAGCTTTGAATACAGGCACTAACACTATACAACAACTCTGTTAACGCAATATTTTCATCAGCTGTTAAAAGGTTGCTGACGTCCATAACTGTTGTAAACACGGCACTAAGATTGACAAATAGTTTCAGTTAGTAGGAAACAGTTGGTTGAGGTGAAAAGGAATCAGTCTATACATGCTTAATATTGTGGATTCCTGGCATTTAAGCAGCTGTGTTGCTCCACAACTGTCCACGAGTGTGAGTACCATACAGTCCTGCCCTCTGTGCTCGGGCAATGTGATGGTGAGACGGCACATTGAGCTCAATATTTCAATGATAGTTCAAGAATAAATTACAGATGTAATTGGGTAAGATTTGAGTTACCTTGAAAGGTGCTTATGGAATAGTTATGGCTCACTAGCATAAGCAGAATTAACAACGCTGGCTTGAATGTTTATGATAAAGAGGATCTATAATTTATGTTTAATATATGTGTGAGGCATCATTACACAATATGGCTTCAATTCACCACCTCACCACCTGCGTCGCCAGTGTCTCCTGTCTCCAAAATATTCATAAGCATGGGTAAGAGCTTCTGTACAGGTGTGCACATTCTCCCATCAACTTTGTTTTTATATATCCCAACTTTTTCGTGGGAGGTAACATATGTATCTTTCAAGCCCCATTTTGTGCGTATACAACGGTTTTAAATGAGGCCCCATGTTTCTTTATTTTTCCTTTTTGACTGTCAATCAATTTAGCTGCTTTTGGTGACTTGTATGGGCCTAGGTTTTAGTAACATAATGTTCTTGAGTTGTTTTATTGAATAATATTTCGTAAACGTTTAAGAAGAGCTCAATGACCTTAAAGCTGCCCTGTGAAGTTTTATTGTAAACAAAAGTTATGTTTTATGTCTTCTTCTTTTCCTCTGCCTTTGCTGGTGCATCGCATATAACAGCCACCTACATCATTGTCCTTGATCTCTTGCACAAAACAAATAAAAAGGGGACCCACTCATAAGAAACTGCTCCTAGCCCAACTAGAATGCATCCCTTTGATATACAAAGCAGAGCAACTGCATTAAAACTCATTGGACAACACTGTAATGTGCAATTATGAGCTACACTGCAATTAATCCCACTCTGTTACAGACAGGGTTGTAAGAGAGTCAGTCTAATTTTATCTGATATATTTTATTTTTTACTGGTAACTCGATGTTATATTCTACTTTGTGCAGATTATAACATGATCAATATGAGTACCACAACATACCACCTTACAGCAATGCTCCTTAAAATATCAAAAGTCATGAAAATATTCAAAATGATTCCTGAGGAAACATCACGTGTGTCCAGCAAGTGCACCACATATACTTCAGTTATTTTGTAAATATGGTTATTGATGTCAATTTTTGTAACATGACCAATTTAAAGATTCTGTAATTTAGCAACACATGCCAAATATGCCACAACTGAGCCACAACAGCTCCCTGTTGACAATGTAGCATCTAACAGTATATCCCTACTCCATTTTAAAGTGCTCAGTTTTCATAGTATAATATTTCTTGAACAAAATATGAGGGATGACAGAAGTAAAGTCAGTTATAGTCTAACTCAGTTTCTATACAAAATGCAATACAAGCAGATGTCACCCTTATGACTATCAGTTATGAAACAACAAACCCTTTTCATAATAAGAGGCCTTTTCACAGCAGTTGTTTTGAATTGTCATAGTAGGAAAACAAGAGTTTAATAATAACATTTATGATGGCTCTGTTTTAGTCAACTGTCCCAGTAAGCTGTGACAGTGTGACAGTGTGACAGTGAGGCAGCATGCATAATACCAAGACCCTGAAACTGTGCTGACTACTGAGCTAAAACTTTACTTATTGCCTCATTGCAGACAGACCTCTGTCTATTTGTACACCCATAACACAGAGACAGCACAGCTTGTAACACGTAGGGAGGAACTTCAAAGGTGATTCTTGCTTTGCACTTTTCTTTTATTGCCTATTTTTTACAACCTAACTTTGTGGAAAGGAGAAGGGGGACAACAGGTTATGGAGAGTCCCTTGGGAGTACTTCACGTGTGTCAGTAGCTCAGTTTTATCTCTGGGGAACACCCCCAACTCCAGGAGTGATGTCTAAATAAAGAAATGTGCGTCATGTAGCAGGTGACTCCCCTCGTTGAGACCTGCTGATTGAGGTAGCAGCAGAGCAGAGGAGAGAGACTGAGATAGCAATGTAACTGACCAGCGCGCTGGTATTTGACATGTTTTTTCAAATTATTTTTGAAATATTTGTATGAAACAAATATTCATAAAAAACCCACTATATGTGCTTTACTGAATAAGGTATTTGTATGCGGGCACACCCCTACTGCACACTCCGTTGGTTTATGTCAAACTCACGGAGTAAGCCTGAGATTCCTGTTCTTGCCCAAACCTTGAAGCCCCAGGGATGAGGTTTTAAACCATAGCATTGAACTTGCCTGCATTCTCAAAAACGTAAACGATTTAATCTCAGATCATCATATTGATTTATTTTGTCTTACTGAAACCTAGCTGTGTCATGAAGAATATGTCAGCCTAAATAAATCCACTCCCCCCAGTCATATTAATACTCATATTCCTCGAGACACTGGCCGAGGAGGTGGAGTTGCAACCCTTTTCAACTCAAGCCTAATCATCAACCCTAGATCTAAATTTAATTATAACTCATTCGAAAGCCATGTTCTTAGTCTCTCTCAGCCAACCTAGAAAACTTTACAGCCAGTTCTATTTGTTATAGTGTACCGTCCTCCTGGCCCGTACTCTGAATTCCTATCTGAATTCTCAGAGTTTTTATCAAACTTAGTCCTTAGTACAGATAAAGTAATTATAGTAGGTGATTTTAATATTCATGTGGACGTTGATAGTGACAGTCTCAGTACCACATTTATCTCCTTGTTAGACTCAATTGGCCTCTCTCAGTGTGTAAATAATCCCACTCACTGTCTTAATCACACCCTAGACCTTGTTCTGATTTATGGGATTGAAATTGAACACTTAATAATTTTTCCACAAAATCCTATTTTATCAGATCATTTTTTAATAACTTTTGAATTCCTATTTCTGGATTACACACCATTAGACAAAAATGTCCTCACTAGATGTCTGATAGTGTTGTAGATAAATTTAAGGAAACAATTCCATCAGTACTGAATTCAATGCCCTGTCTCAATACTACAGAGGACTCTTATGTTAACTTTAGTCCCTCCCAAATTGATAATCTTGTTGATAGTGCTGCAGGCTCATTACGAATAACACTCGACTCCATCACCCCCTTAAAAAGGAAGATAATAAAACAGAGGTTAGCTCCATGGTATAACTCCCAAACCCGCAAATTAAAGCAAACATCGCGAAAATTGGAAAGGATTTGGCATACCTCCAAAGTAGAAGAATCTTGCTAAGTCTGACAAGATAGTCTTAAAACATATAGGAAGGCCCTCTGTAATGCCAGAGCCGCCTATTACTCAGCATTAATAGAAGAGAATAAAAACAGCCCTAGGTTCCTTTTCAGCACTTTGGCCAGGCTGATAAAGAGTCATAACTCTATTGATCCATGTATTCCTATAGCTCTCAGTAGTAATGACTTTATGAGCTTCTTTAATGATAAAAATCTAACTATTAGAGACAAAATTAACCACCTCCTGCCCTCAACAGGCACCGTTCTCTCCTCAAACACAGGCACCTTAGAAACAGCTGTAAATCCTGACATATATTTGGATTGTTTTTCTCCAGTAGACTTTCCTGAACTAACTTCAATGATTTGTTCAGCTAAACCATCAACCTGTCTCTTAGACCCCATACCAACTAAGTTGCTTAAGGAAGCCTTACCCTTAGTGAGCACTTCTTTACTAGATATGATCAATCTGTCTTTAGTAACAGGCTATGTACCACAGTCCTTTAAAGTAGCTGTAATTAAACCTCTTCTTAAGAAGCCTACTCTTGATTCAGGCGTTTTAGCCAATTATAGACCTATATCTAACCTGCCATTTCTCTCTAAGATCCTTGAGAAAGCAGTCTCTAATCAGTTATGTGACTTTCTACATAACAATAGTTTATTTGAGGATTTTCAGCCAGGATTTAGAGCGCATCATAGCACAGAGACAGCACTGGTGAAAGTCACAAATGACCTCCTAACTGCATCGGACAAAGGATTTGTCTCTATATTTGTCCTGTTAGATCTTAGTGCTGCATTCGACACAATTGACCATCAAATCCTTTTGCAGAGACTGGAACATTTAATTGGCATTAAAGGAACTGCATTAAGCTGGTTTAAGTCCTACTTATCAGACTGATTTCAGTTTGTACATGTTAATGATGAATCCTCTGTGACGGCAAGGGTTAGACACGGAGTTCCACAAGGTTCTGTACTTGGACCAATTCTATTCACCTTGTATATGCTTCCTTTAGGTAATATTATTAGGAAACAAACATAAATTTTCATTGTTATGGCCAATTATATTTATCAATGAAGCCAGATGAAACCAATCAGTTAAACAAACTGCCTTAACGACATAAAGACCTGGATGACCTGCAATTTTCTACTATTAAACTCAGATAAAACTGAAGTTATTGTGCTTAGCCCTAAACACCTTAGAAACACATTATCTAATGATATAGGTACTCTGGATGGCATTACTCTGGCCTCCAGCACCACCGTAAGGAATCTGGGCGTTATCTTTGATCAAGATTTGTCCTTTAACTCCCACATAAATCAAATTTGAAAGACTGCCTTTTTCACTTACATAATATTGCAAAAATCAGGCACATCCTGTCCCAAAAAGATGCAGAAAAACTAGTCCACGCATTTGTTACTTCTAGGCTGGATTATTGCAATTCCTTATTATCAGGCTGCCCTAACAAGTCTCTAAAGACTCTCCAGCTGGTCCAGAATGCAGCTGCACGTGTACTGACTAAAACTAGAAAAAGAGATCATATTTCTCCCATTTTAGGTTTGCTACATTGGCCTCCTGTAAAATCTAGAATAGAATTTAAAATCCTTCTCCTAACTTACAAAGCCCTTAATGGATAGGCACCATCATATCTTGAAGAGCTCATAATACCGTACTATCCTACTAGAACACTGCACTCCCAGAATGCAGGCTTACTGGTGGTTCCTACAGTCTTTAAAAGTAGAATGGGAGGCAGAGCATTCAGCTATCAGGCTCCTCTCTTGTGGAACCATCGTGCAGACACCTTCTCTACATTTAAGAGTAGGCTTAAAACTTTCCTTTTTGATAAAGCTTATAGTTAGGGCCGACCAGGCTCACCTTGGATCAGCCCTTAGTTATGCTGCTATAGGCCTAGACTGCTGGGGGACTCTCCATCTGTAAGCATTCATGTAACATCAATGCATGTCACTAACTTTGCTTCTTCCCCGGAGTTTTTTTGTGCTTTCTCATCTCAAAGGAAACCCTGGGTTCTGGGCCGAGCCTTCGCGGTCCTTCACAGTCCTGTTGGCATCCTTCTCTGGCTGCTGCTGTGTCATTGTCATTATTGTTATGATTGTTGTTATGATTGTTGTTATTCTGTCCCCCCCCCCCCCCCCTTTCCCTCTTTCTTTCTCTCTCTCAACCCAACTGGTCAAAGCAGCAGATGGCCGCCCACCAAGAGCCGGGTTCTGCTTGAGGTTTCTACCCAGTAAAGGGGAGTTTTTCCTTGCCGCTGTCGCCAAGTGCTTGCTCATGGGGGAATTGTTGGGTCTCTGTAAATTAAAGAGTACGGTCTTGACCTGCTCTATGTGAAAAGTGCCTTGAGATAACTTTTGTTGTGATATGGCACTATATAAATAAAAATTGATTGATTGATTGATTGATTGATTGATTGATATATCAGCTGATTGGTCTTAGTTATGGTCCCAGTAGGGATAGTACGAAGTGCTGCATTCAAACCTCTAGCAGACTTTCAGAGTTTACTTTGTCACCCAGCCTTGGTAATCAGCTACAGGGGTGCCAGGTGTCCAGCTTAGCATTATTTTCATTCTCAGGTCAGTCGCCCTTGTGTTAAGGTTGTAAGGGCTTGTTGGGGCTTGGTACCCGTCAGTCATCCTGGCTCCCCCTATACCACAGTATATCTTACTATCTTACAGTAATAATATTTTCCTGCCAAAAATGTTGCCATGATACATTTCAGCGTCTGTTCAGAGTTATGATGTCCTACACTGCCACACAGCTACAGAGTTTACGCATCTTCCTAATTAGACCCAACAAGGGGTTTTTAACCCACTGCCAAGAGCTTGGGATTTTAAGAAACAGGCACCCATAGAGGCTTGCATCATGATTTCAGTATGGCATACCAAAGGGCGTCATCGTTGGAAACGTTGCAAGACTACCCTATACCAGGGAAGCTTCAAAATATGGATTGGATCACAGTGTACTGCATGGTTTGCAGAGACTTCCATCCTCTGCTCTATCTCCTGCCACCATTGAACTATTTAATACACAATCCCTCACAGATAAATCCTCCTCATAAATGACCACATCTTAGACAAGGGGCTTGATTTTATGTGTCTTACTGAAACGTGGCACAAACCAGAAGACTACTCTGTGCTTAATGAGGCCTGCCCTCCTGCCTATAGTTACACTGAAAAAGCCCGCAGTTCTGGCTGTAGTAGTGAAGCAATCATACACTGAAAGAAAGAGAACGATCAGGCATTGGTCTATACAGGCTCATCTTTCCTCCCTGAAATAAACAACCTCCTCACCTCACTGTGCTCCATGTCAACCAACCATTGTCATTGTTGGTGATATGAATATACATGTCGACAACCCCTCCCATCATTTCGCAGTGGAGCTCCTGAGTCTGATTGAGTGTTTTGGCCTGGAGCAGCATGCTGAGGTCCCTACTCACACCAGGGGGCACACACTTGACCTGGTCATCACTGGCTCACCTACAGGTCTGTGATCTAGGTGTATCTGACCACAAGATGGTCTCAATGGATTTGTCATTCTGTCAGCCCCTGCTAAACCTAAGAATCAAATGCTTTTTCGGAACTGGAAAAACATTGACCCCGCCATCATGACTATGGACCTCCAGCACATCACTTGCCCAGCTTCTCCACCAGTGGATGAACTAGTGGAACTCTACAATAATAATACTTGTATTATTATTATTATTTATTGTTAATTTCTCAACAACATGTTTTTTGGGGGAATTTACATTGTAAAAGAAAAATGACTTACAGCTTATTAGACATTATGTTATCAGAACACTGTTTCTCCATCAAAGTATTTTGGTCTCCTCTCTTTGATGAAATAGAAAGCTCTGGAAATTTGTTATATGCACAGTGAAACAACCAACGTCTTTCATATAGGATACTGGATAGAATTATCCTTTGAAGAATTAAAGATTGCTTTAATGGTGGAAGTAACACTCGTTTATTCAGTCCAGACATACTGTACATCCTGGTCAGAGCCAATCATAGGCAGAGCAGGGGCGGGTCTTCGCAGAATGCGGGTGGGAAATAACGCCTCCCTGAGGT
Source organism: Thunnus albacares (assembly GCF_914725855.1). Classification (NCBI taxonomy): domain Eukaryota; kingdom Metazoa; phylum Chordata; class Actinopteri; order Scombriformes; family Scombridae; genus Thunnus; species Thunnus albacares. The sequence continues at coordinate 665,006 of NC_058116.1, read as the reverse complement.
GTCTCTCTCATACCAGCGGTGCAGTGCTCCTGTTTATACTCGGAAGTACAAGCTGACAGGCTGACTTGGCTTTATGAATTGATGTAGCTTAGCGTTAGCTGGTCAACAGCGTCATCAAATCAGAGACTGAAAACACAGCAAGCAAAGATGCTTTGGTTTGAGGGATCCATTCCTGAAGCCATTAACTCGGCTAAAGAGCGAAGTTTAGTCTTTGTCGTTGTCATCACAGGTATGTTTGTCTATTAGGGAGCTATCTAAAGTTACCCTGCATAGGTAACAAGTGATAAAGAATCGATAGCATTAGTGTGTTAGCCAGCTAGCCGTGGCAGTTGTCATACCCAACGTTAGCCATTAGCCAGCCAGCTAGCTAGCTAGCATAGCCAACCAGCAGTCAAACAAATAAGACGTGTCCGTTACGCATATTTGAGGAAAAACAACCATCGAAAGCAAGTAGACAGGGACGTAGTAACCCAAATATGATGTTAAATTATGTGCTGGCTAGTAATGTTGGTTACTGGTCCGTGTGTGACGTTAGGATAAGAAACAACTTTGCAACAGCGCCAGGTGTCAAATAATCAGATTAACGTAAGGTTTGAAAAAGCACAGGCTAGGTGATTGTAGGCCAGCTAATTTATTTTATAAATCAGTCATGTTATTCATGTGACACCAGTCACATCTCAATTATGATTTGAGATCCGGTTAATGGATTCTACCTCTTAGGGGGTACTGGTTCACACTTGATAGCCAATCGGCCCAAGTCTAGCCAGGTAACTTCAAACGTCACCAGTTTGTGTTGCTGGTGACGTGTGCTCGTTGTTGCATCATAGACCCCAGTATTAGCGTTGGCGGCGTTAGTAAATTGCTTAATCAATGCAGCTTTCTAAAAAGTGTCCAACTTGTGACAGGATGGTCAGTCTAATGTGTTGACAGTGACCTGTAACTAAATGATTTTGTCATTTGATGAAATTGAAATGAAATTGTGATATCACTTTCACAATCTCTGCTCTCAGGGGAAGATGAACAGTCAACACAGCTGATGTCCAGCTGGGAGGATGACAGAGTCTCAGAGGCTGCACAGAACTGTTGTGTTGCCATCAAAGTGGATGCCAAGAGGTACTGATATGTTAAGTTAAAGAAACGAAGAAAAGAAGTGCATGATACTGACATTTACACTGCCTGTAACTATACAGTTTGGTCTGTATGCTGTTGTTGCATTTTGTCTTGTGATTGTTAAGTTAAAAATGTCTGATTATCTTCCTGTTGGAAGGAAGGAAATGCATGTAATAGACAAATCCAACTGCATTTAAACTGACCTGTCATAAAGACCTAAACTACTGCTTAGTACTATAAAATGTATGTTAAGTTTTATAACTCTTCACGTCATACATTTATTTGTCTTATGAAGCTGACTGTACTGGAACTTATATGTATATGCATGAAACTTTAATTTGGCTTGTGCCAACAACTTTTTAAAAATTTAGTTTTAGTTTAGTCCTGATTTGTTCAAAATTCTTTCTTGAATTCCCCAAATATTTGTTCTTTCAAATATAAAGGAATCATCTCTGTTGTAAGGTACACCTCTGCCACTCTGAGTGTTAGCTCATTCACTGAAAAATAAGCAACTTACTTTGACATCTTGATCAATTTGACAGGTGTTTGATATAATGCCTTCGAAGAATAGATGTGTTCATGTGTAGGGAATTTCACCATGTGATGATGCAACATTTTTTCCACAGCGAGACGTGTGTGCAGTTCTCCCAGATCTGTATCTTTTTTTGTTGTAGTATTGACCATCTTTGGTTAAATGAATGTGGGGCTACTACAGAAAGTTAGTTAAGAAGTCATCTCTAAATTTAAAGAAAGGGTCATTAGTTAACTACCCCACAGCCCAAACATTTAACCTCCCAGTCAGACTGACATACAAAGGAAAATAATGCATAACACCATACTATATAGGCATATTGGCTGGCTGACGTTTACACAATGTAGACATGATACAGCTACAGTGTGTGTGTGTATGTATGCATGTATGTGTGTATGTGTGTGTGTGTGTGTGTGTGTGTGTGTATGTATGTGTGTACATACACATATACATGTGTATGTATGTATGTGTGTATGTATGTATACACAAAAAGTCAGTTGCTGGGAGCTTGTTCCTTAACACCCCCTGTGTGAAGATCCAGTGGTGTGCATACCCTCCAGCTTCTTTATTGGAGAAAATGGGATTCCCCTGGAGGTCATCGCTGGCAGTGTGTCTGCAGAAGAATTGATGAACAGAATCAACAGAGTCAAGCAGGTAAGGAGTAAGGACACACAGGTTGGGTTGCATACAGATATATTTGCTGGGATAACATTACTGGTTCTTTAAACCTTTAACGTTCTTTTACAGTATCTAGCTATCCACAGTACCCCATAATGAAGAATCACATGTATGTTGTCACAAAGGCCCTATTCCCACCTGAGATTAACATGTGATCTATGTCTGGATACATTATTTGGATAATGTCATCCAATCCATGGGTCTTTTCATTTACACCTGGTATTAAACTGCATTCTTATTTTCTCAGCTATGCCCACATTGTGATCGGATCTCAATATGCAAATTAGATGGGTATAGCTGGCAGACTTGTCAACAAACATGTTGCGTCCCAGATCAAGAAAACTGCTGCCACGAATGGACATAATTCACTTTTTGCAAGGAAAAACTTCTAGCTACTGCTACTCTTTGTAACTTTTACAGGGCTAGCTTTAGCTGGCAGGAAGAGGCAGAGCTAGGTGACCTTTCAACTTACTGGGACAATTTTTTCCTTAGGAATGTAGTAATGCTGTACAGATTTTATTTATACCTGCTGAGATCCGATCACAATGCGAGCTTGACCACCTCAAAATGTGGTCTTGGCGATCCAATCGCATTTACACCATTAATGTGTTTTTCCTTATCCAGAAAACATATCCGGATACTGATTGCATGTTAATGCCAGGTGAAAATGGGGTGATAGTGAGCATGATGGCATGCTGATGTCGGCATTTAGCTTAAAGCACTGCTGTGCCTAAGTGCAGCCTCACAGAGCAGTTGGCATGGCTGTAGACTCTTGGTTTTGTTGTTAAAGAAATACAGAAGAATGTTCTTTATGTATTTTGACCTGACGCCCTGACACTTCAAACTGAGATTTCATAAATACTTTTAGAATTAAGCAGTATATCCGATAAAAGATCAAGGCCAAATCATCCTTTGCTGGAATGTTAAGATCTTGACTGGCACTGAAAGTGCAAGTAACCTATTGTTTTTGTAAAGTTTATTATTATTCCTCCATGCCAATGCATTTTTGAGGGGCTTGGAGTGCTCGAAAACTCAGGAAAATTGGCACATACGTCAGAACTGGTGAAAATTTAAAAGTTCTGTAATGATTGGGCTTGGGTGTGGCCAGAGAGCTACATAGCGCCAATGCAAGTCCATTTTGGAACAAAGTTTCGACATAAAACATATTTTTTCGCCCAACATGAAGTCAGCCATTTTGGATTTTGTGCATCAATTTTCATTTCACGCACACCTTTTAGGCCCTTAGGATCTGTGAAAACTCACAAAACTTTGCAACTATGTTCAAACTAGTAAATATTTCAATCAGTATCACAATTCGGTTTAGGCGTGGCATTTCGGCTCTATAGCGCCCCCTAATTTCTTTTAGCATTTTTTAGGTACAAGGAGTGCTCGAAAACTCATGAAACTTTGCACATCCATCAGTAGTGACATGACTTCATATCTGATATGGGTGTTGGGTTTGGGTGTGGCAAAATGGCTCGAGGGCGCCCCCTAGAAAATTTCAATTTTAACACACCTCTTCCTAGAAATTTAACCTGAATGACTTCAAATTTGGTAGGTTACATCTAACAACTTTTGCAATTTTCAATTGCGAAGTTTTTTCTATTTCATGGAACACCCTTGGTGTGGCGTTCCGGTGAATTTTGCCTAAATCATGTTTGGGGCATTAAACAGGAAGTTGTTGTAACTCCACTTTACATTATCCAGTATGCCTGAAATTTCTCATGCATGATAAGAGTCCAGCCCTGAACATCTACGTGTCAATATGGGGTCTTGGTCATAGTGCCACCTACTGACAACAGGAAATCAGCCTTATGTGACAAACATCATACGATTTACATGAAATTTACATTGTGTGGTCTAAACATGATATACAGTTAAGTGATGTATAATTAGTGTGATTTCTGTAGCGCTTCATAGTGGACACAGGAAGTGATCCATGTCAGTTGCCCTCTGGTAAATGTATCACTGCATTAATATGTAGCATTACCTACATGCAACAGAAACAAGGCCTAAATGACACTTAGTTCATCAAATGTATACACATTTTCTAATATGTCATATCCAGCACCACATCCTGCACACCAGAAATAATATTTTACCCATTCACACAGTGACCGATATTCCTGACAATTCAGAGCCGTGTCAACAGACCTCCAATAGTGATACCACAGCTTCTACTCCCTCCGACTTGAGAGGCCTCACTCATCACTGCTTAATTCTCCTTGTTTTCTGATAGATGCATGCTCAGCCCGTTGGAGGTGAGACAGTGTTACCAGAGGCAGGTTCTCCTGTGGAGATCAGCCCATGTGACAGTTCAGCCATAGAAACTGCCCCAGCTCCAGCCTCAGCTCCAGCAGCAGTTCCGGTCATTTCATCAGTAGAAACCAGTTGGCCTTCAGCAGCAGCAAACGGTGAGTGAGCCTGGATCACACAGTCATCCGCTAGGTAGGCTCAGCTTAGACCCTCATGCTCCTCAGGTGACAAAGGCATGGTTCAGATCAAATTTAGCTGAATTGGTACAAGGTGGCCATGGTGGCCCCTTTTTCTGCATGATGTGAGGCTAACTACCAGAGATTCATTTAGCAGACACTTTTATCCAAAGCGATGTACATCTGAGAATTGATACAACATAAGCAAGGATCTAGTCAGGGGAGAACAACGTGAGTAAGTTCCATAAAGCTTAGTTCGAGTCCAATAAGATGTAGGTGCCAACCAGCAGTGCACAGAGGCAATGCATAGAGTGCATAGAAACAGATTTTTTTTTCATTTCTTTTTTTTCAGTCCATCAAGTATGGAGGTGTTTGCAAAAGAGCTGAGTCTTTAGTCTTTTCTTAAAGATCCAAAGGGACTCTGCAGATCAAACAGAGTTTGGTAACTTGTTCCACAACCTCGGAACTACAGAAGAGAAGATTCTACCACTGTTGTGGTGGCACCTTCCATTGGCAGAATGTAGTGAGCAGGAGGGAGTGTAGATCTGAATGAGGGAGTTCAGGTAGGCGGGAGCTGTTTTAGTTGCTGTTTTGCAAGTGAGTGTCAGGGTTTTGAATTTGATGCGGGCAGCAACTGGGAGCCAGTGGAGGGATATGAACAGCAGGTTGACATATGCTGTTTTGAGCTAGTTGAAGACCAGCTGTGCCACCTCGTTCTGGATCATCTGCAGAGGTTTGAATGTACATGCGGGGTGACCTGCCAGTAAGGAGTTGTAGTAGTCAATGAATGATATAATGAGAGCCTGTACCAGGAGTTGTGCTGCGTGCTCAGACAGGTAGGGTCTGATCTTCCTGATGTTGTACAGGGGAAATCGACATGACTGCGCAATTGAGGCCACGTTAACCTTGAAGGTTAGTTGGTCATCAATCATGACACCCAGGTTTCATGTAGACTTTGTGGGCATTAGTTGGGTTGATTCGGGCTGGATACTGATCTGTTGTATAGAGGGACTGGCTGGCTGGATCGTTAACAGCCCTTTGGTATCATTGATTCTCTCTCTGCTACTGATGTGAAAACATTCACTGCTGGACAGGTACTGCTGGAAGTGGGGAGCAATGTTTAATCTGAGACTCAAAGTTAAATGAATTTAAAGATGCATAGATACAGCTCGATTCAACCAACACAGCCTCCTATGATGTTTCAACACTTGTTTCAACAATTTGAATGACTGGTGTTCCTAATATTTTGTCCATTACATTAACATACATGAGGGGGGCAAAATATTAGAAACACTTTTCAATATTATGCACTCCAGTACACCACCACCCAGTGTGTTTGGCCTGGCAGGAGAGGGCTCCCAAACGCTATTGATTTCTGAATGAATGGATATTTGGCGTTATTCTTGGCATTTAAAAAATATTTTTTTGCCTGATGGGGGTTCTCGTTGGCCTGGTGGCCCACCAGGCCTGTACTATTATAGGGGAAACACTGACCACCACCACCTATTACAACCCCAATAATAAACAAAGTAGAATTATCACCTTTCTGACAATGTCAACAAAAGCCGAAAATGTATAAGCCTCATAAACATAGAATTTATGGCAGAGCTGTTGTATTGGATTGCATTAGATTGCACAGGTGTACCTAATGAGGTGACCGGTGAGTGTACAGTTTCACTCTGCAAATATAGAAATTTACTTCACCACTTTTAGTATGGGAAATAAGAGGTGAGGCTGCAGTAGATGAAACAGACTATTGCATCAAGTATCAATCAATTGCAATCAAGTATGGATGTAGGAATCAATCAGTTGAGGAAGGATAGAATTTGTTTGCTTTATGCTGAAAAGGTGTCAAGTACCTAGTTAGCCCAGTGCTTTCTGTCCTTGTGTCTGTTCTGCCTAGCATCCCTCCCGTGCACAGCAGAAGATGGCAGCACTTCAGCCACACTGACTCCTGCAGAAAGTAGAAATGCATCTTCAGATCATGCTACTTCACCCTCCCAAAGTGAGGAAAACCTGGATGCTAAGGTGGAGAGGTAGGAGCACACATACAATTCAAGCTCTGTGCATTCTGGACAGAAAATTCGCTCTGTGTTGAGGTGTAAGTACCAAGGATGCCATCTCTGTGTAAGTCAAATGGCAGCCACAACAACAGTTATCAAACAGACTTTAGGCTACTAAACAGACAATTCATCAGTAGGAACTATAAGTCCCAAAACATTGGAAACACCTTTCAATATAATGGAGTCCAATATATTTCCACCACTAATTACAGCCAATGATTTACAGAGTTCACTCACCTACAATCTGACACAGTGTCAACACAAATCTAACATTAGCAGCTCCACAGTTTTAATGTTGTTGGATTAGTTAGTACCTCAGTGTACCTGGAACAAAGTAATTATCCCCTTGTATAAATGTTAAATCAACTCTTTTTGATATAGTTTCTACAAAAATGTTACATTAGCTTCACAAGGAGAGATTTGTCTCATTACTCAATTTGATTATAGCTAAGACTGGACCATAAACCACACTTACTGAATGACATTATAAATCTCATATTGACTTTTATTTACTCATATTGAAATTTTCAATAAATTGTCAGAATCTGAAAATGGCTACATCAACCAATGACATCTAACCAGAAGTTCAACCAACCAATGAACCTATAGTCCAGTCAAGACATCCAGAATCTTTTAACTGCTCAAGACAGTAATTCATTAGGACAAACAAAACAGAAATAGCCAAGGCAAGGAAGGAAATTCCATGTACTGATGTATTAAAAACCTGCTGTTGTTACATTTATTGCTCTCAGGTTAAATGTGATATTTTATTGTAATGTTATCCTGTTAGATTAACCAAAAAACTGGAGGAGAGACGAGAACAAAGGAAGAAAGGAGAAGAAGAGGTAAGGAGACAAGGCTGTTTTTAGGCGCTAAACACTAGGTCCTATGTTTTATGGAGCTGGATCCAGGTGCGGTGTGGTAATTCTGAGACTTGTGTGCACCTGGGCGCGTATTTTCTCAGGCTCATGGTCCATATCACTCATGTATACGAACTCTGTGCCACACTGATTGGTGAGGCAAATGGTTACTTTCAGATTGCATTTAGACTGTCTACAGTACATGAAGAGTCAAGGTGACCTGCTGATGTTGCAGAATACCTCAGACACCATGAGTACAAGCACAGCCTGATTTTTCCAGATCAGCAGCACTGGCCACGAGTGCTTCATTTAAATTCAATGGCTTATTTGTTAGGTCTCTACAAACAGCATTTTGGGTTATTTATTTTAAGCTGTGAATTTTCAGTAGTGTGTACAGTAATGTTACTGGAATACATAATTCATGTGGTCCGCTCCAGCCCTGACCTAACTGTGTGTTGCCTTTTTGATTCAGAATGAGATCAAGAAGGAAATGGAGCGGCGGAAGATGGGGAAGGACATGCAGGACTTAAAGAGGAAACAGGAAGAGGAGAAGACCAAGCGACTCCTTGAGGAGAGGAATAGAGAGAAGGCGGAAGAGAAAGCTGCCAGGGAGCGGGTCAAACAGCAGATTGCCTTGGTAACTGCATCTTCCTCTCTTACCCAAAGATGACCATTTTATTGATTGATACCTTTCACATTTAAACCATACAAACTGTGAGAAGTAAAAATTGCATTCTTGTTTGAAATCCGGAGTGGACAGTGTTAGTTGGTGCTGATGATGCTTTAAATTCAATTATTAACTGGGCACAATAACAGTATCAGGGATTTTTTTTTCTGGAAATACTCGCCTTTATTTACCCCAACTGCAGAGAGAAGCAGGCCTTTAACTGAAACAGTTTTCAAATGAAGCGTTTTTAAACCTGTAGTTTGTTTGCTCAGGTCCAAATCAGTGGATGAGTTGGTAAGCTTGGTGCAGTTTCTTTTTCACACAGAAAAGAATCCAAGCGAACCAAAATGTGTCACTAAAAGCCATGTGAGAACATTCACTCCACTCATTGGTTAGATGTGTCTGGGGCAGGAGAACATAAACGCTCGGTCCTATTTTCCCAAATATCAAGAATACAGAGTACTTTATTTCTAGTGTAGGTAGGACCTCAATTCATTCTACGGCTTGGTGCTAGCAGCTGTTTTCTTTGCACAGCACACCTGATTACGGGAGTCGTTTAGCTCAAACTTGCAGTGTATGTGTAGTAGTTGGTTCAGATCCAGGTCTGAACACCAGACCAAGACCACTTCCTCCAAAGGGTCTCGGTATGGTTGTTTTGGTCCGAACCCAAGTACAATTAGCTGTGTTCAGATCTGCCAATATGAATTGTACCAAGAGGGAAACCCAACAAGAGTCTTAACACCTTGGACACACAGCCTGCGTGAGCAGTGTGTGTTGGAACCTTTTCATTTCGGCACCTATGTTAACAGATCAGAGCAGCCGCACAGCTGCTGCAGCGTGTCATCTGGAGATTCTGGCCTCGCCTTTTTCCGCATGATGCACGCAGTTCTCAGCAAAAACAGACTGGGAAAATGATCTGTTGATAGTCTTATTGACATCATACCAGCATCATTACACTTTTCACTATAGTTTCAATGTCTGTATCTGTAGAATATGTCACAGACATGAAGTGTCACCACTGCGGGTCAGCCTGCACTGTGCACATAGGGGCAGGGAGCCTCTGGTGGGAGACTCCAGCACCGAGAGTTGGTGACACACACAGCTTCTTTTCACGACTCCTGCTCACTTTCTGTGATATCAGTTCAAACCGGGGTTCCTGCCTGTTGTTTTTTCCAGGTGGAGATTTTGTGGTGTTACTGTCCTTATTTGTTAGTTTCCCTTCTGACAGTTAGTTAGGAGGTTTGTTAGTTGGAGTGTGTTAGGCTTGTTTGGGGAACTTGGTGTTGTCTGGAGGGATTGTCTTCACTTGGAGTGGTGACAGCAGGGTTTAACTGGTGATATAATCAGTATAATCAATTAAAAAAAAAACCCCTGTCCAGTGTGAGGAGTGTATATGGCTGACACAGAAGTATCCCCAACCAGACCCCACCATGCCTGTCAGAAAGAAAGCCGCTTTCACTTCACATTATTTTTTATTTTTCACAATGGAGCCCACGCTTCTTAATCTTTTTCTGTCTAAACTAAATATAGACTAAATTTCTAATGAAATGATATGAAACATTCTATTTTTGATGGCCATTATCAAAGTCAAACTCTATGTAGAAAGATAGAGCTGGCAGTAGCAGCACTGCAGCAGCAATGATGTCTGTGTGGAAACTGCAGCAGTTGAGCGATGCACACGCACTGCTCAGGTAGACGTAGGCTGTGCGGCTCAGGCGTAATTCAACCGGACTAAACAATGCAGGTTAGAAAATGCCCTTGTATGAACTTTTTCTTTAGATTTTAATTTTGGTCGAAGTCCACTGTAAAAGACAACGGCTTCTTAACCTCTCCAGCTTTATCTTTTTCACTTGTGTTATTCCCTAGTATGCTGTCTCCCTTTCTTAGCAGGCTTTTAATTTGGGTGGTGAAAATTTGATGTTATTTGACTTAAAAAAAATATATGCATTTTCACATAATATTGGACCATTACCATAACAATAAAAAACAATGCAGGTTGTATTTTTTGGCAGGGCCAGATGTACTAAAGTGTGACACAAACACGTGCTGTATTTATCAAGCAGTCGCAGCAGGCTGGAGTCACAGTTTGTATGTCATTTGTGTGAGTGTCTGCAAGGTGCGCCTCAATGCATTTGTATTGATGGGAGGAAGGTGTAAATAATAGGAGGAGGCCTGTAATAGTACAGGTGTATTAATATCTACATGCAAAATATTATATCACATCACAATTTAATGAGTAATATTTTCAGTGATAGCCTAACAGTTTTTCTCAGGTGGAGTTGAGTGTGACCAAACGACAAGATTATTATGTTCTCATTTTTCTGAGGTCAGCAATCTCTTTGAAATCCCCCTGCTGAGCTCAGCCTATGAGCTCTTCTTCACTGGCAGTGTGTACTGGAGGGGGGGCTGTCCCTGGCACAGTCCAGGAGCTGACTGCGTAATGTGCTGCTGTCTTAGTAAATCAGACTCTGAATATGTGCAGATTGCAGCCGCGAACTGAATGAAAACCACAGCACACATTCGCGCGACTCCATTTTTTTTTGTACTTCTGGCCGTCAGACTTCAGCAAGAAGAAAAGTGAAACAGATATGCTCACTGATGACGTAGGCGCTATGTCCTCAAGTAATCACTCACATCATGAGGAGTGATCGCGCTGTGTGCCAATGAATAATCACAAAATAACATCGGTAAGGCTTGTAGTGAAGGGATGTATGGATTCAACTGAGATTACCAGCTTTAACTCTGTTCAGCTGTTTAAAACTATGTGGACATATCATGGACATTAACCATATCGCTACTTTTATTCAAAAGACCCCACATTCCCTTCCTCTCAGACAAGTCTTTGTCCCCTTTTGTCCCTGCAGGACCGAGCTGACAGAGCAGCCCGTTATGCCAAAACTCAGGAGGAGGAGAAGGCTGCCAAGCAGGCCCTACTGCAGGCCAGACAGGCAGAGCAGGAGGTCAGGAAGGAGGCATTATTGAGGGAGAGGAGGTAAGGACACCCAGGTTGCATAAACTGTTTATGCGCCAGCTGCCAGCACAGTAGAAGAAAATGTACAATCATTTGTTTTTATAGCCAATATCTTAACACAATAATTATCATCCTGAAATTTGCATATCAGAACAATACTATGAATATAGATTATTCATATTATGTAGTATTTTGCCCACCTCTGAATTAGCATAGATAACTAGATGCACCCAAAAACCAGCTTTGTTTATGCCTTTTTCACAACAGCATTTTGACATATCACATAAAAAAGCACAGGTGTGTAATCAATAGCATTGATTTAAAAACTGCATTCAGGTGAGCCAGTACCAGGGCCCTGCCATAGATGAACTGGCCGGCTGATTTATGTGCTGCATAACTCAAGCGCCGCCACCAGTACTGCGGCGGAGCGGAACTGAATATATTTACAGTGACAGTGAAAGCAGAGATGTCGGGGTTAATCACAGTCAGCAGTCGCAGGAATGACTCGCTAGCGTATTACTTCATTCATCAAACTCCATGATTTCTCGTACTAATCAGAAGAAATGCTTCTTTAATTAATAAAAGGTGGAAATGCATGATTGTGCAAAAGTTGAATCTTGGCCAGGAGAGTGTGGTGGCTCACCATTAAAGGCAGATTACTCGGTCTCCACCTGGTCTACATGCAGCTCTGAATTTGATTTCATGGAGATTTACAGTAAAATATATTCCATGGAGCATAGGCTTATGGCTTTTACTTTCTGGTTTTTCCAGCCCTGTCTGCCGTTTGTTAAAACAGGACTGAATATCATTGAAAAGTTGGATTATAACCTTAATACGACTGGTATATGATGACTATATTTTCAACATCTCCTGGACAGAGCTAGATCATTTAACATACAATATGGTGTTCTACTGTATGCAGTGAAGCAGCTTGTCTACTTCCACCTCCAACCCAGTTTCATCTAGAATGCAGCTAGTTGGACATTTAAATGGAACAGAGCCATCATTAATGTTATGAGATACAAACTTAGCTTTTCCTCCTTGTGCAAGTCAAAATGTCTGCTGTAAAATTAAAAAAAAAGTGTTTTTTGGGTTTTGATGGTCTAAAAGATATTTAGGAAGCCTTTCCACTCTTGAGGAATGACTAATAAAAGCTTACTCCAACGAAGAAGTATAACAAATGTAGGATTGTTTCTAACCTGGGGTGACCAGATGAGAATGGGTGAAATTCAGGACAGGACGGGGGGAGGGGGGGGGGTTGAGGTGGGCGTGGCCTCCAGTACATTACATTCAGTGTCAACATACAGTAAAACATGTGAAAGTCAAAACTCAACGTTAAAATGTATTATTTTTGTTCATTAAGTAAACAGTCTTTCATGAGGAAAAAGAAACACAATGAACGATTCATTTAATGTTATTCACATCACATCTGTCTGTGCAACGTGCACGTCACATCACTTCCTGTTCATGGCTGCCTGCAGCTACACTTCCCCTGTCCTACAACTTCTGTTTTATTAAAAATAATATATACAATAATATATATCTCAAAAATAACTACCTATTGTTTCTAGAGCAGCAATAGTCACGTTTACCTCAGAACTTCACTGTATAAGCTCTATAATACCTCACTGGACATAAATCTCATGTTTATACCGAGTTCAGTCACTCACATTTTCATGTTGAAACAACTGAACCAATGACTTAAATGGGTGGCTTAATTTTAAATATCAGAAGGATTAAAATGTATGGAATGATTGAGAGTAATATGAGACTCTGATCATTTATGAATATGAAGATGAGTCTGTACAGGTTGATAAACGAGAGAGATAGATGGATTGGTTCTGAGGATGATATGAAGCACAGTGTCCTGTGACACCTGCAGTGACAGCTGCACTCTCCATCATCTGCTTTTAAAACAGGTGGAATGACATCAACAATCCATTGTTTATGATGATGAGTGCAATAGAAAACACATCAGTAATACTCCTAACTTTTTTTTACCAAAATGAACAGTACATTTTAATAATGAAAAGCAGGAATTTTAGCCTATAACCTAAGTGATTTGATCAGAATATTTTTAACTTTATTAAATTAAATTAGTCTATTTTTTTTAGACTAATTGATAATTGAATGAAAGGGTTCTCTCATTTGAATTTAGAGTTTTCTACTTTTTATTCCGGTGACAGCAGCAGCTTGTTGCATCTGTTATGTTATTAATTATCTGTGACAATTTGGCAGCATTCCAGAAGACAAAATACATTCAGTGCAGCATCTTTGAATATTACTGTGTCACCGAGTCAGGTCTCCTCAGCATTTTTGCCTTCAAGTCTCAAGTCAAGTCAAGTCTCACAGCATACAGACAGCTCTCATTTCAGCTTGTTCATATGATCTCTTACTATTATCTTAACAGTTCATTTTCAGGACAAACAGGACGGGATACAGTACAACTGCTCCTGGTTCAGGACTTTCCCCAATTTTTTGGGACATCTGGTCACCCTGTGCTAAACTGAGTAACTTGAGGCCACATGAGAGAGAGAGAGAGAGAGAGAGAGAGAAAGGGCTCAAGTTTAATGGAGAAGAATCAATACAGAGACTTCACAGAATTCACCCTAACATAACCCTAACTTATGGAACTGCTGGAACCAGAGATGCATCTATGAAATGTATTGAATTTTAACCTTTGTTTGTGTGTGTGTGTGTGTGTGTGTGTGTGTGTGTGTGTGTGTGTGTGTGTGTGTGTGTGATCAGTACCATAGCAAGGATACAGTTCCGCCTCCCAGACGGCTCATCCTTCACCAACCAGTTCCCCTCACAGAGCAAACTGCAAGAGGCTCACCAGTTTGCTGTTCAGGTCAGTCCAGACAGTCACTTCTCCTCTACAGTAGTTGTTGGTAAGTCAAAGTGATCTTTGTTGTCGCTGAAGACCATACAACAAGGAGTGGACAGCAGAAACGAAATTTCATTTCTCCTAGCTCAGTGTGCATAATAGTTAACATAAATAAGACAATCTAGGCCAGTAGACACACACCTGTAGATATGCACTATGTATGTATGTAACAATATGCACCCAGCATATTGGGGAGCTTTTCAGCTGTCCTCACCACTCTCTGCAGGGACTTTTGTAGAATGTGGTGAGGAGGGGAGAGGGTTTGCTCTCCTGATCCATTGCAGGAAGTGCAGGCATTGCTTGGGCTCTCATGACCAGGGAGGTGGTCAGGTCATCCGTGAGGTGCACCCCCACAAACTTAGTACTTCTGACTAACTCCATATCGTTGCTAATGATGTTGAGTGGGGTGTGTTCTGTGTAGTTTTTCCTTAAGTCGACAATGATCTCCTTTTGTTTCGTCAACATTTAGTGACAGGTTGTTGTTGTTACACCAGCCCACCAGTTGGTTCACCTCCTCTCTAAGCTGAATCATTGTTGCTGATGAGGCCCGCCACTGTTATGTCATCCGCAAACTTGATTATGTGGGTCATCAGGGTGAACAGCAATGGGCTCAGGAAACAATTTGATCAATTTGATGCTAGAAGCTCAGATTAACTTGGCTAACATTGAAGGCACCTCATGAGGTGCTTGTTACAGAAGGGAGGAAAACGTCCTTAATTTCTTGCGTGCATCATATCATCGTTATCTTGCAGCTTGTGGAGGATAAAGATACATACCCTTTTCACAACTTTATAACTAACTTAAACAACTTGGAGAAACATGTTGCGTGACAGTATCCATACCCTCTTTGCATGGGATGTGCAATGACAATAATAGTTCCCCCCAAATGTTAGTTCTGTGCTACCAAGTTCCGTCAACTATATTCACTTTACCTTGCAGTAACACTGGTAACACTAACATACACTAATATAAATTCTCTGTTAGCTACACTCAGAAACAAGATATGAGGTACTGAGTATCTTGTTGTCATGCTGAATGTAGCTTTTAGTAATGCACTTGGAGCCAGAGTTGTTGAAGCCTGCATTTTTATGCATTCGCCATACTCACTCACTCACTCACTCACTCACTCACTCACTCACTCACTCACTCACTCACATAAATCACTTAACTGCACTAACCCTAATGACTGAAATGTTTTGTGCTTAGGAAGTGGGAAACCGCTACGGTAACTTCTCCCTGGCGACCATGTTTCCTCGGCGGGAGTTCACCAGTGAGGACCTGAACAAGACTTTGCTGGAGCTGGAACTGGCTCCAAGTGCTTCCATCGTGCTTCTGCCTGTAAGTAAACCATAGTCCACCTTCAATGTGTCAGTGACTCAACATTCCACCTAACTGAGTCATCCCTGAATAATACAAATAGACATTTTTGTAAACACTGTCACTGGTTTTAAAGGAATAGCACATTGCATTCTTTCTAAAAAATGCAATGTTTTAAGTATGGAGCTGGAGTCAGGACAAGGTTAGCCTAGCGTAGCATAAAGCATATAGCTGGCTCCTAAGTCCAAGTCCCAAACTGTTGAATCATTCCTTTAACATGCTTCTTGAATGTTATTAACATGTATCAAATCAATCATTATTCGGATGCTCTCTCCCTCAGCAGTCAGGCAGGCCTGCTAACACAGTGGTCCAGTCCTCTGGGGGTGGTGTCTGGGCAGTCCTGGGTACGCTTCTCTACCCTCTGCTGGCTGTGTGGAGATTCCTCAGCTCCTTCCTGTTTGCAACACCGCCCCCCCCCCCTGAAACATCATCCAGAAGCTCAACCTCTCAGTCCAACTCTTACACCAACTCAGCATCAGCCTCTGACAAACCAAAGAGGTGAGGGACAGTCACTGCTCTATTTCAGATAGAAGTACTTCTCTATACAACAGAAAAGAAAGAATGGATGAAAACGAAAGTGAAATCCAAGAATATTGTGTATACTGCAGTATACAAACTCTTCACCAGGCAAAACAGGACTCAACTTTCCCTCATCTGTAGCCTGAGGAACATTACATGTCGGGTTGTAAACATTCACCGATATGTATCAAAAACTGACCAGGCCAGTCCATCAGCTTTCATATATAGACGACCAGGTCCAAACTAAACTGTCAAAGTGAAAGTGAAATTTGTGTAAAATCAATGCACCTGCCAAAATTAGGAACTTTCCATTAAACTCTAAAACGTTAAACACAACACAACACAACACAAGCAGCATATCACTAACAGTGAGGGCTGCATGATTATTTTCATCATCAGTTAATCTGCTGATTAGTTTCGTGATTAATCGATTAATCGTTCATGCGGTTTACATGGTTCCGCCATAACATACTTACTTTACCTTGTGGTAATTAAATTGAATATAAATAAAATTTATAATGAAATTATATGAAACATTCTATTATTATTATCAAAGTTAAACTCTATGTAGAAAGATGTAGGCAGTAGCAGCTCCACAGCAGCAGCAGCACTGTCTATGTGGACGCCGCACATGTGCGAGCTGCAGCAGTTCAACGACGCACACAAGGTAGGCTGTGTGGCCCGGGCATAAGAATGCAGTTACTTATGTGATTCTAAACAGCAGTTTAGTTCTATTAGAGCACAGATTCACCAGCATTTACAACAGCAACATTTTTGGACCGAGAAAAGGCTTTTTCAATGGTAATGCAGCTTATATATTTTATTGCTATATACTGTATATGTGGTCATGACCTGCCATTTTCCTCTGTGTCCGCTCAGAGAAACTCTCTCCAGGCACGCTCTGGAGAAGCGGCCCAAGGACTTCAAGAAAGACGGTAAAATCTGCAGGCTCAGGACTCAGGAGGACAGTGAGGACGACAACAACACCTGGAATGGGAACTCGACCCAGCAGATGTAGTGCACCCCCCCACCCATTCTCTCCGCCCCCCCCTCTAGCTGTCCTTGTGTGAATTTTTTCTGTCTGGACAGTTCAAGTTTTCTGCTGCACTTAGGGCTGATCCTTTTGATTTTCTTCTCTTTTTTTTATTGTGTTACAGGCCTACACCCCTGCAACTCGCCTGCATGGGTAGATCAAAAATAATCAACAGAACCCCCTTCTGAGCTTAAGTTGAGTGTTTCTCTGTTGATTATGATATGATTCTGTCCCCTAAACCGTGCTCAGATTACAGCAGATTGAAGATTTTGATAGACTGTGAAAGGCTACGCCAGCATCACAGTAGCCATTGCAAAAGTCCTCTCAGTTAATTTTTGCTCATAGTTGATCATTCTCAAAAACATCAAACAGGTTTAAAATGATATGGGTGGCCCTGGTTGTGATTTTCCAGCTGGCCTCAAGTTTTCTGAAAAGAGCAAGTCAACAGTAAACGGTTGACAAGAAGATTTTGTAATCTGAGACCGGTTTTATATTATGTTATGGGGTCCCTGCATTTTGGAAATGTTTGAAATTTTGAAAAGTCACCTGCTGATGGCCACATTATTATACAGTGGAATGAAGAAGTTTTTGTTTTAGATGTATGAAATATTTCAGACAGCTTGCAGCTGCTGGCAGAGGACTGTACATCTGTAGCTGTTAGAGCTCTACCAAGGTGGAGGCCCACACACACACCTCAGCAGTATGTGTTTCTGCCAGATGATAACTGGCCAACTACCATAGTGCTCCTCATCCATCAATGAAAATAAAAGAAACCTGTTTTTCAAAAAAAAAACAACAACAAAAGTTGAATTGTGTCCTGGTTGTTTGTTAAGAAGGACTGAGTCTTACCTGAGCACCGTTCACATGGGTGAAATAATCCTGGCCCACATAATGTTAATATGGCCAAAATGCTCATCCAGATAAGTTGGCTCTTTGAACACTTACTCCTCCTCTCCTCTCCTCTCCTCTCCTCTCTTCTGATCCAATCCAATCCTCTCCTCTGCTCCTGTCCTCTACGTCCTCCTCTCCTCCCTCCCTCAGCGGGGTTAGGGTCAGTGCCCCCCCCAAATGTCTGCGCACGGCCCTTATCGACAAGGCAGAGGCGGCCACGCAAGGTGCCAACCTGCTCATCAGGAGGAGTTTCTAATGCTCATACGCACACACACACATACACACACACACCGATGGGACAGAATTTAGGAGTAATTTGGGGTTCAGTACCTTGCCCAGGGACACTTCGACATGCCGACTGGAGGAGCCGCGATCAAACCGCTCTACCTCTCAGCCACAGCCGCCCACAAATATCTGATTTAATTCATATTTATTCTCATTATTTGGAAGCTTAAGCCCCTCAGAAGCCTCACAGCAGGGGCCAGATGCATAAACGGTGCGTACATATGAAAACCATGCACACACCAAAGTGGTATTAATAAACGCAGAATGTGCGGTGGGACTGTGGACACCTCATGCATACTTCTGACCAGGCATACATGTGATTTTTGTTCGCGTTTACACAGAGATATGTAAAGTTAGACCTACTTTTGTGTTTGTATGTGTGATTTATCATTCTTTTAATTTACATAGGAGTCTGACTGAGTTTTATAAAGCAGTAAATAAGTAAAGTTTATTTAATAGAGCATCTTTCACAGAGCAGCTCACCGTGCTTCACAAGACTACGGCTGTGTGCATACAGTTTTAGTCATGAATCTACACAGAGTTTTATGCGCCTGGCCCCTGGGGTTTGTGTACGTTTTAATTCCTCTCTCTTCATCTCATTATAGGGACTGATTGTCAATGCATCTGAGGTTGTTCTAAAGTTTACTTACCAAGTTGCTCACAAGTAGCCTAAACCACATTCAGATTCATGACATTTCTACAATCACCTGTGTAATTTAAAAAAGCTGATGTAATCTGAGAATTAATTTCATGATTTATTATTAGACACGTCTATCCTTGCATATCCCATATTTGACTACGCATTGAATTTCTCTGTTCATATTATGCTGACATTAAATAAAAAATCTGAGAAGTTATCGTTTAGCTACCATCAACCTCTCATCAGCTCTGTCCTGGACAGTACGTTCCACCCACCCACCTTTTTCAGCAAGTCTTTCAATTTGCTCTGCAGCATTCTTCTAGAGACCATCAAAGAAGTCAAATATAACAAACTCTTATTTTGACAGAGCTGCACTGTTAGCAGAAGTGTCCCACCTACACAGAAAATAAAATGGTCAACTTTATATTTTGGCGTCCTAACTTTAAATCACATTTAGGGAAATCAGGTCATTTTCTTTTCTCTTCCTGCTATCAGCGAAACGCAGGTTTTTAGCCCAGCTACTCGTTAAAAACAAATGATCCAGTTATATTTTGGTTTTGTAAATATAAAATGGAAACAGAATTTGAGCTATGTTCTTGTTTTTGTGTGCTGTTGGTAAATAAAAAACTTGGGTTGACCTTGTTGATGTTGTATTTGATGACTGTTTTTTATTATATCTAAGTTATTTTCATCATATCCCCAAGTCAGTTTGTGACAGATAGCACATTACACTAACTCACTCATATTACATTCTGTTAACTTTGTTTTGCCTGTTAGGGCAAGTCGAATTATATGTCACTATGACAACTGGCTTTTAACACCTCTGAGTGTGGTCAAAGGGAACTACTATAAACACAATCATTCTTACCTGCCTCTTATTATCTCATCAGCCCCAGTATTATATACCTGCCAAGGTTCATGCACTCTTGGCAAGATCATCAGTGGTGCTGTGTGCCTTTGTGTTCCAATCACCTTAATCTGATCATGTACCTGTTCTTGATTTCCTGCCTGACAGCTACTATCAGGCTGACCTATCTGTCTGCCTTGCCCCTCTGGATTTGTTGGCTTGTTTGGACTGCCTGACTGTAACCCTGTTAATTTCAACACTGAGTTAGTAAAATGCTTTAATCAACCTGTCCTGCCTCAGTCTCTGCATTTGGGTCCTTTATCCTCTTATCTTGTACAGACCCCTGTAACAGAAAACTGTGTTTTCTGTGTACCTGTGTGCAAGGACTTTAATATTCTCAAAAAACTCAGTGAATATACTCAGTCTGCTGATGAAGATAACTTCAGAGAAAGATAGAAAAAGATAGCTCCAGAAAAACAATTAAATGGATCTTGAGGCAAAATGGTTTTGTTAACTGCTATTTCTAAGGTCAAGAATGAAGCTCAGTTGATATTACTGTTTTGCTTGCTAATAGACAGTCCCAGACAAAGTGAATGAAATTGGCCCAGAGTCTAACCACCATAAAATGTTTGGGTATGTCCATATTATTCTTCAGTCATGCAGAATCATCAAGGTCTCATCATCATCTTCCTCCTTGCTTCGGGTCGCTGGTACCAGACATTTTTCTCAGGAGTTGGTGGAGACCAAAACTATTTGCCGAAAACTAAACTTAAAACTTTATGACTAAAAGAGTTAAATGTTCACAGCCTTTTCTACTCCCTAATGGCCAAAAATCTTTGAAACAATCTTATATATGTCACTTACATAAAATAAGAATAAATTGTGGAAATGTTTAACTTTGATCTTTATTCATTGGTTTTAGCTCCAATTCATATAGCATTTTAAACACACTTTAGAAGGAATCATTATGGAAATCAGTAAAAGAATGTGCCATATCAACAGAAAAGCAACTTACATGATACATTCAGTGTATGCTATTATTATATTCTGCACCATTCTAAATTCTCCCACTGTATATATTGTGTATATTATAAGCCACACTATATTTCAATCTCATCTTACTTCTTAAAATAGCTTACTATAATGTTATCTCATTATTACAAGCAATGAGGAAAAATGTGCATCATTTGGAAATAAGCAGGGTAATACAATGCATCTTTGGATAGTAATTCATCAGTAGGAAAGGCCTTGGTAGACAAGTCAGCATTAATGCCAGTAAATAAATCTGTGAACATGAAAATGGAAAGCAGTAACATTTGCCAATAATATATAAGCATTACAATAAAATATAAGCATTACAAATAAGCATTACATAATTCAGATACACAGGTTTGCACTGAACTCTTTCCACAGCTGTGTTTGCTGTATGAATGCTTTGCTGCAGGGTAAATACTCATTCTCCAGTGAAGGTTGGGTTGGTCACGGTGGTGGTGGCATTCTGGAACAGTGGGTTGTCAGCCTGTTAACAGAGAAAGCCTGATGATTACTGTGTTTCCATTTCTGATGATTTTTTAAATCATGTCTTTAAGTCACTGAAGTTAAAGATTTCACATAATGTGGAAAAAGCAAATTGTAAAAGGACACTGGGTCCTTGTAGACAGACCCCTCAAGTGCTGTGCATGTGGTCATATCCACAATCTAGGAAGAGCACTGTAAATTATCTGATACAAACTAGTATTTAAAATGGAAATCTCAAAGCATAGCTATTATCTGTTCCATAATGACCATATGGCAACTTGAAAATAATGTATATTTCCATAGCACTAATTTTATCAGTACTACTGTATTGCTCTGTTTTGACTAGTTGCAAATACCTCAAATGTGAGTATTTGGACAGACCCATTATGCAAAGCTTTAAAGTCTGTGAAGGTTGAGTGTTGAGTTTCATATAGAGCAATTACAAACTGAGCAAAAATCGCAAAGTAGAACTAAAAATCAGCGGTGGTGATGTATGACATGGTGAGTATGACATGACTCTGTTGTAGCCTACTTATGGAATTAGTGTCTGGAAATGTACTATATACTGAATTTATCAAGACAAGTATCCAATAGGGTTTTTCCACTAGCCCAGGTTGGTCTGCTTTAGCTGCACCCAGCCAAGCCAACCCAAAATGGAATGTATCTCCACTACAGCCTCACAGCAGGGCATGCCATTAAGGCAAAAGTTAGACACGGAGTTCCACAAGGTTCTGTACTTGGACCAATACTATTCACCTTGTATATGCTTCCTTTAGGTAATATTATTAGGAAACACTCCATAAATTTTCATTGTTATGCAGATGATACCCAATTATATTTATCAATGAAGCCTGATGAAACCAATCAGTTAAACAAACTCCAAGCATGCCTTAAGGACATAAAGACCTGGATGACCTGCAATTTTCTACTACTAAACTCAGATAAAACTGAAGTTATTGTGCTTGGCATTTAACACCTTAGAAACACATTATCTAATGATATAGGTACTCTGGATGGCATTACCCCGGCCTCCAGCACCACCGTAAGGAATCTGGGAGTTATCTTTGATCAGGATATGTCCTGTAACTCCCACATAAATCAAATTTCAAGGACTGCCTTTTTTCACTTACATAATATTGCAAAAATCAGGCACATCCTGTCCCAAAAAGATGCAGAAAAACTAAAACTAGTCCACGTATTTGTTACGTCTAGGCTGGATTATTGCAATTCCTTATTAATCAGGCTGCCCTAACAAGTCTCCAAAGACTCTCCAGCTGGTCATGTACTAACAAAAACTAGAAAAAGAGATCATATTTCCCCCATTTTAGCTTTGCTGCATTGGCTTCTTGTAAAATCTAGAATAGAATTTAAAATCCCTCTCCTAACTTACAAGGCCCTTAATGGTCAGGCACCATCATATCTTGAAGAGCTCATAGTACTGTATTAAACCACTAGAACACTGCGCTCCCAGAATGCAGGCTTACTGGTGGTTCCTACAGTCTTCAGAAGTAGAATGTGAGGCAGAGCCCTCAGCTATCAGGCTCCTCTCCTGTGGAACCATATTCCAGATTCGGTCCGGGGGGCAGACACCCTCTCTACGTCTAAGAGTAGGCTTAAAACTTGGATCAGCCCTTAGTTATGCTGCTATAGGTCTAGACTGCCTGGGGACTTCCCATGATGCACTGAGCTCCTCTCTCCTACCCCTCCTCTCCATCTGTATGCATTCATGAACCATCAATTCATGTTACTAACTTGGCTTCTTCCCCGGAGGTTTTTGTGCCCCCCGCCCCCTTCTTTCTCTCTCTCAACCCAACCGGTCAAAGCAGATGGCTGCCCACCAAAAGCCGGTTTCTGCTTGAGGTTTCTACCTGTTAAAGAGTTTTTTTTTCTTGCCGTTGTCACCAAGTGCTTGCTCATGGGGGAATTGTTGGGTCTCTGTATATTAAAGAGAACGGTCTACACCTGCTCTATGTGAAAAGATTTGGCGCTATATAAATAAAAATTGATTGACTGATAAAATTGAGAGCCATGATAGTTGTGTTAAGTTACTGCTGATGAAAACTCAACAGTTCCTTCTTTTGCTGCTTCATATTAATATTCATATTTGTCAGCAGCGCTGTTCTTCAATAAAAATAGCTGGACACAACATGATCTGGAGATATTTGGAGCTATTTGTTCAGCGGATCATTAGAGATAATTCTAGGAGGAACAGTACAAGCAAAAATAGCCACAGTGAGATGTTTGATGAAGAGCTGCAGATAAGAGGCTCTAACTGCATTTTCTGCAAACAGCACACCTCCAGCAGCTAAACAACTTCTTTTACCCTGTGTAATGGAAAAACACTGGCAGTGTGCCAGCTTGACTCCAGTGCTCACAGCATGGCTTGGCACAACTACCCCAAAAACAGCTGAAAAATGCCCCAAGTAAAAATGAAAGAGGAAGTCTTGACTTTGCATCATCAGCAAGTTAAAAGATGAACATTTCAGAAAAAGGGAAGCTTCTTACTAAAAATACAAGGACATTTTGAAATAAAGGCCTGTCTCTAATTTAAACCTGATGCAAATGCATAAAAGTAACACTTTCTATGAAGCCCATGTCTATGATGCCTAAAAACATACTTATAACGAGTTATAATCTGCTAATAGCACTGTATAATTATAGTTATTAGAGCAGTGCCTGTTCAAAACATGCCTGTTGCTTGGCCTCCACCACTGCTTCAATGCATAGAAAAATTAGTACAGTTGATGTGAGGTGTGAATCAGTATATATACCAATAACTTGAAAGAAGCTAACATTCTATTATATACAGATGCTATAAATAATAGGCTAAGTACTCCAATAGTAAATGAATGTTCTTTTCTCATTTGAGTGGGTATGTTTACTCAAAAGATTTGTGCTTTGTCTATAATGTCTGTATTTCCACTCATTGACTCCACGGGCAGAGGAGGGAGCATATTAACATTGTTTACCATGTATTTTTTATATATTTCTCAAGAACTGCTCATCCAAAGAACTTCACACTCAACACTGCACTTCCTTAGGTCCCCAGCAATACATCCATTAGGTATGAAGTACATAGGATGAATGGTGTTTGAGATACACAAAGGACAAACATACATGCATACATATAGACACATGCACTGAATAGCACTTAACACTGGCCTTCAACCTAAACTGCTGTACTCCAGAATCATGTTTTTCTAGAGAGTTGATCAAGTAGCTTGTCATTCAAACATGAGAGGAGGTGCTTAACAACAAACAATAGATTATAACAAAAACAACAACACTATAAAAGAAAAAAAAATCTTAAAATGTAATTATTTCTAGTTTTTATTTTTGTTAGCTGTGATAATAAAAAAATGACATCAAAATAAGTTGTCTCACCTCTGCCCACTTAGATTTCTTCTTTTCATTTTCAAATTTCTTGAACTCTTTCATATCCTTCATGTAGATTAAGAACTTGATAATCAGGAGCAGCAGGATGCCAATGAGAGCCACACCCGCGATGGAGCCTCCGATGATAGCTGTAACACTGGGTGGTTCCGGACAGTCTGGGGGTAGAGGAATAAAGTACAGAAGGTATACACATCCAAAAAGACAAACTAGAGAAAAAAATGAAATATAGCTAAGTGGATGTCTGCTGACTTTTTTAGCCACGCTAGTGACATGGCATGAATCCTAATTGCTATGGTGATTCCCTGACCTTTTCTCGGGCACCACTATGAGGTTTACATTCAAAATGCCTCCACAACTTTCAACTGGTTATGAAACAGTCTCATGATGCCTCTGATGCCTCTATATGACCTACATAAGCAAACAAGACCATCAGCGAGAAGATTGGCTGTTTCTATACGGTCATTTTAAATGCCTGCCATGGGTCAGATTCCCCATGACATCAGACAAAGCAATTTATGGCACGCAGACCGGAAGAGCCTATTTTACATTACATGTAGCATTGTGGCATTGTAGCATGAGGGAGTACAAGTACTAGGACAAGGGGAGGATATTCTCTTTGATTGATAATGTTGAAAGCATAGACTGTAAAAAAATATGAACGTAGTCACTGTGACGTCACTCATTGGGTTGTGAACTGCTGTTTTGAAGCCTTGAGTGCATGGATGTATAAAGAGAGTTCTCTTCTTGTTGCAATTAATTTTCATGAACTGAAAACACACTGTGAAATAGCAGCAGATAAGCCTATACTCTGTGAATCTGGTTACGACATGGTTATGTTACGTAATCAACGTTGGTAGCGACTTGTCAATTACAACGTAGCCACGCCCTAAAGCATACGCTGCTTTATCATCTATTTCACTCTAAATGGGGCCACAATTTACAAAATGAACATCATGATGTATTGAAGAAGACCTGATACTAGCGATTGAGACCATAAATTCATTAGGAAAGTGTTTACTGGGATCATCAATCAAGTGAGAAGTAGGGTCATTTTCTCATAGACTTCCATACAATCAGACTTATTTTTGCAGCCAGTGGAGTCGCCCCCTGATGGCCATTAGAAAGAATGCAGGTTTAAGGCACTTCCGCATTGGCTTCACTTTTCAGACCGAGAGCTACCCACTTGGTTGAAAGTGAAGTTAGACTTGTTGTCAGCTTCCCGAATCATTTTAAAAAAAGACAAGAGAAAAAGAAAGAGTGTGCGAGTGAGCTGATAGCACAAGACAGACAGCAACAGTGGTCGAGCAAGCTAGAGAGTGAATGAAGAGAGGGAGCAACGGTGTAGCAAGAACAAAGGAGTAAATCTGAGAAATAAAACGTTATTTTCTCATTGTTTCACAGTAGTTACATTCTAAAGCAGATTTGCTGTGAATGCCTTACACCTTGTAACCTAGGTGTATGAACAGTACGAAAACAAAGTTTACTTTGTTTCACCATCGTCATATTACAATTATTAATCTTACATAGCCACAAATTGATAGATTGCCTCATTGCTATGCATCCTGCAAACAGCTGTGTTTACAAAAGAAAAACAGTATTAAAAATAAGTAGCGTCTTTCTTTCACTCGCTTCCAAAACAAATGCACTCGCTAGCCAAGATCTTTATGACACGAGGTGGTGGTGCTCATGGAAAATGCGATCTTCGTTATGGGTAAACACTACCGCTTTTGTCCAAAGGGGCCACTAAAATCAACACAAAATGAAAATAATTCCTTGTAGTAACTTTGATGCAGACATTCAGCTTCCCTTCAGGATGAATTATAACACCATTGGTTACTCTTTTCATCTAGTGCCATTGTCAGGTCAAAATTTTCAATGTGATGTGTTTATGAAATTGAGGAAAACAAAAAGCAAGTTGAAAACATGCAGGTCGCTTCGCAGACCATGTTGAGAGCTTAAGATGGTGAATATGGTAAACATTATACCTGCTTAATATCAGCATGTTACCATCATCATTGTTAGCATATTAGCATGCTGATATTAGCATTTAGCTCAGTGCTATGCTGAAGGACAGCCTCACAGAGCTGCTAGCATGACTTGTTTATGTTTACAAATTGTGGAACCACAGAAAACTGCACTGAAACGGTGAAATTGGTCTTAAATTTAAGAATTTGTCATCTCTGAAGAACTTACTGTATTTAATTTGCAGCTTACCTCTCTGATTCAGAATTTCAGCCTCATAGTTATCCTCCCCAACCAACTGTTCCAGTTTAAATTTAACCCAGCAACCTTCCGTGTCCTTCTGCTGGCACTGCTTGCTTGACATGGTAAACTTGTCTACCATCCGATGATAAATGTTCTTGCTGCAAGCCACACTGCAGTTTTTTTGGAAGGGACCTGAGTTGAAGCCAAGGCATTCAATGCAGTTCCTGAAAACAAGATTAATAGCAGTGTCAAGTGTCAAGTCTTTTGATCTCAGCACAGACAGTGATGGAGCTCCTTAAATTGCTAATTTTTTATTTGTTTATGATCACATTCTGAACTTTGGGTTACATTTGGACTACTTACATTTTGGTCTGGCAAGGGTCAGGGCAGCCCAGGCATGTCTGACATCGTGGACGCTGGTATCCCTCGTTACACTCACAGCGGTTACACTTGCAGCTCCCTCGGCCATAGCACACAGTGTTGTTAATGGTAAGACAGCCCTCCGTAGACACCTTACACTGACAGGCTGAACCCTCAAAGCCTTCGTCGCATTCACATTTACCACAGTTGCATTTACCGTTTCCTACAAGTTGTGAGCAATGGAAAGGAGAGTTAGAATGATTTGAACTACAATTTTACATGTGTATGGTACCACCTGCATATCCCACATTCCCATTGAAGGATGATTATGAGAAACATCAGAAATTAATGCCAAGCATCTGCAAGGTGTAATTAAACATATGAACAGTGGGAACAGTATATCTAGTCAGCAGTAGACTCTGAACAAACTGCAACATTGGCAGATAGCTTTGAAAATGAAGATTCATAATTAAAGGTCTTGGCTGACATGCACTATGGAGACTGAAAGAACTGTGCTGTGCTTGGTCAGTCTGTCTTGCTGTTTTCTCCAAGTTTCTAATGCTGGTGGAAAATGTTGACAGTGAAGAAAAAATGAAGCAACTCGAAGAACGACTTGAAAGACTTTCACTAACACACAATAATAAAGCCAATGGCTAATATTAACTCATTTTTCCAACAAATCCTCCAAATTATAATTCATTAGTATAAAGACGTTAATCTGAAGTTAAATAAGTGTTTCTCCCTTTGTAAAGAAAGGCAGAGACTCTCTGGTCATGACTCATACAACAGGTACCTAAGTACGAAAAAGGTGATGAATGCCACAGATTTTCTCTTAAGAATGAATTTGTTCGTATGAGTGGTTCTTGCGTGAGGCCACATGTGTTTTGGTGAGAAATACTTGTATCAGTAAACCATAATGAAGAACATCAGTTACTTCGCTGTAACATTTGCAGATTAAACATGCAGATCCACTCTTTATTTAATCAAACAATGCAAATTATTTGAAATGACTGAAACTGTACCTCCACATAGTTTATTCTGGAACTTCTCACAGTGTTCATCGTCGCATTCACAGTAGTCACCATGGTAACTCTTTCCACTCTCTGTGGTGTGGCACTTACACCTGCCACACACACAGTCTCCTCGACCCTCACACTCAGTGCCATTTTGCCTCTGACAGGATGATCGCCTGGCGCGCTCCTCTCTCTCATTAATGGAGCACTCGCAGAACTGTCCGACAAAGCCCTCTTTGCAGCTGAATAAGAAGAAATTCGAGAGTATGTAAAAATCTTAAAAACTAGCAAAAAAACCCTATAAACTGTAACAATAAAACTGTAAAGAGCTAGCCTGTTTTACCAGCATCCCTCCCTCTATGATGCATTTTTAATAGAACATTTCTTCAATCATTTCTGAAAGCCAAAAACAATTTTCTCTTCTGTCACCTTCACAGATTTTCCATTTTTTAATTAATCCACACAACTCTCCTTAATGTCACCAGTTGCTGCTTACAGATTAATCAAACTAGACACAGAATCCAAGAAAGCAAATTAGCATATTTTTCAAAATATAAAACTATTCTTGTAAGTGTAGGTGACCAAAACTATTTGGTTCCAGTGCATGCCAACTCACTGTCACAGTCATGATGTAGGATTTGTAACACTTACCTGCAAATACCACACTTGATACTTCCCTCGCTTTTGCAGTGTTGCGACTCACGTTTGTCATTGTGAGTTTTACATTCACACTCACAGTTTGTAGACAAGGTCACTGTCAATGTGTCTTTAATGCCCAGTGGTCTGATAGTGAAAGACTTGTCCTCCATACATTCGTTTGCTGTCACAGTGACTTTAAAGGAAATCTGGAGAGTGCAATTAGGTTTGGGATGTCATACAGAAGAGAAATACATTCCATAGAACACTTTAAACATATAATAAACTAAGAAGTTGGGTCAAAATGAGAGTTTCACATTCTTGATCCCCGCTTGTGGTAACATGCATGCCTCAAACCTATCCTTTCCAACTCTTCCTGAATCTGAGGTGCAACAGTGGCTTGGATCCTGTTTTCCAGCACCATGGCTTTAACTTTCCTTGGGAGGCTGAGCAATGTGATATACCAAAATTTGCAGTGCACCTTTTGATTCCTTTTTTTTTGGTACTCAACCTCTACGCAACATTGAGGAGGCAAGTCAACCAAAACAATCCTACAGTGTTCAGAGACTTTTGCTTCTAAGGACGAATCTAATCAATCCCTGCTGCCTTGCCACCCTTTGCAGAGTATAGTGAGCTCTACTGATTGCGTAACCTCAGATTCAGGATGTGCAAAGCAGATTCTGTCCTTGCCACGGAACAGTGGACCAGCTTTTTACCCTTGCAAGAATAGGAGACGCAATCACCAGCACAAGCAGCACTCTGGCAGTTTCCTGACCTTCCTGACTCACTTTGCCTTTCTATGTGGTATTTAGATGCCTAGGGCAGAGTAGACGGTGTACAGGTGGGAGGAGAGGCACAAACAGGTGGGAAGTTCATTCAAATGAAGCAGCACAAAGCGAGTTGTTGGTATTTTGGTGGTAAATGGGTCTTAGATATTGCACTGATAATAGATGTCTAAGAACCATGTCTGTTTCTGTTACTTTTGGTGATTTTAACAAGAGCAAAGTAAATACTTGGGATAATGGAAATGTAATAATGCTAATAACTATAAACTATTTAAATTAAACACCCCAGTAGGTGTGTTTAAATCAGCTGCTGCTGTGTGACTGTGTGGTTATTTGGCAGTAGCGCCAGGCTGTTATTGTGTCCAGTAGGCTCATTGATTTAGATTTTTATGGCTTGTGTTCTGCTGCCGTTTTATCTCTACGTATGTAGTGTATGGTTTAATGTTAATGCTGCTGCGTTTGTCTGCTAGCTGTCTTTGTGCATGTGTGTGTCTGCAGTGTGCCAGACTTTGACATCCCCTCTATGTGGTGTAATTCTTTTCAGTTTGTTTGCTTTGGTGCCTATAATGTTACTTAAAAACTTGATTTAACAAGTTGTTGCCTATTTTAGAAAAATACTGTATGTAATGGAACCAACTGTCTTTTTGGTTGGCTCTTTGTGGTTGGCCCTCCTGATTTTCCCTGTCCCCAGTCTTTAGTATTGAGTCTCTATTCTATAAATAATCATGGTAGCCATATACCAACACAATATGAAATCAGAATATACTTCTAAAATAATTACAAAACATAGGCTTAACTTTAATTTGTTGTAGTAATATTAGCCTACTGTTAGAATTATTATAGAAGTGTTTTGGTATGAAAACCATCACCTCTGATTAAGTATTAAATATTCTGTATTACACATCGATTGACAATTCTGTGAATTATATAGCTATGAGAGCGTATAGACCTCTTCCCACAATATACATTCAGAGGGCTGAACAGACTGGACCAATATGGCAGCCACAGCATAGATCCTTCACACCACCCTATCTCACCTAGACAAGAAAGGGAGCTATTAGAGATTACTGCTCATTGACTACAGTTCAGCATTCAACACCATAGTTCCCTCCAGGCTCACCACAAATCTCAAGGACCTGGGATTAACACCTTGCTGTGCATGTGGAGCTACTAACATTAGCTTAGTACAATAGTGACTCTACAATACTAAAATTTTATCACTAAGGTGCTGGGATAATTACTGGCCATTTGGAGGACGTTAAGCATATCCTCAATGAAAGTTGATCTCACAGAAGGGTGCATTTCTGCTTTTTGCATATGATGTGATTCTGCTGGATTCATTTGACTGTGACCTCTAACACGCATGGCATTGCACTGATGGTTTGCAGTTGGGTGTAAAGTAGATTGGATAAGACTGAGTCAGCGTCTCCAAGTCTGAGGTCATGGTATTCCTCCAGAATGGATGGTGGCCAGATTGCTCCTTTTGAGTTGGGAGTGAGTTACTACCTCAGGAATTCAAGTATCTTGGGGTTTTGTTAACAAATAAGGGTAAGATGGAATACAACATTGATAGGCGGATTGATACCACATCAGCATTAAAGCCTGAATTGTACTAGACGGTTGTAGAAAAGAGGGAGCTGAGCCTGAAGGCTAAGTTCTTGATTTACTGGTTCATCTATTTTCCAACCCTGACTCATGATTATGAGCTTTGGGTAATGACCAAAAGAATGAGTGGCTGAAATAAGTGTCCTTCACAGCATGGCTAGGCTCATCTTTAAAGATAAATGATACTGAAAGGAGCCAGTTGAGGTTGTTCGGGCATTTGAATATGATGCCTCCATGCCACCTCACTTTAGAAATACTTTGAGCATGTCCAACTGGGAGGAGACACAAAGTGATTACACATCCCACCTGACGTGGGGAAAGTGTCGAGGGAGATGGATGTCTGGGCTACCTTACTAAGTCTGGTGAGTCCATGACTTGGACCAAGATAAGCAGGGGGAAGTGGATGGATGGCTTTTTTAATGAGAAGTGCAATATGGACACAGACATGAGGAGCACCCAATACAATGTTAAAGCCTGAAATTGATATAACAAGAACTGTGTGCACTTATATATAAACATCACCATGATATATTTAAAAAACAGAAAAAAAGGACTGACCAGGTGGTTTTCAGGGACTTCGTCACATATCCCCTCGCTGTGCTGTGGTGGTCCTGGATGAGCACATATTGGGGTGTAGACAACTCTTACATTGTCAGGGAGATTGTCATGGGTCACAGTTACTTTGGAGGACAATCTCTGTCATGGATTACACATATGAGAGGGTTGTGAGATATGATAGAGACAGAAATAGCAAAAAATGTATTGGTCTCAAATGACAGTTTTACAAATACATAAAAGGAGAGAGGTAGCCACATTTTTCAATGGCGACTGACAACTTACATTGTAGGCGCTTTTAATCAAGTCAACAACATTTTTAGAATCTGATGACAGAACTCCCACCTCAGATTTTGGAATCATTTCAGAGAGTTGCTGGGATAAAACACAAGATTCAAAAATCATTTCACAAGATTACAGTGTGTACTCTATATATAAAAATAGGTACAAAAACTATTGGTATTTACCTTGTACACTGTCTCCACATTTTTTGTCACTGCAAATATTGGCTGAATATTGTTTTTCTCCAACTGCGTAGCTAGTTGTCCAACAGATGGGTAATCCTGCACACAACAATTAGTGAAATCAGTGAAAGTTTGTAAATCTGATGTTATGACGTCCATGTTACGCCTCTTAAATGACCATTTGATATATTGACCCCTGAAAAAAAAAAAAAAACTCCCCGGCTGTGGATTTGCAAGAAAACTGTTTTTGGAATCAGTGTTGTGACAATAAGTCAGTGATGACGGTGGTTCCAACTTGGGTCTATTTTCATAGTTTTGCCCATCATTCCTATCAGTTACGATAACAATGCATTCCCTTATGTGATCCCACACATACCATCTCACTGCTCTTGGCATAAAGGTTGTCTTTCATGTGGCAGTCTTCATCATTTGGCTCCAGTATACCGGCTAATTTTCCATCTCCGGCCATGTGGAACCCAGCATCAGTGGTCAGCACAATCAGCCGAGTGCTGCTGTTCCTCCAACCTATTTTTTCCTAAGCAACAATATGTGTTAGGGACCATTTTGGCAAGAAAGCCTAAAATGCTCAGTTGAAAGTAACTTTTAATTTACTGGTTTAAAAAAACTGTGATCATGCTTGTCAACCTTTATATCCCACTAAATTGCTTAGTTGAAGTATACATAATTGCTGTCAGGAGTGTGTTGTAATTCTTTTGCTGTAGAGAGGAAGTCATGGTGAATGGTTGGGAGTACAAAAGCCGGAGACCAGTGTTCACGTTCTGTCCCAGATGCAGTTTTGGTTAAGGTTAGGGAAAGATTGTGTATTGGTTTGAATAAAAATATAGATTACAGTAGAATATAATAGGCCCTTGTTGTATTTCATGTCAGCGTTGACCATTTCAATAATTCAACCAAGGCCACCATTTTACCCATACCTTATTCAAGCTTTGAGTTGCATAAACAGAATCATAAAAAATACTTAGCAGCCAAGAGCAGATATTGTTTTGTGAAGTGAAATATGTTGATAGTGAATATTTGACAGCGACATCCTTTGGTCAGAATGGGCTCCTAATTCTTTTTTTTTTTTGCATAAATTGATTCATTTATTTTGTCAATTTTTAGTTTTAATGTTATGTCCTTTGTTTCTTTAACACAGGCTAAACCATCCAATGGAGTCTATATGCTTGACTACTGTCCATATAGTATGTTTGTTTTCCAGCCAATCAGGACACTGTACAATAATTTGCCAGCCAAGGCTACAGAGGGCCTTCACAAATTGAGACAATAGGGTGCTTTTAAACCTGTAGTTCAGCTCAGTTTGTAAAGACCAAGGAAAAAAATGTCGCCTTTTA
Source organism: Thunnus albacares (assembly GCF_914725855.1). Lineage (NCBI taxonomy): Eukaryota > Metazoa > Chordata > Actinopteri > Scombriformes > Scombridae > Thunnus > Thunnus albacares. The sequence goes on along the minus strand of NC_058116.1, from coordinate 631,325 downwards.
GCTCTGGCCCTGTTCGTGTTCACACTTATTATTATATTATGTTGTGTTGTGTTGTATTGTATTTTATTGTATTGTATTATATATTATATTATGACAAATGAACCAAGAGTTGTTGACATAAAGTCTTATTGACTGGACAGTTTTGGCAATTGTCATTCTGCATCATGGAGCACCTATGGAGAAAGAGAAAATTCTGTTGACTGACTTTATAGGCCCCATTTTAGTGCAGAATGCATTGTGGCACTGGCAAACTGGTTTTTTTTGTTTGTTTTTTGTTTTTGGGGTTTTTTTGTTTTTGTTTTTGTTTTTTGAGGGTGCACTGAGGTCGTTTCCCCAACTGCACTGGTTTGTTATCTTGATAATTCGCTGTACATCCAGTGGGAGGAGAGGCACAGTAAATGGTGTGGCAATGTCAATCTAATTTTAACTTTATTGTCCAAAAATTGTTGAGTTATGCCCTTTAAACTTATACAGCCTGTTAAAGATGTAGCCTGTGAGTTTGAATGAATGTTAGTAGTTAGCAGTACTGCTACTTCTTTGTGTTACTTACAGTTTATAGTTATGTGTTTGGTTGAGTCCTTACCCCACATACAGCAGCCTGCATCATGGCATCAAGACTCCCTTCAGGAGAGTCCAAATTCCCAGAAATGAATTGCTCTCTCACTTTTGTCTCGAACTTTTCCTGACTTGATGTCATACTAAGCACATGTCTGTAGCCAAAGGCAGCCTGACACTGCTGGTCATTCTCATCACATGGTTTCTGCAGTTTCTCCTTGTTGGTGTTAGTGTAAGGAAGGACTGTCTTATCAACAAACGCACCAAACCCTGTAGTTAGAGAAACAGCAATTAGTTCCTTGGTCTTGTTTTTTTATTTTTAAGGTAACACCACTTGAAAGGTTTATCAGACATTTCAGAGGTGTACAAAGGAATAACATACTGTAATAATGGGCAATTCTGTTATAGAATATAACCTTGTTGGGTCTCACTAGCTGACCACATGTTTCAAGACTAGAAACAGCAGGAGTCCTCAAGAAACTCCACCCATGGATCCAGGTTATCAAAACTAGAGATCCCCCTCTTAACTTCCTCTTTTCTCCTCCAGCTGTGGCTGGAGCAGCTCCTTGCTTTTTTCACCTCCAACTGCTGAAAGAGCAGCTCTCAGCTCTTTTTTCTCCCCAGCAGCTCTCTGCTCTCTTGTGTGGCCTACTCACAGCAGACACACATAGAACTCTTTCTTTACAGCAGAAGACGCGAGAGCCTGCCTAAGACTCAGAAACTAAGTTTTCCAGTGCCAGCAGCTATCACACAAGTCTGCTGGCTGGTTTAACAAGTACAGGAGCCACGAAACAGAGTTAGCTTGCCACTAACTCTATACAAAGGACTGGACCTGGGCCCTCTGAACTGCACAATGGGAGCACCAGACCCACACAGCAAATCCTGCATTCTTTTAGCTTTGGAGCCAAACTCTTCTCAGCCTGTCTCTTCCACGGATTCACCAGCTAAGAAGCAGAACACCACAAAGCATCTCTTTCTTCATGGACTGGTAACAACTGGGCACAGCCTAGCAACATATAGTGAAGCATAGCACAGCTAAGCAAGAATGTTTAACTTAATCGATGTACTGTACATGTATTGATTTGGTTAAGGCTATTCATTGAACTATTGTTGTGATGTCCCTGTTGTTCATAGTCAGGTTATTACATAGCCACACTAAGTTAATGTTAGCATTCTTAACACATGTTACACCCAGTAACTAGGCCTTGCATGCAACTAACCTCTTCCTAACCTGGCACCTTGATCCTACATCAATTGGTCTTGAATAGAGAACCACACAGTTAAGAGGTTTAAAACCCAGTTTTGCAAACTTTGGTTCAGGCAGGACATGTGGTTCAAGACACCACATGGTCTGGCCTTTTATCTCTGTAGTTCCCTTTGTCAGCCAAATTGTCGGCATGCCATGTGCTCAGTCACCAGGTGACTGCAGCCATCTTGCCATTGTCCTCCCCACACACACACTCACACTTGTATATAGGTACACTTAGCTTGACTAGTATTGTGTTTTGTTCTTTTACCTGTTTGTTAAATAAATGCTTTTGGATAAACCTGTTGTCAGTCTTATGTTGCACAAGAATGAGTTTTGCCAACCTCTGCTCTGCAAAGAACTCCCAAATCCCTCAACCTTAACTAGGTATTGATATGGTAATTTTGTTTATAGTTATTAAGTTAATTATTAATCAAAGTTCCAAATTGATAGATTAGTACACTTCGAGACTGAATTGGGCATCTTTTTCCCTGACTCCAGGATGGTGCCCGTTATTATTCATTCTTATTAATAATTTTATTGATTTTAATAATTAATAATTATCTTGATAATCATTCATTATTGCTGATAGCCAAACTTGTAGCCAAGGCCCAACAGCCTGTATTTTTTTGTAAATACTTTGTACAAAGTTGTTTTGCCATAAATCTAAAAACATATATTTTTAACATATACATATATAATTACAGTAACCTATAATTTAAAATGTATTACAATGTAAGTATATCAATACCATAACTAATTTCAATACAGAGACTTTCTCCACTTTTCCTCTCTTGTTACTGAGTAACACTACAAACATACCCTATAACTATTACACTGATTAGTTGGGTTTTTTTTAATGCTTTTGCTGTAATCTATTTTAAGTTTCTCTTAAACACAAATTTCTTGTCTTCTTTCCTTGTACCTACTTACAGTATGTCTCAATAATGGTAAGCAGTAGGTATTTATTGATACATGGTATGTACAAAATAACTCCACCGTAAGTTATGGCTGCACTCTACAGTATTACTAAATAATATATTTGTATATTGTCTAAAATCGGTATTTTAGACAAGTCAAATTGTCAGATTAAGATTGCAATCTCATTACCTATTTCTGCATAGTCAGTAATGGTTTTCAGAGCTTTAAAAAGATCTTGTCCCAACTCTTTGACATTTTCCAAGTCATCTTTCATGGAGTAAGACAGGTCCATCAGGTAGTAGAGATCAACTGGATAACCCTGAACTCTTTTAAAAGACACATTGAATGAGGAAGGAAGCCCTGTAATCACAGAGAAGAAACAAACAAGTGAAAAAAGAAATAAAACAAGGAAGAAAAACAACCATGCTCATATTCATGTCATAATATGACATGAAAATATAGTGAAAATATAGTGTAAATATAAAAAAATATTTTGGAATTTGTCTGTGAAGATTCTCAATCATTCAGGCCATGGTTATCCAAGGAAGGTTGAATCAAGGGCAACTGGACTTGGCTATAGATACATGAAGATGTTTCTCCTCTCATCCAAGGGGCTTCTTCAGTTCTAACTGAATTGATGGGGAGTCCCAGGTATTTAACTTCTGTGGGGTCGTTATCAAGGTCTTTGATACCTCATCTCTCCACCAGTCAGATAGAAATGAAGACGCCCCTTGGATGAAAGGTGAACTTTGTCTTCAATGATCTACAACTAAGTACAGTTGCCCTTGATTCAACACTCCTCAGATTTTGGAAATTATTACCCCTTACCCAGTCCAATTCCAATTCCAGCCAAATCCAGATAATAACCTTGGAACACACAGCTGCTCCCATTTTTACTCTAATCCGGAAATCAAACTCACCAGGTCGCAATTTCAGCCTAATCTTCTGTGGACTCAGCTGGACAGGCTCCTGCTTGTCAAATGACGTGGTCAGAGGATCATTCTTGACAGTGTTTATATTGTTCTCAGGGGAGATGATATCTTCCTCCTCGCAGCCTCTCTCCAGCAACTGAGCCCGGGTGTCACAGCGTGCTGCTTCCTGCTCACCTGCTTTGGTGAAATTCTGTTCAAAGGGATTGCAAAAATAAAAGACATTAAAGAGATAAGAATTTGATGTTTATACTAGGTTCACTTATCTGCATCTGCATATATCATTGCTATTATTACTCCCTTGCATGAGGTTTGAGCATACTGTAAATTCTCAAGTAAAAGTCTCAAGTAATACCTGTAGTATGATAGCTCACATAGTAAATTAGGTATAATTTATTTTCCCACAGCAGTAATTCTACATCCATCTATGCAGGGTGTGTTTTGTGTCATTGACAGTAGCTTAACAGCAATCCAAAAACAACAAAGTAAGTAAATAGAAATAATTAGTGATTAGTATCTCTTGAATTTAGTTAGTGCAGCACAGTGGTGAGTATGACATGATTCTGTTGTTGTACTGATGGAATGTGGAAATGTATTCTTATCAAGACATCAAGTAAACATGGAGGAAATCGAGTTCAGTTTAACCAAGTAATAGGAGAAATTATGAATAGGTCTGTGTCTATTATAAGCCTTTTCCAGATAAAGGCCTCGTTCTCTCTACATTGGCCCAACCAGTGCTGGAGAATTTCTGGTACAGTAGTACCAGGGTGGTGTATAGAAACGGTAAATACTCTTGATTAAGCATAGTGCTCAACAAGATTAACTAGATTTGAATTCTAAAGACTAAATTGCCATAATTTGGTTCTTTACAGCAACAGTCAAACAAATCAGTGTAGTAAACCAGCAGAGGTCAAGTCTGTTAAGACTGCTGTCTGTGTTATGGTTGTCAAGAGATATTCTTAGTTATTAGGAAGAGTATCAAACAATATGCTATCTATTGGTTTTATATAACAATGATGGATCTGGAAATCTGGAAATTTAATTTCAGATAAAGTTTCTGCTATTTGTGTCACGAATGGAAATGTGACCATGTCATGGAGCCAACCAGCCCAATGGACAGGCAGTACACCTGCTGTTTAGAGCATTTGAACAAATGCCCAATGCTGACATTGTTCTTGTGAATAGTCTCAAAATGGTTGCTTGAAGTTTAAGTCATGAGATGATCTGAAGTACAGAACTTATAATAACATTTGCTAGCTATGAGTTCAAACTTAAAGGGAAATTCCAGTATTTTTTCAACCTGGACTCTATTTTCCCATCATTTTGAGTCTAAGTGACTGAGGGTGACAAGAAATTTGAAATTGGTCTGGTAATCAGCTGGCAGCTGCAAAATGAGCTGCAATGTAATCCTTGGGGGCAATTGTGCTTGTCAAAGTATGTCCACTAAAAGTGCTTGTTTTTGCCACTGATAGGGTCAGATTTTTATTATAAGTGTCTGACAATGAACGTAAACACAGGAACTAGCCACCTGTAGCAGCATTATGGTTAACTGCATAGGGATATATCCAGGGCAGCTTGCCAGCTAACCGAAACATATTCGTCCACACATGCCAGTTTGTTCACATGTATGAGGCTGACTTTCACCTTGGTTGAAAATACAAGGAATCTAAAAAGTTGCCCCCAAGGATTACATTGCAGCCTGTTTCGCAGTTGCCAGTTTAAGTGCTCTCGCTCAGTACAGTACCAATGCTAAAGATTTCTGTCCCCATTAGTCACTTACACCCAGAATGATGGGAAAATAGGGTTCAGATTGAAAAATACTAGAATTTCCCTTAACACTTATGATGAATCCACATAAAAAGCATTTTTAGAAGCATTTTTGACATCCATCACTCACACATCTCACGAAACAGATCTGCTTCCATTTTATTAAATGTTTCGATCCACACTGACTCTGGGAGACGAACCCCTTGCCTTTTTTTCATGCTCCAAATCAAATATTTTCCTCCTCTGGCATGTTTAGTAAAGCGTATAGTAGTATAGTCTCTACAGAAATCTGTTTAAATAACACAAATCTCCTGCTGTTTACACGTTCTGAATTTATTAAGGGTATCTATATTGATTGAGTGAGTTTGACTCTGTCCTCTCAGCTTATCTGGAGCTGCTGCTGACAGACAGCTGGTTCTGTGGACAGAGACGTCTAAACACAGGTTGGAGTTGGTGTGGATTGAACAGATAGAATGCTTTCTCATCTGCTGTCTATGTGGATTCCCAGTTAAACCTTGAGACTTGTGGACTTCATGTACTCTATATCCAGATAATAAAATGATTCCTTGTGACTTACTCATTGTATTTACACATAGATACATAAAAACATAAATATTTACAGCTATACAGATACAGCATGGGAACATCCATGGACCATGAACTGTGTTTCTTACCAGCTGTTGGCACCACACACAGTATGGCCCAGATCTGATACAGTCACTACAGGAGTTGATCACAGACTTTGAGCAGACTTCCTCTTTTTGACATAATCCTGGACAGAAAAACACACACTGTATTCAAAAATATTCATAAATTGGAATAATGTGCGGTGGACACATAATTCTAATCTATTTTCTTTATGTCGACCTTGTATAGAAATGTTTTTTGTAGGGGTGGGCAGATAAACAACTGTGGTATCTATAAAACCAATATTAAGTCCTGTTTTGACCAGACCTGTCTCACTTTAGATCACGCTCTGGGCACAATCTGCAATGTTTGTTTCTCTGCTGCTGTTGCGTGTACGTGTGCAGAGTTCACGTAATTAGTTAAAAAATTCACACAGTGAATATTTGTTATTCACCATGATAATCTGCCTTGTGTTTTAATATTTATGGGATATAGTAAATAACAGAGATTAGTAAAAAGAAATGCAATGTTTGGCAAATCACTGAGTGGTAATAAAAATCTATTCAGAGGTAACCTAATAAAGATGTATTCACTTCATAGTAAATGACGACATACTGTATGGCTCACCCCTACATGATAGTTAATTAGCTGCTGTTAATAGTAAAACATATTGCTGCTACTGGCCCTTCTTGGTATTGGATCGAAACTAAATTTTGTGTTGTCATCCAAATTTGTCCCTTAGCTTGACGTTTTTCAGAAAAGATAAAATTCCTTAGAGAGATAGTTATAGTAAAAGCCTTTACTAAGTTGAACATAATGGTTTAAAACACTGACTCCTTTTGACCTCACAGGGTCCTCATCAGGGCAGATGCTGTATAATGTGAAGAGATAGATCATTGCATGTGTGACACACAGCTATATGTGGTCATATTATGTGATTTAATTTTGTATTCACTTTAATAGTCATTGATGAACACAAACATACTGGTAGTCCAGTGGGTTGCGACTGATTAGGCTACTGTGTATGACGAAAATCTTCGGCTTCCTTACTGGTGCCAAAGATGTGCACCTCTGATTCATGGGACAGTTTAAGCTTGGCAGGGTAGAGTAGAAATGGTTTGTAGCCTTGTTTCCTGGCCGTCTCCACTGTTCCGGAAAAAGCATGGTGCCATTTCACTGTATAGTTATAGTATAAGCGGAGATTCTCTAGCAGCTTTATGGATTAGGTCCCGGTCTGTGAAGCGGAGCAATTTTAAGATGAGGGCACGTGGTGGTCCACTGGTGCATTCAGGACCAATTCTTTGTGCTCTCATCACCTCCATCTTTCCCTCTGCCCATGTAGGGAACCATTTGGGAGGTGTTGAGATGAGGAAGGACAAAGCGTTGGGTCCCTCAATTGCTTCTGGTAAATTTTTGATATGAACATTGTCCCATCTGTTCAGCTCCTCTTGCAGTGGCAGGGACTCTTCCAATAATTTGCATCTGTATGGGAACCAAGCAGCAACCTCCAGGGCTGAAAAATTAAGCCAATGCGGAAGTGCCAACAACTGCAGTTCCTTAAATGGCCACTTGAGGCTGGCTCCAAAAGCGAGTCAATCCACATAGACCCCCATGTTAAAATGCCCAATTTTACAGCAGAAATAAACATGTTTATAGCCTGGTACAAAAAACGGTTTAGGACTAACTGGACTAACTGCAACTGAAACTGAATGACCTTTTGGCTTGAGCATTCCTTATTAATAAAGTTTTGTTACTACTATTGACCCCCTTTGCATTACACATAATCATTTCATTCATTGATTCATTAATATAACAAATATTGATTAGTTGACCTTAATAGTTTTGCAAATAAATAATGTAATGTTGACTTTTTAAAACTTACCATTGCTAGCCATCAACAGGAGCAGATGAATTAACAAACACTGATCCATTTCCTGATGACAAAAAAAAAAAAAAAACATGTATGAAAAACTATGAAACAAGGATCCCTTAAAATAGAAATAATTAATCCTTGATTTACGCCTGGAAATAAATTAAATAACTTAGGATATCTTCATCTGCCCTCAATGACTACAGACTGGTTTCCCTGACATCGCACATAATGAAAGTCCTGGATAGACTGGTGTTGGCCCATCTCAGACCTAAACTGAGCACCTCTCTGGACCTGCTGCAATTTGTCTAACACCCTGAGGTTGGAGTTGATGATGCCATGATCTACCTGCTTCATTGAGCCCTAACTCATCTGGGCAAAACAGGCAGCACTGTGAGAATCATGTTCTTTGATTTCTCCAGTGCCTTTAACACAATCCAGCCTGTACTGCTGAGAGAGAAGCCTCAGAGGTAGATGCCTCCATAACCTCCTGGATTACTGACTACCTGGTAAATCACTGGTAAAAAGTGTACAAACCTACATTTAACATCCTCAATTGTAAATATAAATACACTCCAATTCAAGTGGTTAACACAGGCAGTTAAATTATTAATTGATTAGTTATTAATTAGAAAAGACCATGGAGTCTTAAAGAACATTTCAATTAAAATTGATAATGTATTTATCTGGGTATTGTAATCAAAATGTTAAGCACATAATGTAGCATCATTCTGGTAGCAATTTTTTAAATGTAAAATGTAATATTATATGTTGTAATAAAAAGCATAACCTTGTGTGTGCCACTGCAAGAGCAAACACAAATTTATCTACCAATTTTCTTGTGCATACTGGCAGTTCTTACACACAGATGTAGAACTCTTTCAAGGCATACTTCAATAAATGAGGCCCCTGGTGTATGAGGGGTTGATTATGATTTTTAATTGCTTTCTCATAGATTATGTATCTGAAGGAGATCTTGTTTGTGAACACATCTAGGGCCACTCAGGAGCAAGTCAATCGATGCAAGGAAGTAACAAGGTGAGTGAAATATCAGCTTTAATGTGTGCATTAGAAATATACATGTATTCATGTAGACAACAAGATTACTAACTGTGGCCACATTTAAGTCTGGCCATACTAAAATGCTAACAAGCTGAAATAGAATTTCCAATAAGAGTTGGTTATGAATCATAAACTTGTATAAAATGGTGCACATTGACAGTGTGACAGCATTCATCCAAATACACCGGCTGTCTGACTTCATGAAAAAAACAAAAACCCTACAGACTGAACGAGATGTGTACTAGGGCATGGAAAAAGTTGGTTAACCAATAATGATTGACTAATCATCAAGTCAATGCACTCGTCATATGAATACAATGGTTTCCTGTAAACGGAGGCTTGTGTTGCACACTGTGTCAACACTATCAACACCATAAAAGGTAGAAAGCAACACCACAGGGTTGGGTCATCAGTACATTTCCGCTTTTTGACTCAGGCTGAAAAGTGCTCATGAGAAAGCAGAATATATCTATCTTGTATGTACCTATATTCTTTCGACAGTATTCTGTGTACATTGCTTTGTACAACTCACAAGAAAAAATCTAGAGACTGTTAGCACCTGTAATAAAACTATCTTAATGATTAATAATAAGATAATAATAATAATACTGAAATAATAATAATGATAATAATAGTAATAATAATATATTTGTCTGTAAAACCACATTTACTCATAAAATGCATCATAAAATGCAACATTAGTTCCAAATGTATACAATAAAAGACTACGAATTTGAATCTATCGCCATGATTGATTAGCAGGTAAACTATATTCTTGACAAAGATCCGCAAAAGGCCTTAGAGTATTATTATTATATAAATCACCCACCGTCTTAATGCCACAATATAACCAAAGACTCCATATAAATGAGGAATTACTGATGCAGAGTTTAGGGTATAACCACAAATGTGATAAGGTATTTAGATATGGTCTCAAGTCAAACTGCGTTGATAATCTGTCCCAAACCCACTTCAGATGTGCGATAATAGGATATAATTTATATTCAGCAGATCGGACAGTTGAGAGGTAACTGACCAGAGGGAGAGGATTACATATATAGCTCTCTGTGTTATACCATGGTGGTGCTTGTTCAGGGGGACACATCCACTGGGCCAGATGTCTCAGGCAAAAAGTGTAATGATGCAGTAAAACATTTGGTAGTTCAAGCCCTCATGGTCAACAGGCTTTTGTAATTTACTCATTCTAAGACAAAGTCCTCCCGGACAGGGACTTTCTGCAGAGTTCCTCAATTTGCCAAAAATAGTTGCTGTAATCCTTCCTCCTGCTTGTACTGGCCAAGAGAAGATCCCTTTATAATGCACTTACAACTAAGCTTCAGATACACCCATTAAAAGCATTTTTGCACAAAATGACTTACATTAAGAGCACATTTGGAGGAGAAAAATCTCTTTCAATGTTGATATGGGCACCTGACTGTTGTTTTAAGACAGACTTGAAATTGCAAAATTGCAATCCTATCCTTCAAGACAGTGAAGAAGCAGAGAAGATTAAAATATATGGACTTAAAATATAAAAATAAAAATAACACATTAAATATCGCACAAGACAAGAGAAAAGATCAAAATTCAATTACTTATAAACAATATTTACCACAGACTGTTCCAACCATGGGATGCTAGTGCTATGAAATGTTACATGAATATGAAAGATATGAAGTAACAGATTACATTTCTATATTTCAGGGTGGTTATTTTTAAACAGAATGCCCTGTCAAAAATAATCCAGGTATGATGCCAGTTGAATAAATTCTTGAAATGAAATGTTCCAGGTCATTGCAAGGTCCAAACGATCAAAAATTGGCAATTTATTTTAATTTAGATGGATGTTAAAGGGCTAAAACCATCCAGTGAGCTTACATACAGTATGGGAGGAGTTAAAAGTTACAACACCATTTTTATTTCTGTTTTTACCAGGTGTGGTTTTGAGAGACCAAAATGGTGACAGCAGCTGAGCCTTAAATAAAAGACCTGAAAACTTCACCACTGGTTGTATATTGTACTCAATGCACAAATTGTAATTTTACAAGAAGCAACTGCTTCTTTAGTGAGTTTTCAAAAAACAAATATATTAAGATGCCTTTCTGTTTTTTCATGAGTCAAGAGATACTATCTGAGGGGCAAAGATTAAAGAGATACTAGGGTTGATATGGTTAGGTCAGTATCACTTACTACAATAAGTTGTTATGAATATAAATTATGAGTATTTATTACGTTACAAGTGAAGAACTAATTACGCATGACTTGATAATCGATTAATTGAGGCCTTTATAGTAGATAATGGTGAGTTACTAAATAACAGACTTGACTAGACTAATTAATAATTAGGTAATATTTAGTTCATAAATATCACTGGCCACTTTCTTCATGAGTCGTTCCTGATTAATTCCAGATGCTGAGCGGCACAAAACTAGTAACTACTTATTCATTGCTAACTACTTAAACATTAGTTACTATTTTTATACTCCCTCAAGTAAAGTGATACATCAAACTGAGAAGTAACTAAGTCGTCCTTCATTACTTCATATTTATATTGATGAACTTAAATTCATAGCGTTAATAAACTACATCATAGTTTGTCACTTAACATGAAAACAGGTGACTATGTGTATACACAATGACCACTATTGATGTTTTTGCTTGTTAGCAGCTCATTTGGACAAGTAATATGATATGATGTAGGAGAAATGATTTTCTCTTGTACATGGAATAGCAACACATTTAGCTGACATAAAATTGAGTTTAAAAAGTGAAATTCACATAATGTAATTACATAGTTCTGGATTTATAAAGTAAATGGAAAATTCAGTTCATGAAAATGCGTCCGTTAGTAGTTAATTCCTCTCAGAAACAAGCAACGAGAAACAGGAAGTTTGTCTTCCTCATTTAACTTATTATAAATTCCCATTTTCTCACAAATCAGTGGTGCAGCTACTCTTAATTCTAGCAGCCTGACTTCAGTGACTCACGATACTATGAGACTTCTAATACTATGAAAAAAAATAGTATGAAATAATAGTGCATCATATAATATCTGATTATGTAAAACAAAGTTTTCTTTCATCAACCTTAATTTGAAACACAAGACTACCAGCTTCTCATGTAAGATTATCAAAACTTAAAGGTGGAGAGCATGAGAAGAGTCAAGAAGCTGTTTCTTTACAAAAACAAACTATTTCTTTACAGAAGCACACTTACCAGAATCAGGAAGATGCAACTGCAGCTCTCCTCTGTGGTTGACAGTTGAGTTAGATGAACGTAGAAACTCCACCCACATGACAGGAAGTGTGCAGCAATAAAGAGATCGTGCAAAAGAACAGCAAGAGTTGGGTCACAGAGTAGGTCACACATTACAGCTAGAAAATACACTGCCAACAAGAGCTGGAGACGTCATATTTGCGCTGAGTCACATAAATAAGGCTCTATCTTGAATTCAAACACACCTACAAATACCTCTAAAGCTCTCTAATTCACACATAATTTCACACAAAAAGTCCATTACAATCAAAACATACAACAGCACAACAACAGTACAAAGCAAAAAAAAACAAACAAACAAAAAAACCCCACAAAGAACACACCATACAAAATACAAAGCTACACACAACAGCACATCACATACACCCACAATGTCAATTGAAAATTCATAATGTAAACTAGACTCAGTGGTCACACAGATTTGTCTTTAGTTGATTTTTTAATTTGGCCTTGAATGTATTGATAGAACTACACTTCTTCATGTCATCAGGTAGGGCGTTCCACTGAGTTGTGGTTTTCACACAGAAAGCTGACTTCCGAAATGCAGTGTGACAAAATGGCATGGTACAATCTTGTATAGAGGATATTCTGGAGGATCTAATAGAATTTACTGAGCAAGTGTATGCAAAGTCACATAGTGGAGGAGGGACCAAACCATTTAAAATATTATTAATTGTATTTCTCCAGTACCCTACAGTGATGGAAAGGCATTGGCTTTTTGTCAAGAGTTTTTAGAGTTTGTTTGTATAAGGACTCAAGAGGTCTTATGGCTGTTTCTCCAGCCTGCCCTCAACATGTGATGCAATAAGACATATGGGAAAGAATCATAGCATGCATAAATATCTTGGCTGTGTTCAAAGGAGACAGTTTCTAATATGTCTCAAATTTGCAAAGTTGTACTTTATTGTTTTAACAGTTTTTTTTAACATGTTTCTTAAAGTTGAAATTTGGATCCAGCATCACACCAAGACATCTACACTTAATGTAAGATTATGACAGTAATGTAATGCTGTCTGTAATTGCCATACACTGTATACATTTAATGAAAATTAATAGATCAAGACATCATAATTATAGAAAGAGTACAGCTTCATTGTTAATCTGTTATTTCTTGGTTGGTGTGTATATTTCAGATTCAAGCGCCTAGTGCCTAGGGTGTCCATCACTTTAGCAGAGGCATTAGCCTCTCTGGTAGCCAATCAAGCTGTGCCTGAAAAATACAAAACCAGGTTTGTCAGTGTCATTATTGTGCTTGTTGTAATCATGAATATACTACAAGTGACTACAAACTATTCAGTCAATTAATTGATTAAGGATTTAAGAAGAGAACAAATCTTGAAATAATTAAATGAATAATTTAGACATTAGAGAGGGGCCAATGATGAAGGCCAACGGTGGTTTGACAGACAAAACTCAGACAGAGGCTCACCACATATTTTACATTTATTGTACATTACACAGAATGAATTTATAAATATATTAATATATTTTTGTAACAATTACTGCGGGCTGGCTAGTTGCAGTATGTGTCCAAGATAGATAGTTTGCCATTATGTTAGAATAGCATTGGCTTATAGAAATGGCTGTGAAACTCTATATTGGGTATGTTGGGTACCTTGAGTGAGATGGACATGGATACTCTGACTCTTAAAATGTGTTCCCTGCCATTTCCAGATTTTGGGGACAGAGAAGTTGACACCTTCTGTCAACATTTTGGACCTGTCCTGAACTCTGCTGGTGTCTGTGTTGACAACATCCCTGACCGGAGGACTATCTTGAAGGCAAAAATCTATGCAGAAAAAGAGAGCCTGAAAAGGATGTCCTGGAAAGCACAAAGAACATTGTTCTGATGTCCTCCACCTGCTGGACCTGGTCCTGTCTATCTTGCTTCTACTGCAAATTGCAAGTGAGGCTTCAACACAATGAAGCAGGCAAAGACTCAAACTGCTATTTTAATTCTTCCTCTATGAGTGCCAAAATGGTATTTTGGTATTCACTCACTTAATGTCACTTGTCCTTGTTTTCTGAAACTGACATCTGCCTCCCTGTCAGATCTCCTCATGGTACAACTTAGATCACCAGATCCAACTATGACCCCTCCACTGCCATTGACCTGTGGCACACAGACACCATCTGCAGCAGAAGGCCAGACTTCATAGCAGGAGACAAGGAGGCTGAAAATCACTTTGAGAGGGAACTGTCTGAAAAAGACTGAACATAGTACTACAGATTAAAAAACAAAATATACACACAATATTACTATTATTATCATTACTACTACTATGAGTATTATTACTCTGAACTTATCAGTTAATTATTTGTATTTGTTTTATTGTTAATTACTCTATAATTGTTATATTCTCAAAATCTTTAATAAATTATCCTTCTTGCACTTAAAGGTCAATACCACTGAATTTATCAATTGAAATGTGTTACACTTTAATGCTGAGACAGTTGAATTAATAACAAGCTCAAGCTCATCACTGGCCAGTTTACAGTGCAGCCATTCAGACAGCAGGCCAGACATTTTGATAGAAGTACAACAAACATTATACAGAATTCAAATGATGGGTCTTAAAGTAATATTTTTATTGGCACATATTAGTATCAAGCGAAATGAAATGGCAGATAAGGTTGCAAAGGAGGCCACAAAAAATAATCACATTGATTTGGCAGTTAGCTTCAGCAAGACAGAAATCAAGATTATTACTAAGCAGAGTTTGAAGGAAAGGTGGCAAAAGCAATGGCAGGAAGAGAGGAAAGGACAATAGTTTAACAGAGTTCTTAGGAAAGTGGGAGAAATGAGGTGTGCAGGAAGGAACAAGAGAGATTAGACAATACTATCAAGACTTAGATTTGGACACACAGGACCAAACAGTACATTTTTCAAAATACATAAACATAAAACAGGCAGATGTGAATACTGTGGGCAAGAAGAAATGTCAGAAATATGAAGAAGAAAGAAGGCATCTGATTAAAGGGAAAAAAAGATAAAAGTAGTCAATCAATCAATCAATCAATCAATCAATCAATCTTTATTTATATAGCGCCATATCACAACAGAAGTCATCTCAAGGCACTTTTCACATAGAGCAGGTCAAGACCGTACTCTTTAATTTACAGAGACCCAACAATTCCCCCATGAGCAAGCACTTGGCGACAGCGGTAAGGAAAAACTCCCCTTTAACGGGTAGAAACCTCAAGCAGACCCCGGCTCTTGGTGGGCGGCCATCTGCTTTGACCGGTTGGGTTGAGAGAGAGAAAGAGAGAGGGAAAGGGGGAGGGGGGACAGAAGATTAGTGATCTAATATATATTCTACAAAAGAACTCATGAAATGAGTGTTATCGAATCCTATTTAAGTATCTTAGACTAACTAATTTGATTAAGATATGAGAGTTTTTTTTTGTTTTGTTTTGTTTTGTTTTTTTGAAAATTGTAAATACTAGACATTCGGATTCACACTCAATACCAGATGGTGGCGGTAATGCACCAATTCGTTGTTTGCCAACCGCCAATAAACCACAACGAAGAAGAAGAAGCGGCAGAAGAAGAACAACAACAAGAAGAAGAAAAGTCGACGTCAACAACGAGGAAGAGAATAATAACAAGACACTAACATGGCTGCTGACAGTGACGTGAGTTTCTTTAGCCAAATTACTCAGTGAAGGAGGACAACGCGGTTGTCCAAACGTGAATCCCCAGTTAAAACAACAGTATTAAATTTATTTTTATTCTTAACCTGTTTCTTTCTCTTCCAGCCCGAGTCAGAGGTGTTTGAGATCACTGATTTCACCACCGCATCAGAATGGGAACGGTAGGCGAGTTTATCCTTACTTTGCTGACTATAATTGGTGGTTTATACCTATTATACATTAGATTATAACAATAATTTAAAGTAATTAGGATGTCTAGTACGGCGTTTTGTCCTCACGTTATAACAAGATATTTTCGTATTATGACCAAATCCCATTTTAAAGAGAACCGTAACTTAACGTAATAACAACGTACAGTTTCATTTCATTATTAAAAAAAGAATTTATGTCATTTAAACAAGACACTTTTCTTGTTATATCTGTTGGTGTTACAAAATGAAACTGCCCTTTGTTGTGAAAAGGTACCAGTCAATGACTAACACAAGCAATCATAGATGATTGATCTGGATGTGATAGGGTTTTTCATTTTCTTTTGATTCATTTTCGTTTTTCGTAATTTTGTTTTTCAGAAATAACATTATCCATCTCTTTTTCTTTTTTTTTTTTTTTTTACATTATCATTAAAAATGATAAAAAGTGTACACAAAATACAAGGGCAACCTGACTTACTCTGCTACTTATTCTTGTGCGTCCTTGCAGTCAGGGTTGGGGTTTGCATTTTATCCAATCTTAATCCAGTGTTGAATTGGTTTGGTGCATCTGACTTCATAATTAAATCTGCTCATCAAATTTAAATCCATTAAAATCCCTCTCACTATCCCTTTATGTTCAGTGTTCAATGTTTGAAGAAATTAAAGTCATAAGTAACTACAACTGAAAAGATGCAGCTGAAATCTGCAGGCTGAAAGCACACAAACAATTTTGAGTGGCAGGCTAACTCATGTTGATTACCTGTAGTTGCAACTTGAAAATTAGATTTTAAAAAATGCAAACGAGTGCAAGTTTGTGCCAAAGACCAGAGTAGAATAAATACTCATAGCGCGGAAGATATGAAATGTTGATTAAATATGTATCCAATGAAATAACAGTCGCCTGCTCTATTTTTCTCAAGAAACGTCCTCCAAATACTGGAAGTCCTGATTCAGAACTAATAACCTGATAACCTTAAATTATTGATCTGATATGAATGACAAGTTTGACTTGAGAATGCGAAATTGGCGTGACGTGATCGGCTGATTATTTTACTTGAGAAGACTACTGTGTCACTCCTTGTTAGTATTGTGTAAGCTACAAAAACACTCTTTTTTGATCAGACTTATTTGATTATACAGTGAATGAATTATCTTTCCTCATAAATGATTTTTGGTTGAGTAGACATCGGTTTGCAGAGAGCACATAAACCTGACAAGAGCCAAATTTAATTTTATCATCAAGTTGCTCATAGAATTAACATTAATTAAAGCTGCAAGCAGCGTTAAATGATAAAAATGTGTTCAGGCCTGGACTCTTATCAAGCTTGAGAAATTGGGGGCAGATTGGACAATGTAAAGTCGAGTTACAACAACTTCCTGTTTAATGCCCCAAATGCGTTTTGGGCAAAATTGTCCAGCACGCCATGCCAAAGGCATTCCATGAAAACTAAAAAGCTTTGCAATTTAGCATCGAAAACGTCTTTCGATGTCACCTATTAAATTTGAAGTCACTTTGGTTAAACCTCTTGGGGGAGTTTGTTAAAATATGTCTGTCAATGGCATCACTTTGTGAAAAAAATGCACAATTTATAAAAAAATGGCTGACTTCCTAGTGGACTTAGGTGTTGCTCTAGGAGTTTGTTTTTTTTTTTTTTAAATATGGAGATGTTACAAATGCCTACCAAATTTCATAAATCTATGCCTAAAATTAAAGGTGGGGGCTTTGACTTTGAAATTTTTGACATAATTAAAGTAATTAGGGGGAGCTACAGAGCCAAAATGCCACGCCCAAGCCCAATTTTGATATTAATATAAGATTTATTCGTTCAAACATACATGCAAAGTTTTGTTAGTTTTCATGCATGCTAAAGGCCTCAAACATGTTCGTAAAATGAAAATTGATGCATGAAATTCAATGGCTGACAATATGGCTGACTTCCTGTTGGTGAAAAAATTTGAAAAAATATCTTTATATCAAGAATGATGAGAGCAATGAACCCACTGAATAACATACACATTAAAGAAATTTTGTTCTAAATTGACCCTGCGTTTGGGGGCGTTATGGAGCCTGCTGGCCATGCCTGAGCCCAATCACTAAAGAACTTTACGATTTTTGCAAGTTCTGATGTGTGTGCCAATTTTCAGAAGTTTTTGAGCATCGCAAGCCCCTCAAAAATGCAATAGAGGGAATAATAAAAATAATAATAAAAACAATCTTCACAATAAACCATCATCAGAGTCTGAAGGCTTTTCTGACCAAATTTGAGATGGATCTGTTCATCCTGCTAGGCACAGGTCATAAAAAACAGCACCTGCAACTTCCTGTTGCCAGTAGGTGGCGCTATGACTATAACTCAATACTGACACATAGATGTGTTGAGGTCAGAACACTTATGAAGCATGAGATATTTGAGGCAGATTGAACAATGTACTTTTGAGTTACCACAACTTCCTGTTTCATGGCGTAACATCAAAATTCGCTGCATCGCCACAGCAATGGCGTTCAGTGAAAACTCAAAATTTTGATAACTTTTCATCACAAAAGTCTTTGGATGACACTGACCAAGTTTGAAGTCAGTGGGATTACATCTCTAGGAGGAGTTTGGTAAAATACAACGCCTGGAAATGGCGTCAAATCTGCACAAGAATGGAAATTAAATTCAAAATGGCTGATTTCCTGTTGAATTTAGGGTATGGCTGCAAGAGGCTTTTTTGTGTCTGGACATGTTACATGTGCCTACCAAATTTTGTTTATCTACATGAAATTGAAAGGAGGGGCTTCAAATTTGAAATTTTGTAGGGGGCGCTCTCGAGCAATTTTGCCACATCCACCTCCTAGACCCGTATAATATGCAATTTTTCACCACTTCTGATGAATGTGTAAAGTTTTTGAGCATGTTTAGGCCCTCAAAATGTGTTGTTTTTTTTTGGAAAAAGAATAATAGAGAGGAAATTCCTTCAATTACAAGAGGGCCTTCACACCGTTCAGTGCTCAGGCCCTATAATAGTAATAATAAAATAATATATCATATTAATATTAAATAACAGGCGACCAAATGAAACAGTCCGTTACCTTGATTAAAATTATAGGTTTCTCTGGGTCTGAAAAATGTTGGAAACATTTGGGATAATGTAAGTACACAACTCAACAAAATATATAACATAGGTCTAGTTGTTTTTAGACATTTTAATGTGGAATAATTACATATTATAGCTCTAAGTGCATTAGGCCACGCTTTCAAAGGTTTGCTAACCAATTACAGACAAATTGTAAGTGATATCCAAAAGCAAATGAATAACTTTTGTTTGTGGTCCTTTAAATACAATATATACCAATTTTGGTATATATTTGATTAGATGAAATATGTGCCAACATAAGCAAAACATGTGTTTATCAAAAAATCCAAAATGGCAGAAAAAATTTTTAGGCGCAAATGGGCTGGCCTATATCAGTCTAATCAGCATCATCCAAGGAACATATCAAATATTTTTTTGATAGGACTTACCATTAATGAGTTATTAGCCAAAAGGTAAAACATGTAATAACTGACCACATGGTGGCGCTATTGGTACCATGTTTTAATATATTAAACATTCTCACCTGGGACACCTGTATCTCAAATATGAACAGTCTAGTACTTTTATTTTGAGATATTTGAGATATTCGCTTTCAAACATTCCTCCCATAGACTTTCCATTATAAATTTGAATATTTTAAAAAAATATATAAAATCACTGTAAAATAATAGCATAAATGTCATTAAAGAGCTGAACATTTTAATATTTGAATTATTTCTGTCGCTCAAAGTATGGAGGAAAAAACATGCAGAATAATAATTATAATAACAATAAATAAAGATTTGGATGACAAATCCCTGGTCTCTTACAACACTGGTCTCTGACAATCTCTTGTCAGAGATGTTATATTCCTTAGTTTGTCTTATACCCCTTTGTTATTGCCCTTTCTTTTTGTTGTACCATCTGTTATCTCTCTCGGTTGTTTATGTGTTCCTGTACTTACTGTACCCACCATTATTCACAATTTTTTTAAAAATTAAAAAAAAATAAAAATCGCAGTTTAATTCCATTTATTATAAGCCTTGTTTTACCATTGCTACTTTGTGATTATTATTTTGTATACCGTGCTATCACTTACAAAAATGTGAAGGATTACTTCGGGACATAGCATTTATTTCATCAGTGAGCATATTTGTTAAACTTTTCTTCTTGCTAATGTCTAAGTGTATTGTGAAAAACTACAGCCTATATTGTTTTTTTTTATAAATATTGTAATGATAATGTTTCAAAATGATGTGAAAATGCATGCGTTTTTAGTGAAATAACCCTAAACCCTCTGACTAATGGACACAATCCCACTACAACCACACCACCTCAGAGCCCTCTGAGGAAAAAACCTCGGGGAAACACTGACACAATATGTGTATTGTTGGAAACAACACCTGTATTAACATCATATGCCAACATTAGCCTTTATGATATATGATGTGTACAATGTAAAAATGATTTAGCATACAGTGCATGTCCAACTAATCCCTGTTGCTGACAACAAAACTAATTTTATCTACTTGCAGCTTCGTGTCCAGAGTTGAGGAAGTGCTAAATGACTGGAAGCTGATTGGAAACTCGGGAGGAAAGTCGTCCCCAGAGAAGGTATTGTGCTCTCATTCAGCCTTGAATGTTCAGATGAATAACACCAGTGAGCAGTATGCTGCCAGTATATTCTTCACCTTCACTTTGTCATATCACTACATTATATTAAACACAGGGTGAATACACCAGTGGTACCTGGGAGGAGAAGTCTCAGGAGATTAACTTTGCTGATTTTAAGTTCTCCATTACTCACTACTTTCTGAAACAAGAATGTGAGAAGGACGATGGAAAGGACGAGCTCGAGGAGGGTAAAGTCATGTCTTAATGTGCCATAATATGTAATCTACATGATGTTGATGATAGCAATGTTTAAACAGTTCCATTTTAACTTCATATTTACAGTAGTGCATTCTCATTTGCATTTTTTTGCAATGGTGTGTATTCAATACTGTGAAAGGCTGTATGGGATTCATTTTGTTTAACAAAAACAAAGAAATGCGGGATTACAAATCATCCAAAAATAAATGCAACTCGGAATTATTATCATTCCAAAATATGACAGAGCCACAATGTCAAATGCAAAGAATTGTGATTTGCATCCACAGTTGAACTATATTGCCTTCTTTTGGTTTGCGTTTCTTATTAGGGCCCGAGCACAAAAGTGCCAGGGGCCCAACGGTCCCTGGCACTGAAAGTGCGAGGAACCTATTGTTTTTGAAGGTATTATTATTATTATTATTATTATTATTATTATTATTATTATTATTATTATTATTATTATGCCCCCATGCTTTGCATTGAGGGGCTTGGGATGCTCAAAAACTCAAGAAAATTGGCAAACATGTCAGAACTGGTGAAAAGTTCTGCAGTGACTGTGCTCAGGTGTGGCCTGCGGGCTCCATAGCACCCCCAAACACAAGGCCATTTTGGAACAAAGTTTCTTTGATGTGCATAAAATTCGGTGGGTCCATGGCTCTCATCATTATTGACATAATACATATTTTTTTCAAATCTTTTTAACAGGAAGTAAGCCATTTTGAATTTCGTGCGTCAATTTTCATTTTACGAACATGTTTGAGGCCTTTAGAATGCGCGAAAACTTCACATATGTACATATGTTCGAATTATTATTATTATTGTTGTTAATTAAAGTATTGTGATTAGTATCACAATTGGGCTTGGGCATGGCATGTCGGCTCTACAGTGCCCCCTAATTACTTTTGGCATTTTTGAGGTACTAGGACTCCTGGAAAACTCATAAAACTTTGCACGTTCATCAGAAGTGGCGAAACTTGATATCAGATATGGGTTCTTGGCTTGGATGTTAAATTTTTTCTTTTTTAAATTTAATTAAAAGCCCCCACTTTTAAATTTGACATAGATTAACAAATTTTGGTAGGCACATGTATCATGTCCAGATGCACAAAAAAGTCCTAGCAGGTTGAACTGATCCACCTCAAATTTGGTTAGAAAAGCCTCAAAACCTCAATGACACTATATTTATTTACTATGTAAATACAGCATAGCATAGCATTGGTCATATAGCTGCAAGCTAACTCTGCTTTGTGGCTCCTATGCTTGTTAAATCAGCCAGCAGACTTGTGTAGTAGCTGCTGGCACTAGATAACTTAGTTACTGAGGCTTAGGCTGGCTCTCATGTCTTCTGCCGTAAAGAAAAGAGTCTGCTGTGAGCAGGCCACACGAGAGAGCAGAGAGCTGAGCAGCTCCAACAGCTGCCATAAGGGGAAAGAGAGAGAAGTGGAGAATCTCTAGTTTTGTTAACCTGGGTCCATGGCTGGAGTTCACACTTAGGTACGAACAACCAAGGACTGTGGAAATTGAGTTTCTTGAGGACTCCCTTTGTTTCTTAGAGTCTTGGAACATGTGGTTGGCTGGTGAGACCCAACACCTACTACACTGAGTTGTTATTCTGCACATTCATTTAACACATCTCTTCTTATAAATCTGGTTATTAACAAACAGAAATCACAGGAAAATGGTGAGTACTGTGCATTCGTGCACATATTGTTATGTTAAGAGTGGGATGATGAAACGGAAGGACTGGTACCTTTCTAGTAGGACCTCCGTTCAGTGTCATAATGAATGATGAGATGGTGACATCTTGCACCTAATTACCAGGACCTAGTAAAAAGAAAAAAACAACAAATCAGTTTCATTGACCAGTAAAAAGTTCCTTCATTGAGGCCTGCTTGGAGGAAAAAATAAAGCTATATCAAATTTAATAATACACTGTAATTGTTCAGAAACACCAACAGTTCTATGGACTTTGAAAAACTATCTGACTGCTCAGAGAAATTGATAAAATCTTTGCCCTCAATGCAAGAATGTTTTAAGTGTTAGGTCGTGGAAAATGTTCATTCATTGTGTTGTATGCTAACAGTTACCCTCAGCAGTTGAAACAAATACTATGTCCACACAAAACCAGCTTTTCCTACATGTTCTCCAGAGTGGAGAAATCTCTAAACAAGGTTGTATGCCTGCTCAGACATGTGTTGCAGCTTTCTGTCACCTCTAACCAGCTGTGGTCACACAATACTGGTGTTGTCATTACACTGTATATATGAAGATTTTGTCATCAAGCTCAGGAAAACTGAATCATGCAAAGAAAAACTAAGAATTGCAAACCAAAAATAAGAAACGCAAACCAAATGACAGGCAATACAATCAAACTGAGGCTGTGATTTGGATGCAAATTACATTTATTTGCATTTCACATTTTAGTTCTTTTGTCTTTTGTTATAATTTTAGACTAATTATTATTTCTTATTGTTGGGTGGTTTGCTATCCCAAATTTCTCTGCATTTTTAAGGGACAAAATTAATCTCTTACATAGCCCCTTTCTATAGAGAAGGCATGAAGATTAAGTCTGAAAAGAATGACAGTCTCGGAAAGTGACCTATTGAGCCCTGAAAACTCACAAAAGGCAGTAAAAGCTTATCAGACAAGTCAAAAATACACCTGACTACATTAATTAATAAAACTGCTTGTTAGATAATTATAAAGAAGTGTAATAATAAATAAAAAGCTTATATAGTTGTCACTTAATCACTGTTTTTTAGCTCCACTTAGTTAATAAATTAAATTAAAACAGATTGAATATTACTCTTCTGTTTATCTTTCACTACATCATTTCATTTTTCAACTCTGTTTTTTTCCCAGCACACAGTTAATTTATCTATTACATATTTTTCCCACAAAAAAAAATCCCAATTATCATGCCTACATTTAAAATTCTCCTTATGCTCATATGTTTGTTGTAAAAAAAATAATAGTAAGGAAAAGTTAACAGTTAAGAGAATGCACCCAGTCATCCCTCCACCAACTCTCTTTCCTGCGTACAGATACCTTCCCTTTGGCAATGCAAGACCTTCTGTGCATGAACAATGACTTCCCTCCGCGAGCCCACTGCCTGGTCAGATGGTAAGTTCAGTCATTCAGTATGTTTACATGCAAACAGAAACCAGGTTACTCACAAAATCAAGTTATGCAGAAAATCAGACCTGGCTTTTGTAAAATTGTTAACATACGGCAGGTCAGTAATCAGATTTTACTTCTACTTCAGTCTTTTCTTTGGAGTATGGCTTACTTCATTGAGATCACAGTTGTACCTTACAACAGAACTGGTTTCTCATACCATTGCTATGTTGACGATACCCAGCCCTTTCTGTCATTCCTGCCAGAAGACCACACAGTCTCGGCTTGGATCTCATCATGCCTTGCCGATATATCAGCATGGATGAAAGAACGCCACCTTCAACTAAACCTCTCTCAGACCAAGCTCCTTGTTATCCCAGCCAGTCCCTCTATACAACAAGACATCAGCATCCAGCTCAAATCAACCCAACTAAGCCCCACAAAGTCTGCCCAAAACTTGGATGTCATGATCGATGACCAACTAACCTTTAAGGTTCATGAGGCCTCAATTGCTCAGTCGTGTCAATTTGCCCTGTACAACATCAGGAAGATCAGACCCTACCTGTCTGAGCACGCAGCACAACTCCTGGTGCAGGCTCTCGTAATATCATGCATTGATTACTGCAACTACTTACTGGCAGGCCTCCCCGTATGTACGTTCAAACCTCTGCAGATGATCCACAATGTGGCAGCACAGTTGGTCTTCAACCAGCCCAAAACAGCATGTCACCCCACTGTTCGTATCCCTCCACTGGCTCCCAGTCGCTGCCCGCATCAAATTCAGAACCCTGACACTTGCTTACAAAATAGCAACTAAAACAGCTCCCGCCCACCTGAACTCCCTCATTCAGGTCTATGCTCCCTCCTGCTCACTACATTCTGCCAATGAAAGGCGCCTGGTACCACCACCATAACAAGGCCCTAAGTGGCTAGCTAGACTCCTCTCTTCTCCCTCTCAATCTTTAAGAATTAAAAGACTAAAGGCCCAGCTCTTTCACAAACACCTCAGCACTTGATAGACTGAAGGAAAAAAAATCTACTTTTATACATTCTATGCACTCTATGCATTGCCTCTGTGCACTGCCTGTTGCCACCTACGTCCTTTCGGACTCAGACTTAGCTTTATGGCACTTAGTTGTGTTGTTCTCTCCTGACTAGATCCCTGCTTGTATTGTATCAGCTCTCAGATGTATATCGCTTTGGATAAAAGCATCTGCTAAATTAAATTGTAAATTGCAAACATGTCTGAATTTTACAATCAACTTTTTAGCTATATGTCATTGATTACTAATAATCCACCTTTCAATCACAAAACGGCTAACTAGAACACTCTTAAACTGATGTCAAAGTGAACTAGAATGTTTCTGAAGAAAATGCATGTGAGCTAGAAGCTGTTAGCGGCTGCTGCTCATAGCCGTTGCCACTACCAGTGACTGCCAGCTGTTGCATGCTGCTGCTACCGCTGCAAGCTGCTGCTCCAGCAGCAATTTTTTAAATCTGCAGGTGAAATTGTATGAAATGCTACAGACTTGCTCAGCATCCCCATTTGTACAACTCTATTGGATTTGGTTATCATTGAATAGTAAATGTAAGAGATATGGCAGTTGTAGTAGTAGTATGGTGGTGTTTTACTGATGGCCACAAGGTGGGGGTGCCATGCTTCAATATGTGGTGCACATTTTCATGGAGACCATGTGTACCAAGTTTCATTTTAGTAAAGACAACAGATTGCAGAAATATCATGTTATAAAGTTGCTTTAACGACCCTGTGTGTAGAATTGTATGAAATGTTACACACTTGTGCAGTGTGGCTGTATGCACAACATTCCCAAAATTGGCTGTAATCGAATTTAGTGTTGAAGAGTTACGGCCCGTTTAGTGCATCAGGCCACACCTTCAAAATGTTAGTATTTAGCATCAGATTTTCCTCCTGATGAGGATGGCAGGTTGGCACCTTGCATGGTAGCCCTTGCCATCAGTGTATGAATGTGTGTGTGAATGGGTGAATGTTGGCATGCAATGTAATGGGCCTTGAGTGGTCGGAAGACTAGAAAGGCGCTATATAAGTGCAGTCCATTTACCATTTATCAGACTTTAGTTTCCTTATATATACATTCAAACCATATTTATCATATACCACATAAAACTATATTCATTGTGATTAATAAATAATCACATAATATCAACTGTATCAATAAACACTGCATTAAGCTAATGTCAACTATGACTGCATGTAGGCAGGCACAATTCAAAGATGCAAACTGGTTGCTAAAATAGACCAGGTGTGTAAAGATAGTGAAGTGGAGAACAACGTGCTGCTTATATGTGTGTTCATCCATAACTGGAACTGTGTTAACAGGTATGGTATACGAGAGTTTGTGGTCATCTCCCCTGGAACCAACTGTGAGGCCATCATCAGCGAGTCCAAATGCAATCTCCTTCTCAGCTCCATCTCGATTTCTCTGGCCAACAGTGGCTGGTGAGTCACCTTCATCACTCACTTTCGTCCTAATACAAATGTCTGTTTATAGTATTGGTTTGTTGTTTGTTTGAAAGAATCTGTTTTGTTATGTACTGTATGTAAAACAGTGTTTGCATTGTGATGCATGACAAATTACAGAGAAGTAGTACATTTGCATTTTCTGAAGGAAATTTGTGTGAGTCGGAAACTGTCCTCTGCTGCTGCTGCCAGCTGCTGCTACAGCTGCAAGCTGCAATTTTTAAAATCTTTTAGTGTTATCTAAAGGTGAAATTGTACCACATGCTACAAACTTGTTCAGCAGCCCCATATGTGCACCTCTGCTGAATTTGATTACTATGGAATATTATGACAGTTAACAAGTAGTATGGTGGTGTTTTACTAAAGACCACAAGGTGAGGCTATGGGTGCCATGCCTCAGTATGTCGTCCACATTCTCATTGAGAACTTGTGTACCAAGTTTCATTTTTATTAAAGACAGAATTGCTGAAATATCATGTTTTAACGTTACTTTAGTGCCCCCTCTGTGTAGAATTGTATGAAATGTTACGCACTTGTGCAATCTGACTGTATGCACAACATTCCCAAATCTGGTTGTAATTCAATTTAGTATTGAGGAGCTATGGCCTGTTGCATCAGGCAGTGCCTTCAAAAGTTTGGTAACCAATTACAGACAAACAATTGTGTACCCAAAAACAAACTCATAAGTTTTGTTTGGAGTCATCTAAATATAGTGTATACCAACGTTGGTGAAGATTAGATGAAATATGTGCCAGCTGAAGCAAAAAATGTGTATACCAAAAACCAGAAAAGTTTTCCAGGTGCAAATGGATGTGGCCTATATCAGTCGAATTGGCATCATCCAAGGAACAAATATTGTTTTGCTACACCTCAGGGTTCATGAGTTATTAGCCAAAACCTAAAACACATAATAACTGACCATATGGTGGCACTATAGGTACCACATTTTAATAGTTTAAGCATTTCCCCATAGGACACCTGTCCATGAGGTATGAATACTATAGGACTTTTAGTTTTTTAGAACATTCCTCCCATAGACTTTCCATTATAAATTTTAATACTTTAAAGAAATATAATAAAAAAAAAAGAAAAAGAAAACTAAATTATAAAGAAAACTGAATGATGGCAGTATTGTCCTGAAAACACTTAACATTTTGATATTTTAATGGTTTCTGTAGCTGAAAGTATGCAGAAGTAGTAGGCAACAGAAAAACATAGGGTAGAAAGAGCGACTATAATTGTGTGAGAGCTGCTTGCAGTGTTAATTAAAGAGGCCATATTATACCCCTTTTCCACAAGGTAACACAGTTCCTTGGGGTCTTAATAAAATGTGTCTGACATGTTTTGGTGAAAACACCACAAGGATCATGCGCCACTGCAGCCTCTTCATCCTGTCTAAACAGCCCCGTTCAGAACGGCCAGTCTGACTGTCAATAAACTTAGATTTTGCTGTTATTTAATTGCAATAAACAAATCGAAAGGATGCCAAAATAACTATATCATGATGTTGATTTGTAAAAAGCCCAAATGAATCCCTTGTCAGGTCTGTCCGCAAGACGACAAGCAAACAACTGTTAAAATGCTTGTGTTTTGAATGGAGTTCGGATCGATCAGAGCTATGCTAACATTGTAGCTGCTCCATCCACACTCAAATTAACGTTAAAAACGCTCTAAAGGCATAAATACGGCAGCACCGTATTTATGCCTATGTTTATACATATAGATACCTACCTACTGTGTAACTTGAAAATTAAAGATATCTACATACTTGAAAATTAAATAAACTCGCCGGCATTTAAGATGTTTATTACTGATGACAGCAGCAGAGGTGGTGTGTGACTCTGGTGTTAGCTCCGGCTAGGTTGAGAAGCAAGATTGAAGATAAATCCACTTAATCCCAAAATTTAAAAATTTAGTCCTGCTGCCAGTAAACTGCTCTAGATCAGAACAAAATGGAGTGTTTATTCCTCCAGAAGACAGCAGCAGCAGCACCGCAGGACACTTCAGCTCTGCTACCTGGCTACCTCTCTCCTGCAGAGCTTGCCTTCTGTCGACAAGCAGCGGTTCTGTCCCCCGGTCCAGCCCCGAGATACGGATGAATTTTTCGCCCTTAGCTTAATTTAGCTAGCTTTGCCCCGTGTGATGTCAGATGGATATCAAATCTGAATGGCTTGTTGAATCACATGAGTACAGAACAAGCCAGCCCACACCAAACTGACTGGGTGGTCTTATTTCACAGCTTATATGCGAGTGTGCGGTGGTTATCTAGCAATATCAATACAGTTTTGAATGACCTATTGTACTTACCAAACTAATACCTGAAATCTCAAAATGTGGTAACTTACATTACTAAGAAGAAACACATGCAGTCAGGTGATCACTCATGTTAGAAACAAAGTTCAAGAGAAGAGAAAACGTCAATTAACAGAACGACTTATCTGCTTCAACTTTGATCTACTGTACTTAGTTGTGTGCACACAGTTTCAATGTGCTATGAGAAATTATTAGAGACATTTCATTTTTGTCCAGTTTCAGTTTGACCTCCAAATAAAGTGTTATGGATAATGTAGATAAACTGCTAGTTTGTTTCCAACCTGTCTAATCATCTGCTTGTTTCTTGACCCCTTGGACTTATTTGTAGTGATGCTTCAGTGTTTCCTTCTCAACAAGTACTATGGTGATTATCATAACAGATAGAACCAGAGTCCGAGCCAGAGCCTCAAAGGTAAAATCCGAGTTGTAATTAAATCTGCAAGCAGCATTGAACAGGCCCTTGCACCTTGTGTATGAGCCACAGCAGTTACTGTTAACACAGAGTGACCAACAAACCACCACCTGTGTGGTGGTGAACCCTCTGTGCTGAAGCTAGGGGACAGACTGGAGCCATTTTCATGGGGCAGACAAATAAATCAGAGTTCAGAGGATGATATATGACATTAACTGACATGTGCATCATCAAATAATAATCTGTCAGACAGAACACCACAAAGTAAGTAGGTAGCAAAAACTCTTCAATGGAGTTAAAATGTTTTAAAATTGACATTAGTGTTGTTTTAACTGCCCACTCTATCTAGTGTTGCTGCTTTACATTACACTGTAATACCATACAGGATAAAGTTTTGCTTCATGGTCTGTCAGACTTTTAAAAGGATGTTAGATGTTAGTTTCAGTTTTTAGTTTCAGTTATTATGAAATGCAAAATGCTGATTTCATCTGATGATTCATCTTTAAGTTAAACTGTTGTCTTGGTTTGGCTTTAAGTTTGAGCAAATTAAAATCCCTCAGTCAGTTTTGTTATTTTGTTATATTCCAAACATTGATCTATATTAAGGACCACATAGACGATGTGAGAATTGAGATTTGTGGAGCACTCCAGGAGTGGAATGGTTGCTGCGCATGCCACATGTCCACAAAGCAAGGGACCTTTGTTGCATGTCATACCCATGTCTGTCTTCCCTAGTTTCCTGTCGGCATAATTATCAGAGATCATTCTTAATTATTAAAAATAATAAAATTATTAATATGACTTAATAACGGGGCACCACCCAGAAACCGGGGCTACTAACCAGACAGTGATGTAGTCTCATCAAAGAGTTCATAAGTGAACAAAGGTTTGAGTTCGAGTTCTGACTCTCTCAATCAGCCGCTTTTCACAATATATAAACACAATAATGCGACTCCAAAGTCTGACTGAAACTAAAACAAAGTAGCCTGTAGATGTCTAAATAAGAAAATGTGCCTGAATTTAATTGTTTGTTAAATTCAGGCACATTCATGCTATGAGGAAGAGCTCTGCTCTGCCTGTCTTTCTCTCACTGTGCTGTCTGGCTGCTAAGATGCACAATGTGCTGGATAACACAAGAGAAAATGAGAGCATCATTGTGAAATGGAATGTGACACAATAATTGTTTCATCTTGATTATCTTGTCCTCATAATCGTTGGAAGCCAAAATCATAATTGAAAATTAAATTTGATTTATTGCCCAGCCCTGTTGTGTAGTTTCAGAGGAACCCAGCATGTTTGGAAAACCTGCCACTGGATATAATCGGTATCTAAGAGATATAGCTAACGTATTGAATTTTTCATAGTAATGGCTGCTCCTTTTTATCTTGTGCATTCAGCCAGGTGCCCATGTTCGTGCAGATCCAGCAGAAGTGGAGGCGGATGTACGCTGGAGAGTGCCAGGGACCAGGTGTGCGCACTGAATTTGAGATGGTCCACCTCCGCAAGGTTCCAAGCCAGTACAACCACCTGTCTGGCTTGCTTGACATCTTCAAGTCTAAGACAGTAAGTGCTATGGGATAATACACACAGAAAAAATGGACTTAATGGAATAAATTTGATCTATCATACAGCTTTAACTTGGACACATGCTCAATTCGCCTTTCACTAGAGGGCATTTTTAATTTGTGTTCCTGCCTCCAGGGGTTATGTATGAATGGACAAGGATTTCCTCTTTTTAAGTTAATGTTATATAATTTTTCTGTACTGGTGGTTGTGGTTTAAATGAACTGTGGTGCCTGCTTGATTTGGTTCACTTAGGCTGGTCTAAAAACTATCAGGGGACATTATGGACACTAATTCATGCAAGTGTCGACCAAACAACAGAACTGAGACAAGAAAAGACTGAGAAATGGAAGCTCTTGGTTTGCACCACAAACTGACCACTCCCAGTAGAGT